>NC_057398.1:18155831-18492275 GCF_019320065.1 Cervus canadensis | reverse complement strand
AAAAATACTTTCTATGAAAAAAGTGCATTCAGCATTCTGACCTGGGGATACGAGGGGCCTAGTTTCCTTCAATACAATAACAGAGACCCCTCTAATCCAATAGGCAGCAACTTCAACTGTGAGATAAAGTACTATGCCATTTTAAGTCATAATAAAAAATATACTTCTCACCAACTGTTTTGAATTGAAAATAATGGGGAGTTGGTGGTGGGGCACAGAAAGGAAAGTATGGAGGATCCTTGGGATATAGGTTATCCTTACCCAGTAACATTGGAGGGTTATTCAGAAATGAGAGGACCTTCTGGGTGTCCCCTTCCTCCTTAATCCTAACTGGGCATGTACACCTATGCCATAAGCAGTAAGAGAGTAAATAAAATACAAACTTATTTAACATGTTCCCATTGCTTAATATATTCTCAGTGTTTCTTAATATGTATCCTTTATATCAATTATTTTTTTTTTGGTATGTGAATTTTTTGGAGGTCAGGACATTTTTTTCATCTGTATACCTGCTTATCAACTGTAGTTTATCATTACTAGGTATGTTAGGTACATAGAAGTATTTATAAAATACTTCAGGGTAGAGTACACAATGTAAATTAAATATAAAATGGGAAAGTCAATAAAATCACCACGAATGTGTTACAAAGCTCAGTGACTAATAATTAAAAAAATTAAGTGATACACTTGGGCTTAGTTTTTAAATAGAGTTATCTAACACCAAGTCATGCATGTTTTGACTGGCATGCCAGCAACCAAGCTGTCTTTATACAATGTCACCACCTAGTGGTCAAAAGGGAGAAACATCAGAAGCAACATCTGTGTATCTTGTATCTTGCCCCCGACAAGATTATGTACAATATACAAATCCAATTCTTTTTCCCTCTGTATTTCCCAGTTAATGCAGTCTTCCACAGGAAATTTTTCTCTGTACTTAAATGAAATGACATGTGCAAACCAAATATAGCAGAGCCTTAAAAAATGTTAGTGCCCTTCTACATCTTCTCACTTTACCTTCTCTTTTGATGCTTACCAGTTATCTTTCTCCTTTTCTCTGCTGAATGTGATAAAATTATCATATCCATTCTCTACAAATGAGTATGAGTTATTTTCATGAATACCCCCAAGAATGTCCCACATTATCCATAGCACAAGACAGCAAGACTCTCTTGAGATTACTCCAAATTTACTAAATTTGACAGGAAATACATTTAGCTGAATGAAAACACACACACACACAACACGTTCTTTGACATTCTTTTGAAATGTAAGGGCACACACTCATGGAAGAGAGGGATGATGTTTAAGTATGGTTGTCTTTCATCAGTCACAGGAAGATGAGATTCTTGCTCACGCCTAAAAATGCTATCTGCATCACTTTCTACAAAGATTGCATTTTCCTATCAAAAGACTATTTCAGATAGTTAGGTTTCATGGTGAGCCATCTAAAGTCTATTTACTTTTCACTGACCTTATAGAATTAAAAAACACATTTATGTAATAAACTCAGATATCTATTTAATAGACACATTCAGTAAATATTTCAACCCATTGTATTTATCAAGCAATCTGATATTAAAACAGCATTCCAATACATAATTAAAATTTATTGAATGAATGAAAACACAAAGAAGACCTTAAACATATACTTTAAAATCAAGATCAGAATTTTATTTTATTTTTTTTTTTTTTTGAGACAAAGTTTATTCCCCCCGAAGGGAGGTGCACCGTTCCTGGAAGTACTGCAATACCAGGTCGATGCGTGGAGTGGACGGAGCAAGCTCCTATTCCAATTCCTAGTTCCAAAAATCCATTTAATATATTGTCCTCGGATAGAGGACGTCAGAATTTTATTTTTAAGTAAACTTTCTATTTCAAGACAACTGAAGATTCACATGTAGCTGTAAGAAATAATACAGAGAGCTGCTTCTGTTTTCCCAAGTTTCCTCAATGGTAGCATGCTCATATGTTTTTTAAAAAATGGATTATCAGCACCATTGTTTCTAGAAAACTGGTACTGACAAACCTATGTGCAGTGCAGGAATAGAGATGCAGACATGGAGACACAGGAGGCAAGGAGAGAGTTAGCACTGACACATACACACTGTCAGGCATAAAATAGACAGCTAGCGGGAGGCCGCTGTGTAGCGCAGGGAGCTCAGCCAGGTGCTCTGGGATGACCTGAGGGGCAGGCAGGTGGGAAGGAGGCTCAGGAGAGGGGGGATATATGTACACTTAGAGCTGAGTCACACTGTTGTGCAGCAGAGACCAAACAACATTGGAAAGCAATTATATTCCAATTAAAGTACATTTTAAAAAACTGGATTGTCGTTATAGTATTTAGATTCTGTTGGATACATCTAAAAGAATGTTTATTTTAAAATTCCATTATTTACAAAATGTCGGAAATTATGCCCTTTGCAATTATTTAAACTTTTAAATAAAAATTTTAGATGCTGGGACTTGCCTGGTGGTATAGCGGTTAAGAATCCGCCAGCCAATGCAGGGGACACGGATTCAATCCTTGGTCCGGGAACTGAGATCCCACATGCCACAGGGCAATACGTTTGTGTGCCACAACTACTGAACCCTCAAGCCACAATCGCTGAAGCCCACACACCCTAGAGCCCAGGCTCCTCAACAAGAGAAGCTACTACAATGAGAAGCCCGCACACCGCAAATAGGCAGTAGACCCACTCGCTGCAACTAGAGAAAGCCCACACGCAGCAATGAAGACTTAGCGCAGCTAAAAAAAGTTATTAAAAAACATTTTAGAAGGTATCATAAAAATATAAAAGGGAACAGTCTTCCAAAATCCTCACAGGGACTACAGCAGCAGAGGTTTTTCAAATATCATTGCTCCAACCCAATATTCTATAAAGTAGAGGCCCAACGCAAGGAGTGGGCCACTCAACCAAAGATGAGCAAAGAGGGCATCACAGAAGGGTTGACATTACAACCAAGGCTTGAAGAATATACTGACAAACCAGCTAAGTGACTAAAGGATCTTGAAGAACAGAATAAAAGGAAAAGAAAGAAAGTGAAGTCACTCAGTCATGTCGCAGAGACTCTTTGCGACTCCATGGACTGTAGCCTGTCAGGCTCCTCCGCCCATGGGGTTTTCCAGGCAAGAATACTGGAGTGGGTTGCCATTTCCTTCTCCAAGGAATCTTCCCGATCCAGGGATCGAACCTGGGTCTCCTGAATTGCACTAAGTAATAACTTTCACCAAGTAATAACTATTCTCTGACTGGATTACATATGCAGTGTATTTAGTTCTAGGATCAGAAAATTCTTAAAAGCCTCAAATAAAAAAAGTTCTATTTACTATCTTACATATGTTGATAACAGTCCCTTCAAATGAAACCACTTACATTTTTAACATATTTTTCTCATATTTTTTCACGCAAACAATAACAAAGAAGAGATCAATGCCCCAGGTACTTCTTGTAGATAACTTGTTATACTGGAAAGGTTATTTAGGCATAAATTATATTTAAAAAAAAAAAACTAGTTACTAAAAATGCATTTTCACCTGTTAAAACCTGCTTAACTCTAAAAAAGTTGATTGAAAATTTCTGATACTTTAAGTGTCCATAAGAAAAATGTAGTTCAGTTCTGATCAATCCCTCTAAAACCAGTGCCCACATCAGAAAAATCTATAGAATCTCTTGGCTACAGAGATGAGTTACATTCTCAACCATTAAGGTAAGTCTAAAATCAATAAAAACAATTAATCTAAGGGAAACATCATCATCAGTATATTGATAAATGAAAGACTACAGTCTCTAATTATACCAGTGAAGCACATTTTTAAAAACACTAAATGGAAAAGAAATTTAATTAAAAAATGTAAACTGAAGATACTCACTATATTAATATAATAACAACTATCAAATTCAATTTCAGTAATTGGAGATTACAATGATTCCTCAAACATCTCAGAAGCAATACAGTGTAGCACTTAAGAGCAGAATTACTAACCCTGTCACCTTGGGCAAGTAACCTAACCTCTTTGAGCCTCAGTTTCCTCATCTGTAAAACAGGGATATTTACAATACCTACATCTCATAGGATCATTCTGAAGATTAAGTGGAATAATATATATATAAAACACATGCAGTATGGTTACTAACATATAATATGTGATCAATATATGTTAGCTGACATTATTACTAGCTTAAGATTTTAGCATATGCTGTAAGGTAGAATCATTTTTCATACTCTTATATAATACTCTCAATCAATTTACCCAACAAATATTAATTGAACCTTCAAGGAAATAAAATAGGCCAGTTGGTTGGAGCAAAGTGGACAACTGGGAAGGGGAAAATTGGCATTAGATGAGATGATGAGGGGCCCTGCAAGACAGGCTAAGGATTTTAAAATTCTATCCTAAGTGTTATGGGAAATCATTAAAGGGTTTTAAGCAGGAAAGTGATTGGAGATTTGATTTATAAATCTGGAGGAGACAGCAAGGGAAGTGAGGAATCCAGTTTGCAAATCATTCTGTAGTGTCCTGGCCAAGAGATGTAGAGTAGTGATGTTAATGCAAAAGGTGGGATAGTGACGATGATGAGGCAGATGAATTTGGATTATTTTGAATATGAAGAAACAGAATTTCTGATGTGTTAGAAGATGAGAAAGAGATAGGGTAGACCAATGTTTAGGCCTAGGAATGGCATACTTTACATGATATACTGTTAAAAATATTTATCTAATGAATATATAAAATTTTGTATTAGGTAAAATTTAAAAAGTAGAACCATGTAAATCATGTAATAATGTCTTTTTTTATACAGAATTCAAATTTCAATAAACACCAGCATTTATTAATATATACAATGCAATTAGCAAAGATTTCACAAATTGCAAAGCAATGAAATGAACCAAAACTGCTTGCTTTCAGCATTGAGAGAACAGCTGATAACAATTCAATGAGAAGATGACTTTGTCTATCACACAAAACTGACATCTTTGCTAACACTTTTAAGATATCTTTCTTTAAATGCTTTAAATGTAAAGCATTTAACAGAAGAAAACATTTATTTATATTATCTATAATACATATGACTAGCTTTTATTATAATAGACATAGTACATCCATAACTAATGTATCTTTATACTTGTGAGCACACACACACACAAAACTTTGTAAGACTTAAACAAGACTAAGTGCCTAGCATTTCAAAGGTACTACATACGAATAAGGATATGAGAGAGAGAGAGAAGGAAAAGATTAGAAGAAGGAAGAGACAGAAAAAGAAGAGTCGAGGAAAGGATGAGGGGGGAGGAAAAAGAAAGAAGAGATGGAAAGAGGAAGAGAAGATGATGGTTTTAGTTGATGAATGACCTCTTGTTCAGCAAGGGCTGTTGATCTGCAAACAGGTGGACTTGCCTATATGCTTGGTTGGCATCATGACACTGAGCACACAGGAGCTAAATAAAGCATGTAAGAAAAGGGTGAATATGAGAGCCAGGAGACTCTTACAACAGTTACTGTTTATGTCAAGACCTGCTCGTCCCAAGGGACCCATTTTCACATAATCTATAATTATCTCTTCGCTTTAATCGCCTTGTCATTCCTGAGGCTCTCATGGGCACTGGAAGAGGAAAAGCTCATTAACTAAACCTTTTCTCCTCTCTCCAGCCACCCATGGCTTTTAATTGCTTGGTGTGTTATTATCTAGGAGTGCAACTGGGATCATTTTCATAAGAAAGGGAGGTAGAGAGGAGGAAGGGAGCCATGAGTCCCTGAGGTATGCACCACAGACAAACCTTTGCTTTCTCAATTATTTATGCCAGCTGAGGTTTTACAGGCTGAATAAATCCATAACTCAAGTTCATTCTGAGCAATCACATTCTCAGGGGAGAGTTGCCCACTTGCCTATACACACTTGTGCAGTCCTCAAAGAATAAGCAGAATGTAACAAGACATATGTCATCCAATTTATCACCTATCACCAAAGTGTTAACACAATGTTGATCCTAGGCAACACAGTGAAATAGGGAGAGTTTCACTACTAACTACCAGGAGAATCTTTTTGGTGCTCACAGCAGTGATATCAGTGGGACAGTATTATCCCAGAGTGATGTAGCCTACTGAAAGCATAAAAATTCAAATACTCAACTTTTAAGTACAAAATATGTGTAATGCACACTCTGGATGCTTCAGAGTCTTAAACAGATTTGTTAAAAGCTGATAACAATGTTAAGCTTTGAATAAATAATTAAATGGAATTTCATACCATTTGGTTTTATAAATCTCTTATAATAAAACCATATATGCTGCAGTTTTTTCTCCAATCACATCTCTTTCAGGAAAATCTTAGAGTACAATTTATGTATAAGTGAATAGCTTTTACACTAGTTTTATTCCAGTTCATATTTTCACCAGAAACACAAAATTAAAGCACAAAATTAGCACCTTTATTCTAGTTTTTTTTTTTTTTTAATATATATATACTTACAGTCTACAACTTTAGAATCAGGTCTAGAGAGCAACTAATGAAAAAATATTTCTAAAATATTTTCAGAATCTATTATAGTTTAAAAATTTTAACTTTATAAGTCAATGATGAAAGCATCTCTTTATAATTCTACAGGCTTTTGTGTCTGACCACGGCAGTGACCTCTGGTATTTTCTGCCAAAACAGTTCATTTGTCTCACAGAACAACTAATCAATTCCAGAGCCCATCAATCATTTTAGTTGTATACTGGTCTGGTCTTGCTTAGAGAAGGTCCAGATGGCTGCCTGTGTAAGTGGGATTAATAAAATTCTGACAGATTACGTAGCATCAAACTACAGAATATAACAAGGAAGATCAAATCAATTGCAGGGTAGGTTGGATATTGTACACGTTTCATTTGTTGTATTTTAAAATCATGCCCTGATTTCTCCCTTTATGTGCCAACCTCCAGGTAAAACCCTCTCAGTTATACAAGTCACTGAAAGTGATTACTTGTTAGTGAGTCAGTATATGCATTGCAGAAGCATCTCTTTACAAAGCCTTATACTTATTAACCAGAGCTTTTTCTGCCAGTCTGCAGTTTAAATGAAACACAACTGATCTCAAGACTAGAGTAACCGTGAGTCACAAGACCTGTTACTCTCTTGGTTCTATAGTTCCAAACACAGATTTCTCCCTTCCTGGTTTGTCATTTTCTTCTGCAAAAGCAAACAACCTGTACCTAACTCCATAGTTAGGTCCTGACATGTGTTTTTGGCTCCTGCCATCAGTCCTGTGCCCTGGATCGCTCCTGGGGGGGCTCTATGTTCCTAACAATACTAATAAAACTAATAGTTACAAAGTAACCTATTTTGTGCCGCATGTTATTCTAGGATGCCCTGTATAAATATTTATACAATCCACAAAAATGTCATATGAAAAAGGTAATATTATCATCCCCATTTTAGAGATAAATAACTTGTCCAAGGTCACAGAGCTAAAAAGAGATGGAACCAGCATTTGAATTCCAGCAATTTGGTTCCATAATTTTTTGTACTTAATTAGCCTCACCTTATATCCCCTCCATTATATTACAGAACAATGAACTAGCTTCAGAATGAGAAATTGGCTTCAGGGCTGTGGAATAGTAACACAGAGATCTGTACCTATGACATTATATTGTCATTTTCTGTGACAAAGTGGAAATAAAGGTCAGAACCAAAACAGGTAGGGAGCAAGCTCAGAACTGGCCCCAGTGGCCCTTGGTTCAGAAACATTTACAATAAAACTAAAATGGGCCCTTAACTTATCACCTACAATGTATTTTCGTCAGGAAACTGCCACAACATTGGAGACCAAGCCTTACTTAGTAAATGGGTTCATTAGATAACGATTTTCCTAATCTTCAAAAATGTGGGAAAAAATTAGAAGTTTATATATTAAAGTACTCAAAAACACATTCAAAATACATTTTAATGTTCTTTTAAAAAACCAATGGTTCAAAAGAAAAAAAACAATGGTTCTATAGAAGAAAGCTTTTCATCTAAGTTTATCATTTGATGTTTCTAAAACTATAAAAGGACTCCTCCTGTCACTTTTACCTCAGTTGAACATAATCCTGCCAAGAAACCAATGAATCTCAATTAAAGAACTATTTTTTCTTGGAAAAATAAAACACCAGATAATAAATTTCACCAAAGAACAAGCAAAATTTGACTCCATAAACCTCAACAAGTAGCCTGTTTTCATTGTTGCAGCTGCATTTTTTTTTTTTAATTTATTTATTTTAATTAGAGGCTAGTTACTTTACAATATTGTGGTGGTTTCTGCCATACATTGACATGAATCAGCCATGGGTGTACATGTGTCCCCGATCCTGAAACCCCCTCCTACCTCCCTCCCCATTCCATCCCTCAGGGTTGTCCCAGGGCACTGGTTTTGAGTGCCCTGTTTCATGCATCAAACTTGGACTGGTGACCTATTTCAATATGGCAATATACATGTTTCAATGCTATTCTCTCAAATCATCCCACCCTCGCCTTCTCCCACAGAGTCCAAAAGTCTGTTCTTTATATCTGTGTCTCTTTTGCTATCTCGCATATAGGGTCATCATTACCATCTTTCTAAATTCCATATATATGCGTTAATATACTGTATTGGTGTTTTTCTTTCTGACTTACTTCATTCTGTATAATTGGCTCCAGTTTCATCCACCTCATTAGAACTGATTCAACTGTGTCCTTTTTAATAGCTGAGTAATATTCCATGGTGTATATGTACCACAGCTTTCTTATCCATTCATCTGCTGATGGACATCTAGGTTGCTTCCATGGCCTAGCTATTGTAAACAGTGCTGCGATGCACACCAGGATACATGTGTCTCTTTCAATTCTGGTTTCCTTGGTGTGTATCCCCAACAGCGGGATTGCTGGGTCATATGGCAGTTCTGTTTCCAGTTTTTTAAGGAATCTCTATACTGCTCTCCATAGTGGCTGTACTAGTTTGCATTCCCACCAACAGTGTAAGACAAAGATGCCATAAAAAAAGAAAACTACAGGTCATTATCACTGGTGAACATAGATGCAAAAATCCTCAACAAAATTCTAGCAAACAGAATCCAACAACATATTAAAAAGGTCATACATCATGACCAAGTGGGCTTTATCCCAGGGACGCAAGGATTATCCCAGGGACGCAAGCATACACCATATTAACAAATTGAAAGATAAAAACCATATGATTATCTCAATGGATGCAGAGAAAGCCTTTGACAAAATTCAACATCCATTTATGATAAAAACCCTCCAGAAAGCAGGCATAGAAGGAACATACCTCAACATAATAAAAGCCATATATGATAAACCCACTGCAAACATTATCCTCAATGGCAAAAAATTGAAAGCGTATCCCGTAAAGTCAGGAACAAGATGCGGGTGCCCACTCTCACCACTACTATTCAACATAGTTTTGGAAGTTTTAGCAACAGCAACCAGAGGAGAAAAAGAAAGAAAAGGAATCCAGATTGGAAAAGAAGTAAAACCCTCACTGTTTGCAGATGACATGATCCTCTACATAGAAAACCCTGAAGACACTACCAGAAAATTACTAGAGTTAATCAATGAATAAAGTTACAGGATATAAAATTAATACACAGAAATCCCTTACATTCCTATACACTTACAATAAGAAAACAGAAAGAAAATCAAGGAGACAATTCCACTCACCATTGTGACGAAAAAAATAAAACACTTAGGAATAAGTCTACCTAAAGAAACAAAAGACCTACATATAGAAAACTATAAAACACTGATGAAAGAAATCAAAGAAAGCAACTGCATTCTTATACTGAAGAAACAATAGGGACTACTCTATAGTCCTTTAATGGAGCAACCCAACGTTTTAGTACACAGTAGTTTTTATCATAATCTACTTTGTTATACTGGAATTCTGTTACATTACAGGATAAATTCTCTAAAATAAGAATATGACTAGCTGCTGTGATTTCGGATCTGCTGTAGTAGTAACAAAATTACTGTTTATAATTAAAAGGAAGGCTTTTGATGGCTCTCTCACACTCATATTCCTTACTGTTTCCTATCTCAACAATATGTTCCAGAATACAAAGATTTAGATCATATCATAAAAAGACTAATACTTAGATAACAATGAAATAAGGCCAGAGTAAAAGTTTTGCCAATAACAGAGGTTCACATTTCACTCAATTAATCAATAAGGTTTATTAAACATACTCACATGTAGATGCCAAAATTACCAAAAACATACTATTCAAAAATGAAGAAGTTAAGCAGCACAAATACCCACAATATTTTGCCTCATATAGACTCATATAATAGATGTGTGCTGAGTTGAATTAAAATTTCTACTTCTTGAAAATAAAGCTACATTATTTTATCATTGCTTCTCATGATCAAAAATCTAAATACTGACTTAAATCTAAGAGTTACTTCTGTAGGAATTAGATAGAGGATAGGCTAACTTTTCCAGTTCAGCTTAACTCTATCTTAGGAATATTCTAAGTACCCAGATATCTACTCTCAGATCAACTGGAGTACATTTGATTTGCTTTCTGTTCTGCAGAGCTACTGTGATCAGTTATGTCACTAGATATTACGAAAGAAACTGTGTTCAATGTGTCTTGAAAAACACTAGAGTCTGGGAGCCCAGTATACTAGAGTCTGGGAAATCAGTATACAAAATAAAAATCACTATTTATAGATAAGTGATTGATAGTATTAGAAAGTTAAATATAGTGATTTGAAAAAAAAAAAAAAGTTTAGAAACGATATCCATTTAATTGTCTAACTAGGAAAGTGGCCTGTACATTTCTTTAGAAGAAGAGGTGAGGATGGGCATGTCACCAGCAACTCTGCACTTTATGATGGGTGCGAGTACAGTCACCAAACTCTCAGCTCTGCGGGGGAAGTAGCTGTGGATACTTCCCAAGCTCTGGACACTTCTACTCTGTACCTACTAAGTTCTTGGAACTTCCCCAGTTACTGAGAATACCCAGATGGATAAAATATGATGTGTGCTCTCCAAAGACTAAAAGTCTAGCAGAAAGGATAAATTTTTAAAAAGTATAATAATCCACAGATGTACAGAACAGACATTTGGACTCTGTGGGAGAAGGTGAGGGTGGGATGTTTTGAGAGAACAGCATCAAAACATGTATATTATCTAGGGTGAAACAGATCACCAGCCCAGGTTGGATGCATGAGACAAGTGCTTGGGCCTGGTGCACTGGGAAGACCCAGAGGGATCGGGTGGAGAGGGAGGTGGGAGGGGGGATCGGGATGGGGAACACATGTGGATCCATGGCTGATTCATGTCAACGTATGACAAAAACCACTACAATACTGTAAAGTAATTAGCCTCCAACTAATAAAAATAAATGGAAAAAAAAGCAAAAAAAAAAAGTATAATAATCCAGTGCAGCATAATGTCATAAATGCTACAACAAAGGTATCAACAAAAGACTATGCTCACACAGAGAAAGAATGACTAACCATCCCTCTTAGAAAAATGACTCTTAAAAATTTACTGACTTAATTTGAACATTTAATAAACTTTGATTAGTAGGGTTAAGGTTCTAATATGCCATTTTTTTAGAAGCTCTAAGTACAGAATATACAAATTAAGAACCCCCAAAACACGTTCTGAACCTATAAGTGTTAAGGGAGAGAAGGAGTTAAACTCTGAAAATGTTTTCTTCAGCTGTGCTTCCTCAAAATTGGAGGGGCTTCTCAGTGTCCTCACAGTGCCTCAAAGGAATCATGGCGGCAAATGTACTTCAGGTCAGTAGCGTTCTTAAAAGGTTTTCTTTATCCCCCTCAAATCTCCATCAGGCTTCCACTATCTCATCCCAAACAAACATTTAGTCTAAGTAAAAACAACGTGCCTGCTATGCAAATAGATTCAAGACAGGACCGCTAGTTTTGAATCTGGTCATTAACCAGAACGATGAGCATTTAAAGTTTCTGATTCATAGGGGTATCAATAGCTTTCCTTCTAGTATGCTACTTGGGAATTCTTATCGTTACTTCTTTATGTGGTGAGTAACGTCAACAACTCTTTTGAAAGAGTGAAGCATCAAATTTTGGTACAATTTCCTCTTCATTCTCTGAAGATAGATATTTCCCTTCAATTTAGGCGAACTCAATTTCCACGTGAAAATTACAACTCATTTATTTCATGTTAACAAGTAAGAAAAGTAAAGTTCAGATAATGCAGAAAGGGTAAGAGCATCAGAAGTTCCGATTTTGTGTTTTTGCTTGTAAAGCAACAATCTTAGAAGAATACGTCACCTGCTTTAAAGCAGGACCGAATCCTTTTCTTGATTTACAGTGTTTAAAGAAAATGATTGTCCAAGAAATTTCATACATAACATATAAAATTCGAAACCTTTGTTAAATAATACAAAACGACCTTTAAAAATGTTTAAATTTTGGTAAAAAATACATAGCATAAATTTATCATCTTTACCGTCTCTAAGTATACAGCTTAGTAGTGTTAAGTGTATTCACATGGTTGTGCAACCAGTGTCCAGAAGTTTCTTATCTTGTAAAACTAAAACTCTACACCCATTTAATAAACAACTCCACATTTTTGACACCCTCCAACTCCTGACAACCACGATTCTATGAATTTGACCTCTCTTGATACCTTATATAGTGGAATCATACAGTATTTATCCTTTTGTGACTGCTTTATTTCACTTAGCAGAGTGACCTCAAGGTTCATCCATGTTCTAGCATGTGTCAGATTTTCCTTCCTTTTTAAGGCTGAATAATATTCCATTATATGTAATACCACATTTTGTGTATCCATTCATCATCAATGGACACTTAACTTAGGTGCCTTCTTCCTTTTGCTATTGTGAACAGTGCTGCTGTGAACATGGGTATACAAATATATCTTTGAAATTCAGCTTTCAATCCTTGTGGCTACAGAACCAGAAACAATTGCTGGATCATATGGTAATTCTTTGTTTAATTTTCTGAGGAACCTCCCTACTGTTCTCCATAGTGTGCCATTTTACACTCCAAAATGATTTTTAACTTGAAACTAGAGTAAATAAACTACAAAAATTAAAGTATTCAAAAGAAATAATGATATTTTGAGGAAAACTAGTAAGAACAACAACCAAAATCCATAGCTTTAGATCTGAGACACAAAACCTTGCCCTATGAACTACTTATGTGGGAGAAAGGTTATTCTTTGACACTGAATCAGACACAGATTTTTAAAATTATACACATAAAAATTTATTTTGTGCCATTTATTATCCTTCTAGAGATACCACCAAATCAGTTTCACGTTAAAAAGGAGTTCTTCAAATGAAAGTTTTAAGGATTAAATGAACACACACACATATATATGCACATACACATATATGTATATACTCCTATTATTAAAGACAAGAGAATTTACCTGATGATTTCTTCGTGATACAGAGAACTAACAACTGGCCCACCAAAACCCGTATTTGCTTCTTTTCCTTTCTTCTCTGGTGACTGTAGGGGGGAGAAGGGGAGAGAGGTAGAAAAAAGACACATGGATTGAAGCAGTGTACATTTACAGTAGTTACAAAATAATACTCTGCTAAGTGGCAACCCACTTCAGTGTTCTTGCCTGGAGAGTCCCATGGACGGTGAAGCCTGGTGGGCTACAGTCCACGGGGCCACAAAGAGTCGGACATGACTGAGCGACTTAACTAACTAAATACCTAACTAAGGAACACTTAAGTATTTGATGATCCACCATTTCTCCAAGGTCCCAAGTGACAATTTTAGGATGGCATCAGAAAGGCAAGAGGACGCTTAGGTCATCACACCAGCAGAACAAATAGCAAGCTCTAGCAAGCTAAGGTTATTCCACTATTGCCTTCTGGAGCCACCTAAAAGCCATTCCCCTAGCTGATTATATTAGCTATTTTCACTATAGAAAACACATGCATTCAGTGTGGAAAAATGAAAACAAATATGAAATATAAATACCAGACCTGAATGTGATCAGGAAAATCATATCTAAATTAACAAAATCAAAGTTCCCAAATAAGAAACTAAGCTGTAATAAAAGTTAAAATTTAACCATAAAAAATAAAGAAAATATTTTTAGGTGGCAAGAAGGGAGAGAGGAAAGGAGGTTGAGATCTAAAAAAAAAAAAAAGTAAACATATGGAAACACTTTCCAAAATCAAGTTTTAGTAGGCTCTGTTCCTCTGTGTTCTCAAAAAGCAGAAAGTTAAGATAAACTTAAAAATAAGATTCTCCCAAAACATGTATATGGAAGTAGTGAACTTGGATGTTGTAATGTTATTGCTTTAAAGATCAAACTGCAACCTGTTCAGAAGCCTGCATCTCTTGCAATATTTACAGTTTTTAGGCAGGACACCTAACAAAAATTAAAACTCTGAACCAAAGCATCATCTTAGAGTTAAAATTAAATACTTTTATTATTTAATTTGACTATAAAAATAGTTTCACGTCTGAAAAATATAGACAGTTACCCTATACATGTTTTTTTCTCCCCTCCTTACTTTAAAGAAGGGGTTTTACTTTATTGCTGTTACTTTTTTGTGTTTGCTTCTTTTGGTCTGTGAATCACAGCATTGAGAAAAAGATCTGGAGGCAGTGTATTTTCTCAGTTCTTAACATCATTAGGGGAACTAAAGTTTTAAGAAATGGTAGAAATTTTTGAGATGAAAGTGTCAGTTATCAACTAGGACAGAAACAAAAGTATAGTATCATAAACAAAAACTACCACCATGATTAAATAATAAAGTATACAAAGTTCAACAGCCTGATGCTGGCAAATAAAAAAAGAAGCACAAAGCAAATTCCAGTTCCCTCTCTTCTCTGAGGACCATTTTTTGGAGAATAAATGCTGCAGAGAATTTTCAGGATAGAGAATGTTTTCCCTTATACTAAAAAAGTATAATCCAAAGGGAGAATTTATTTAATCTAATTACATTCTAAATACATATTCCATTAGAAGAATGAAGTTGAAACATACTTAGATGCTTGCTATATGAATAACAAAATTGGAAATGAGAAAATTGGATACCAAAGGAAAAGGAGACAGAATTAAGTATAGAGTGTAATTTAACATGTCTGTTCTGTAAAAGACACTGTTAAGAGAATGAAATAACAAACCATGAACTGGGAAAAAACCTTTGCAAAATACATATCTATCAAAGGACTGGTATTTAAAATATATTTTAAAAGCTTCTTAAAACTCAGCAATAAGAAAATAGAAAACTATAGGCCCACATTGATGATGAACATTGATGTAAAAATCCTCAAGAAAATATTAGCAAACTGAATTCAACAAAACATTAAACAGAGTAAACACCATGATCAAGTAGAATTTATCCTAGGAATGCAAAGATGACTCAACACTCACAATCAATCAATGTGATATATACTACACTAACAAAATTAAGGATAAAGACCACATGATCAAAAGATGCAAAAAAGCATTTAATAAAAATTCATTAATAAAAACATCCATTAATGCTAAAAACTGAACAAAAAGGGACAGAGGAAATGTACCTTAATATAATAAGGGTCTAATAGGACAGTCCTACAACTAACATCATACTCAACAGTAAAAAGCTGAAAGCTTTACCTCTAAAATCAGGAACAAGACAAGGATGCCCATTCTTACCACTTTTATTCAACATTGTATTAGATGTCTTAGCCAAAGCAATTAGGCAAGAAAAGGAAATAAAAAGCATCCAAATTAGAAAGGAAGAAGTAAAACTATCTCCTTTCATATATAACACGCTCTTACAGGGTTTACAGAAAACCCTAAACGTACACTCCCTCCCCCAATAAACCTGTTAGATGTAATAAACGAATCCAGAAAAGTTGCAGGGTACAAAACAAACACACCAAAAGCATGTCATGTCTGTGTGAGATGAAAATTTAAGTTTTCTAATATTAAAAAGTGATGAGTGCTATAGAAAAAAAATTAGTGTGAGGAAGGTAGTTGGAATTTTAAAGGGAAGGCCTCACTGAGAAGGTCATTTCAATAAAGACATAAAGGAAGTAAACAAGTGAGTCCTGCAGTTATCTAGGGGAAACTGTTTCAGAAATAGGGAACAGCCATTGCAAAAACCCTGTGGTGAAGGTATGCTTAAAATGTTAGAGAACTTAAGTGTATATGTTCTTTGCTTAAGGTAATTAAATGTATTTTAGGAGGCAAGACTAGAAGCAAAAACACAGTTGTTCACAATACAATCACAGCTTTTATGTGTCATTCATTGAAACTCTTAATGCAGGCAAATTAGAAAAGATATCCATGGTTTACTTGGCAATTATTTGCTGTGAAAATATATACTAGTAATTAGGAATTACATGGCATTGGAAAAGGATGTGTACCTTTCTTTTTTTAGTTTTAGGTTTAAAGAAAAATAAGCAGCAAAGAATTCCCATATACCTCTCTCCCCCAATTTTCCCCTATTGTTAACATCTTACATTAGTGTGGTACATTTGTTATGATAGATGGGTCAATTTTAATACATTGTTATCAGTTAAAATAAAAACATAAGATAAATAAAAAGTTAAAATAATAAGGGGCTTCCTCTTGTGGCTCAGCTGGTAAAGAATTCACCTGCAATGTGGAAGACCTGGGTGCAATCCCTGGGTTGGGAAGATCCCCTGGAGAAGGGAAAGGGCACTCACTTCAGTATTCTGGCCTGGAGAATTCCAGGGACTGTATAGCCCATGGGGTCACAAACAGTTGGACATGACTGAGTGACTTTCACTTCACTTCATTAGTTAAAATCCATAGCTTACATTAGAGCTCACTCTTTGTTGTATATGGGTTTGAC
Source organism: Cervus canadensis (assembly GCF_019320065.1). Lineage (NCBI taxonomy): Eukaryota > Metazoa > Chordata > Mammalia > Artiodactyla > Cervidae > Cervus > Cervus canadensis. The sequence goes on along the minus strand of NC_057398.1, from coordinate 18,475,468 downwards.
AAATGTATAATAACATGCATCTACATTACAATATCATTCAGAATAGTTTCATTGCCATAAAATTCCTATGCTTCAGTTATTCATCCTTTTGTCCATCTGAAGCCCTGGCAGTTATTGATCTTTTTACTGCCCTCATAGTTTTACCTTTTCTAGAACATCATATAGTTGCAATCATATAGTATGTAATCTTTTCTTTCACCCAGCAATATGTACTTTAAGTTCTTTCATGTCTTTTCATGGTTTGATAGCCCATTTTTTAAAAAATCAACAATTCTAGTTCTTGCAAGAAATAAATAAAAGTTGCCCTTTTAACTATTTTTATGTATAAAGTTCAATCAGTTCAGTTCAGCTGCTCAGTCGTGTCCAACTCTTTGCGACCCCATGAACCGCAGCACGCCAGGCCTCCCTGTCCATCACCAACTCCCGGAGTCCACCCTAACCCATGTCCATTGAGTCAGTGATGCCATCCAACCATCTCATCCTCTGTTGTCCCCTTCTCCTCCTGCCCTCAATCTTTCCCAGCATCAGGGTCTTTTCCAATGAGTCAGCTCTTCGCATCAGGTGACCAAAGTACTGGAGTTTCAGCTTCAACATCAGTCCTTCCAATGAACACCCAGGACTGATCTCCTTTAGGATGGACTGGTTCAATTTCCTTGCAGTCCAAGGGACTCTCAAAGAGTCTTCTCCAACACCACAGTTCAAAAGCATCAATCTTTTGCACTCAGCTTTCTTTATAGTCCAACTCCCACATCCATACATAACCATAGTGATAAAGTTCAATAGTGTTAACTATATTCTCCTCTGTGTGAAAACACAAGATTTTTCTCCAATCTTCACCATAAGAATGTGGTGGGCCCTGGGGGTCAAAAACCCATGAAAGCTGGAGGGGGGCGGGCTGGCACCTCCTAAGCCTGAGGCCCTGGAAGTTTTTAGCTTTTGAGCTAGTCCACACTCAGCCTGCAACAATTCATCAATTACCATTTAAGGGTTCATACCAATTTATGGTTCAAACAGCTTTTGTTCCTAACAAGCAGGTCTCGAGTGTGATTCTATGTATTCACCTGTCAACATTTGGGGAGTGGAACTTTGCCCTGTGAGCTCAAATCTCAGATGAATCTAAGAAAGTCCATGATTTGCAGTTTGGTCATATTTTTGTTGTTGTTGAAGACAGGAGACCTGATTTCCAAGCTCTTCAAATGTCAGAGCTGAAACTGGAAGTTCAATTATCTTCTGAAGAAATTTTAAAATGAAAATAAGTTTCTATCTGATCTGCTTTTCCTTTTGCTGAGGAAGTTCCTCTATTGTAGTGCATGTCAATCAGCAATGAATCATCCCTGCTTTTATTTGTCTCAAAAGTCTTTATTTTTTCTTCTTTTTTGTATTGACATGAGATTCACGTAACATAAAATAAACCATTAAAAAATATAATTGAGGACTTCCCTGGTGGTACAGTGGATAAGAATTCACCTGCCGATGCAAGGGACACGGGTTTGATCCCTGGTCCAGGAAGATTCCACATGCCACAGGAGAGCTAAACCTGTGCATCACAACTACTGGGCCTGCGTGCCTCAACTACTGAAGCCCATGCGCCTAGAGCCTGTGCTCAGCAACTAGAGAGCAATGAGAAGCCACCACAGTGCGAAGCCGCTGCACCACAACTAAGAGCAGCCCCTACTTGCTGCAACTAGAGAGAGCCCACACAAAGCAACAAGGACCCAGTGTGGCCAACAATAAATGCAATCTTTAAAATATACACAATTTAGTGGCATTTAGTATAATACGTTCACCATGTTGTGCAACACCATCTCTATTTAGTTTCAAAACATTTCCGTCATATGAAAAGAAAACATCGAGCCTATTAAGCAATCACTTTCATTCATCTTCCTCTGAACCCTGGCAACCACCAATCAGCTTCATTGACCCATTCTGGATACTTCATGTCAATGGAATCACACAATATGTGATCTTTTGTGCCTGGCTTCTTTAATTCAGCATAATGTTTTTGATGCGCATCTACATTAGAGCATGTATCAATATTTTATTCCTTTCTATGGCTGAGTAATACTCTAATGTATATATTCCATATTCTATATCCATTTATCAGTTGATGGACATCTGGATTACTTGTATCTTTTGGCTATTATAGTGCTATGAATATTTGTGTACAACTATTTCAGTATCCGTTTTCAATTCTTTTGGGTTCATACGTAGGAGCAGAATTGCTGAGCCCTCCATAGCAAAGAATTACTTGGCCCCAAATGTCAGTAAGGCTAAAAAGCGCTGGTTTATGATTTCATCAAATGTTTAAAATTTTCAACCATTACTTATTACATATTTTTTTCCTGTCTTCTCTTCCTCTTCTTTATGGAATTCCAATTATATTTATATTTGTTCAGTCTTTTTATGCTCTGTTCATTTTTATGTTTCATTTGCTGCATCTTCAAGTTCACTGATCTGTTCTTATGCAATGTCTAATTGGCTATTAAGTCTTTCCAATGTATTTTTCATTCAAATATTAATCCTCATCTCTAGAAGATTCAGTTGGGTCTCTTTGTGTCTTCCATATCTCTATTGTGTTCATGTTTCCTCTATTTTCTTGAATATATAGAATATACTTATAACTGCTGTTTTTCATCTCTATCTTTTCTGTGTCTGCTTTCACTGACAGGATTTTCTCCTGCTTATGGATATTTTCCTTCTACTTTTGCATGTTTGAAAGACTTTTACTGTAGGATAGGTATTGTAAATTCTGCACTCTTGTTTGCTAGATTCTGTTGTGTTCCTTTAAATTCTGTTAGACTTTGTGTGGGTATTAATTCAGTTACATGGAATCAATTTGATCCTGTCAAGTCTCATTTTTAAGCTTCGTTAAAGCAAGGGAAGAGCAACCTTTAATCTAGAGCTTAATTTAGCCCCAGTACCGAAATGAAATCCTTCCGAGACTTCTATCATATGCCCCATGTATTACATTTTCTTTCTACTCTGACCAATAAGAAACAGAATAGTCTCAGTTATATGTCAACTCCAGGAATTCTTCAGCTTGCTGCTTTCTTGTACTTCACTCTCCAGCCTGTTAGTTTCCTCTCACATATACACAGATTAGTATTCCGCCAGAGTGACTCCTCTGTAGATCTCTGGAACTCCCCCTTTCCTTGTGAGAACATCTTCTCTAGTATTTGGCCCTGTATATTCATTCCTGCTCAAGTTTGCAAGGTGGCCAATCTCTTCTGGATCCCCCCTCCCTGCAATGAAATTGCTTCCAAACAATAAGGTGAGGAAATTGTAGGGCTTACTTTTTCTCCTCTATAAGTTTCACACTACTTTCAGTGCAATGTCTGAAAATCATCATTTTGACTATTGTGTCGTTTTCTTCCTGTTTTAGACAAAAGGGTAAATCTTGTCCCTATGATACCAACACACCCAAGAGCAGAAGTCCCTAAAACATTAAAAAAACAGCATACTATTCCATGAAGTAATGTACCATAATTTACTTAATCATTATCTGACAACTGTCTATTTAGATATTTTCACTTTTTCATTGATAAACAAAGGTATAATAAGTACCTTTGTACATAAAGCATAATATAGTTTTAATTAAAATCTTTAGGGGAAAAAACTGATTCCATAAATCTGAATATAGTACATTCTAAATATGTTTATTCCTGGGATTAATTCTTTTTTTCTGATGCAACTGCACAAAGCACATAGAACACTGGTGACAATTTTTGGAGGGTGGGGTGGAAAATTATATTTTAGGCAAAAATAATTTTTTAAAAATAATCTGCCATTATCAGATTGAATTCAGAATAAAGCTGCCAAAGACGCATTAGTTTTCTTCTCCAGCCACTTCATCTATAAGATGGGCTAAACTCTGGCTACTTTACCCTCTTAATTTCCACTCCAATGAAATGCTTCTCATAGAGGCTTAAGAAGTTTATTCCATTTCTCTCTACTCAAAATCCATTAAGTTATTTTTATGTTGCATCAGCAGTTAAAGAAAGAGACTCCAATTTGGCAGCCAATAGGATAAAATTTGCCAATTCTTCTATTGCCTCAGACTATATTATTTGAGACACTGAAACGCTCCTTCACTCAAAGGGGAAAGGATAAGTTGTAGGCTGAATCTTTATCACGTGTTTAGATTCTACCTTAGTCAGTTACTGGGTGAAGATTTAAAACCCTGTGAAACTTTCTTTGCTATCTGAAAAATAACTATTCCAAAAATTATCAGGCTGATTTGTATAAGAAGGGGGTTTCCTGATTTCATGTGCTACCTTTCTTGGTTTCTGTTTCTATCACTTTGCTTATTTTGTTTATAAGTCCAGCTATAAGAATTTGAGTATCAATCTCTCTGCCTCAGTTTCCTCATTTATAAAAATAAAAGTAATAGTATCTATCTCATTTGGGTGTTTTCAAGATTTAAAATATATATGTAAAACAGAACAGTGTCCAGCACAAAGCAGACACTACATAAGTGTTAACTGATGTAATCATTATTATTATTAGTTACAAAACGGCCATTTCCCATGTCTCAGCAGCACAGATATAAGATATTTTGATGTGGTGACAAACAACATGGAACCATGAATCTTTATCTAATAGCTTTAAAATTCTGATTCTCCCTGTAAAACAACAAATCCCCAAACCAACTACTAACACTGTCATGAAGAAAAAAAAAAAAAAGGAAACAAGGACTTGAGGAGTATCCTCCATGTGCTTCACACTTTTATATATTATCTAATTCCAACTTCAAAACAATTCTATAAAACTGATATTTTTATTGTATCTCTTTTAATCTAAGACATCATTATAAGAACCATTATTTTCTGTAATGCTAAGACAGAAAATACAGCCAGTTATAGTACACCATCCATTTTATAACATAACCATAATTAATAAATGTTAAAAACTGAATAAATGACTGCCTTATATTTGATAAAATATATCTCCATTTTACAGATTAGAAAACTGAAGAGAGGTGAAATACCCAATGCCATATAGTAAGTGCAGAACTGAGTTCCAAACCAAGATCTTTTGGGATCCAAAGACTATGCTCTTTCTATTACACTATACTACCTCTCTAAGCTACTTTGGAAACTCTTACCAAATATTCTGAATTAAAACTTCATTCTATCTCAAGTGTATATTTAAAAGATTCTTAAATACTTTATCAGTTCAAAAGGAAACTTTAAAATTTAAATAAACATGTAACTCTTTAACATTGAGGCTGATTTATTATGTATACTATACACAATTTAATCAAGTAGACCAATAAGATAGTTCCAAGCCCTTAAAAAGAACACTTTCCTAATAATCCTTTTAAGGTAGTCACTGTAATTTTTTCCCTGAAACATGAAGTTACTCATTTTCACATACAAAAGTAAGAATGTTAATCTCACCTTAGCTATTACCTGTCATTAAGAGCACCTTAAAAAAAACTTCACCATGAAAATATTGCTGGTTGTTTTTCATAACAGTAATACTTTAAAATTCCTCAGGAAAGATAAAGTCCATAAATCTAGGTTTTTTCATCTTAGCTTCTCTTAAAATTATAAATATATATAAAATTATGGATAGGTTTTAAAATTGATGGTGTACTATAATTGGCTATGTTTCCTGTCTTAGAAATTACAAAAAATAATGGTTCTTGTAATGATGAAAAAATTACCTTCAGGATATTGTAGCTAACTTTCTAGAAATGTAACAGTGGTCAAGATTTAAATGTTTTTTGGAAAATTATTCTGAATACAGCATTTATCATACTACGTAGAAATAACTTTCTTTATATGATGTCATGTTAAAAAACATTAAGATCCAATGGATGGACAGACCACTGTTATGCACAGACAACAATTAGTATTTGAAATAACACAGGTCAGTTTAGGAGTTTATTTACATACATACACATAAATATTAGTAATGTCATATCACTACTTGAAAAAAAAATTCGGCATTCATAATCATTTAAGAAAAATGCACATTAACACAACAATGAGCAAAAGATTTTAAGCTAAGTCCCTTGGGATAACAAAATTATCAAAATTGGTAAAATTGTAGTGAAACAAGTACCCCATACTAAGTTAATGGCCCTAATGCTCTTGTAAAATGATGTTAATCTTTTGGAAAGCAATATTGCAATCCTATCAAGACGTATAAAAATAGTAGAATGATTTTTATTATTTTAAGCATTAATATAGCTTCTGGATATCATAAGATAAAAATAAAATTCTAAATTATAGTAACTTTGTATAGATTTCAACCATAATCCTTCCTGTTACTCATTTTTACATGAAATCAGTATTCTTGAATTTTTAAGATAAGAAATGTGAATCAGGATACTGTTTTGAGGATAAAATTCCCTTTTCTGTTATTTTCATGAAGTAATTAAAAATCTGGCCCTAGGATACTTTTAAGATCACTTGGTTCTGATCTCCTCTTCCACTCTTCTCTGGTTTCTCTTTCCTTGTGTCTTCATTGTCCTTGTCCTGCTTGACTTTGATTAAATTTTCTACAGATTTCTCTCAGTGTGAGGTTTTCTACTGGAAAGAGAATTTTGGCTGGTTCATTTTGGAACTCAAGAGCTCCAACCAGCTCTAGAGAACCTTACCATGAACCCCCTATACTCTTCACCTGGGGGCAATTTTAGGCTTCTACCATTCTCAGGTCAGACAGACTCACTAGTGTTTCCTTCTGCTTCCTCCTACAGAGATGCCAATGCTACACAGATCTTGGAGCTGTTTATAGAAGAAGAAGGTGAAAGTCATTCAGTCGTGTCTGACTCTTTGCAACCCCATGAACTATATAGTCCAAGAAATCCTCCAGGCCAGAATACTGGAGTGGGTAGCCTTTCCCTTCCCCAAGGAATCTTCTCAACCCAGGGATCGAACCCAGATCTCCCGCATTGCAGGTGGATTCTTGACCAGCTGAGTCCCCACAAGGGAAGCCCATGAATCCTGGAGTGGGTAGCCTATTCCTTCTCCAGGGGATCTTCCCGACCCAGGAGTCAACCGGGGTCTCCTGCATTGCAGGTGGATTCTTCACCAGCTGAGCTATCAGGGAGTTGTTGATAGTCTGTCTCTAGGGTCTCTGACCAACTAGTTTTGTTACCCAAGAGCTTTTGGTTATGCTATCCTACTTATTCTACTAAGGACTGGGGAAAATTCAGAAACCATGCTACAAGCGCTGCCATCTTCCCAGAATTCCAATAACCCTGAATGATTTTTGACAGAAAGTATAAATGGAAATATACAAATGAATAGATTAGTATGGCTAAACTAAATGTATTTCCATTCCATCCTCTTTTCCATTACTTTTGCCTCCATTCAACCAACTATCTTAATAAGATGGATGATTTCATGAAGGAGAGCTACAGAGACTGATAAAGCAAGACAAGTTTAGTGAATATGGTCTTTATAGATGGTAAAGGAATGAACAACTCAGATAATTGGAAGAAAAAATTCCTATTCATTTCTCCTTGATGTTATTCTGCAACATATTTTGGGTCAGAGACTGTTACTTAAGATACTTTGTGATTATTATAGGGCATCTAAAATATACTCTCCGAGGAAATTCTTCTTTATTTTTCTATGCTCCATGTACTGTAGTCCTGAGATAAACTGTCTGCCTGTTTTTAGCTTCTACTTAAATAAGAAGAGTAGTGGTATATAGGCCAAGGAAATTTTTGAGTCTTTCTTTTCATTCATCAACATGCTGCTTGATAAAACAAGAACAAATTCCTCCTTTTTTTTTTCCTCAAGTGTAAAGCCAGAGAATCCACTAAAAGTGAAGAATATTTCTGGATATTTATCCTTAATAAGTTTCTTCTTGAGTGGTTTTTTTTTTTAATTCCCAAGGGACATACTAATATAAGTTCCCATTTCAAGAAGCTACAAAAAGAATGAAAATTAAATTTAAAGAATATCTAAAGAAATATAAAAATAAGGGGAAAAGCCAATGTAATAGAAAACAGATGTTCATGGAGAAAAATTAATAAAGCCCATAACTGGGTTTTTTAAAAGATTAGAAAAATTTTAGCAAGAATGATGAAAAATGATAAAAGCCAAAAGATCAATGTTAGGAATGAAAAAGGGACATCAGGACATATCTGAAAGAATCAAAAATTAACATGTAAATCTTATGAGAAACTTTAGCCAAATAAATTATTTGGAAAAAATAGACCAATTTCTCAGAAAAAGAATACAGTTTACCAAAGCTAAGTGAGTAAGAGATAGAACATCTGAATAGTTGTGTGTCTATTAAATAAATTGAATCTTTAATCAAAAATCTTACTGCAAAGAAAACCTCAGGCCCAGATAGCTTCACTATTACATTCTTTCAATCATTTAAGTAAGAAATAATGCCAGTCTTACACAAACTTTTCGGGAAAACAGAAAAAGAGAGAACACTTCCCATTTCTTTTTATAAAACCAGAATAACTGACACTTAAGCCTGGCAAGAGTGCTACAAACAAGGAATATACAAGATAATTGCTCTCATTTAACACAGGTGAAAAAAATTCTTAAAAATACATTAACAACAGACTCACAGATAGAGAACAAATTTGTGGTTGCCAAGAGGAGGGAGTCGGGGAGGACTGGATTGAGAGTTTAGGATTTAGCAGATGCAAACTATACAGAGAATGGACAAACAACAACGTCCTACTGTACAGTACAGAAAACTATGTTCAGTATCCTATAATAAACCATAATGGAAAAGAATAAAAAAACAAAGTAATTCACTCCTTTACCAATTTAAAGTCCAAACGTCTCCTTTCACAATACACAAAACTTTTACTACAGTATTTAAAACTGTAACCCAATATCCTCTTCATTGTATACTCCTATCCTTGTCTCCCTGTGGTAGAATTTAACCTCCACAAGGGCAAAGGTTTCTGTCTATTTTTGCTCACTGATATATTCTAGGAAATTAGAATAGTGCCTGTCAGGTTGTTGTTTAGTTACTAAGCTTTGTTTGATTTTTTTGCAACCCCATGGACTGTGGCCTGTCGGGCTCCTCTGTCCATGGGATTTCCCAGGCAAGAATACTGGAGTGTGTTGCCATTTCCTTTTCCAGAGGATCTTCCTGACCCAGGGATTGAACCCAGGTCTCTTGCATTGCAGGCAGATTCTTTACCAATTGAGCTACCATAGAAGGCACTTATTTGTTGAATGTATGAATAAATGATTTAAAATAAGTCAAATAAGGTAGATACTCACATGAGTGAAATTTAGCTAAGTGTAGATTTTAGAATGACAGACTATTCAAATCCTACTTTACCACTTATTAGCTGTGTAACTTCAAGATGGGTTATTAATTTCCCTAAGCTTCAGTTTTCTTGTCTAGAAAATGCAGATAATAATAGCGTCTTCTTTATAGGGTTTTAGTCAGTGAGGACTAAATAGAATAATGTATCTAAAGGATTTAGCATAGTGCATGGCTCATAGTAAAATCTCAGGAAATACAGCTAATAATTTTTTTCCTGTCTTAATCTTACTTCAGTTAAATAAACAAACAATAAAATTTACAGCACTGTGTTAGTTTCAGGTGTATGGCAAAGTGATTCAGTTATCTACATATGTATTTCTTCAGATTCTTCTCCATTATATGTTATTATATATACTGAATATAGTTTCCTGTGCTACACAGTAAATCCTTGTTGTTTTTCTATTTTATACATAGTAATGTGTATCTGATAATCTCATACTCCAAATTTATCCCTCCCCTTCTCTCCTCTTTGGCAACCAAAGGCTTGTTTTCTAAGTCTATGAGTCTGTTTCTGTTTTGTAAATAAGTTCATTTGTATTAATTTTTTTAGATTCCACATATAAGTGATATCATATAATATCTCCTTTCTCTGTCTGATTTACTTCACTTGGTATGATAATCACTAGGTCCATCTATGATGCACAAATGGCATTCTTTTATTCTTCTTCATGGATGAGTAGTATTCCATTGTATATATTTACCATATCTTCTTTATCCATTCCTCTGTCAATGGACATATAGGTTGCTTCCATGTCCTGACTATTGTAAATAGTTCTGTAATGAACACTTTTCAAATTAAAAGATCAAATGTATCTTTTCAAATTAAGAGTTTTCATCTTTTCTGGATATATGCCTAGGACTGGGATGACTGGATCATATGGTAACTCTATTTTCATTTTTTTAAGGAACTTCCATACTATTCTCCATAGTAGCTGCACCGATTTACATTCATACCAATTTACATTCCCATCAATAGTACAGGAGAGTTTCCTTTTCTCCACAACCTCTCCAGCATTTATGCTAATAATTATTTTCATTATTATTGAGTATCTTAACCAAAAGGCATATATAAATGGATCAATACTCTCCAAAGCGGCAAAGTCAGTCTCTGACCCTATCCATATTATATACCACTTTCATTAATAGTTGACTCAAGGTACAAAAAAGAATGCTAATCAAATTTCCTGATGAAAGGATCATCAAACCTAGATGACACATTCATGACCCAAAAGAGTATCTTAATGTTGGAATAATATGATAAATCAAATAAATGGAATATGAGTACACATAAGGTAATAAACTTAGTACAGAATAGATATTACATAACAGAATGTGTGAAAAAAAAAAGATTTGGGATTTTAGTTTCCTGAAAGTTACAAAATTTACATTGTAATGTGGCTGCCAAAAATGTTTAAATAATTTTAAGTTACATCCATAAAAGACAAGTATTCAAATAAGAGAAAAGTTCTATTCTATAGAATCAAATAGAATACAGTCATATAGAAACAGCCTGTTCAATTCTAAAGCCAGAATGAAAGGGAAGTTATTAGAAACTAAAACTTGTTCACACAAGAGTGACTGGGATGGTGGTGCAACTTGATGGTGATGGGAGTGAAGAAGAATGTTAGAAATTAGTAATATCTAGCCTGACAAAGAGGAGACTTGAAAGTTGTCTTAAAATAATGAAGGACTGTTATGTAGATGAAGATTTGGACTTATTATATGTAGGGCTAGAAAGCAAAAATAGAACAGATTAGAAAGCAACAGTAACAACAACCACAAAAAAACAGATTTTGGCCCAATACAGAAAGGAGCATCTAATAATTAGAGTTTAAAAAAATTGGGCCAACTTTTTTACAAATAGTATATTCCCATCACTAGTAGTCTCCTGAAAGTGAAAGTTGCTCAGTCATGTCCAACTCTTTGCGACCCCATGGACTATAGTCCATGGAATTCTCCAGGCCAGAATACTGGAGTGGGTAGCCTTTCCCTTCTCCAGGGGATCTTCCCAACCTAGGAATTGAACCGGGGTCCCCTGCATTGCAGGCGGATTCTTTACCAATTGAGTTATCAGAGAAGCCCAAGAATCTAAAAGACTGTGTGTTAGAATAACTTGGAGACAGAAGATTAGCCTAGACAACCACTAACATTCTAAGATTACAGCCCTTAAATAAGTGAAGAAACATAAATATGATAATAAAAAAAGACAATATACAAATGGCCAAAAAGCACATGAAAAGACACTCAACATCATTAATCATCAGGGAAATGCAACTCAAAACCACAATGGGATACAACTTCACACTTATTAGGATGCCTGTAATCAAAAAGACAGAAAACGATGAGTGTTGACAAGGATGTAGAGGAAACCAGAACCCTTACAAACTGTTGATGGGAATACAAAATGTTGTAGTCACTTTGGAAAAAAGCCTGGCAATTTCTCATAACCATGAGTAATGAAGGCATATGTCCACACAAAAACTTGCACACAAATGTTCTTAGCAGCCTTATTCACAATAGCCAATAAGCAGAAACAACCCAGATGTCCACCAACAAATGAAAAGATAAACAAAATGTGGTATATCCATACAATTGAGTATTATTTGGCCATAAAAAGGAATGAAGTGCTAATACATGCTACAACTTGGAAGAATCTTTGGTCTTCCATGCCAAACTAAATGAAAAAAGCCAGTCACAAAAGACCACATATAATATGATTCCATTTATTTGAAATGTCCAGAATAGGCAAATCTATAGGGACATAAAGTATATTACTGGTTGCTTAGGGCCAAAGGAAATTGGGAAATTGAGACTGGTAGCTAAAGGGTATAGAGTTTCTTTCTGAGGTGATGAAAATGTTCTAAAATTGATCATGGTAATGGTTTTACAACTTCATAAATATGCTAAAAACCATTGAACACTTCAAATAGGTGAACTGTATAATATATGAATTATGGTGTATGTCAATTTTTTTTAAAAAGGCACCCAAGATAGCACAAAGTTTCAAGATAGTAAGTGAAGACATAAACACTCTATACCCTAATTAACCTCTAAATTCATCACATTAATTATCACAATGATTAAATATAATGACAATCTTGGGAGGTGAGGAAAATGATAAAATGTTTAGTACATTATGTTTAAAGAGACTAAGAAACATGATTATATTAGAAAGAGTTTTACCTAAAAATGTTTAAAGGTTAGCTATTTTAAAGAATACATTTGGTTATCTGAAAAATTCACCCAGGTAGAATAGCTCATGCCCAGATCTGAAATCAAAGAGGCACTGGTATAGACTAGGCAATCTCCAATCTAAAACCACTAGATTACGATTTTAACCTATTACTACAATCACAAAAATCAAAGTTATTCTAGACTGTATAGAGATTTAACTGGTACACATACTCTCAACAAAGGTAACACCAATTTAGGGTTATATTTCCTGAACTGTGGCCAATATGGTACCAATGCATAAAGGAAATGTATTCATAATTAATTGGAAATATAATTACAATCAATGAAACTTCAAATCTTTTTATTATTCTTTTGTCTTGATTACCATCAAGACTTATTCAGGTCAGTCTTCTAAAATATAAAAAGGTAATGTAATTTTATAGTTTAAAATTTTCAAAGGAGATATAAGCAAAACCTTCAAAAAGTTTCAGAAACTCTTCACATTTTCTAACTCTATATCAAGGCATGACCTGACTGCCCCCAGGGAAAGAAACCTGGGCAGACAGTAATTGTATTTGACAGCAGCAATTACATGCAAGGTTGGAGATTAGAAGACCATTAATGTGTATGCAATAATTGCTCTGGTATTTTCTGTTACTATGGAGAGTCAGTTTGAAGAGAAGACATGGTAAACCTTACCTTGGATACATCTGATCCAGGAATTCTGCCCTAAGAAAGCAGGTGAATAGTGAGCACACTGGTTATAGTCGCAACAGGCATGCACGACATTCTTCTGTTAAGAATGATATAGGAAAAACTAATATGTAATTCTAAAAGATATTTCCACCTATGTTGTTGTTGTTTAGTCACCAAGTCATGTCTGACTCTCTGTGACCCCATGAACTGTAGCCCACCAGACTCCTCTATCCATGGGATTTCCCAGGCAAGAATACTAGAGTGGGTTGTCATTTCCTTCTCTAGGGGATCTTCACAACCCAGGGATTGAATCCACGTCTCCAGGTAGATTCTTTACCACTGAACCACCAGGAAGCCTCATTTCAACTAAATATGAAGAATATTAGAAAGACTCACACAATGAATATGACTAAATGTTGATCTTCAGCAAGAGTCCAAATAAATTATTTTTCATAACATCACATGATAACAAAAGCTTACTCAGTATTTGGAAACTATATCAAACAGAGAACCTTAAAACCTGGAAACTCAGGAAACATCATAAAGACAGCAAAAATATCCAGTTTATCCTAAGAACAGTAATCGGAAGCTGGTAGACTAAACACACACCCTTGATTCCTTCTCCCTCCATTTAACATACTGAAACAACTACAGTAAATCTGGAAGAAATTATGGTACACCTAAAGCGAGACGGTGCAGGGCAAGAGAGCCACGGGCGCAAAGGTTGGAACAGAAATTTACCCTGGCAGTAAAACTAAACATTCAGGGGCCCAACCACCTGATAAAGATGAAAGAAAGATTCCCTTAGCAAGAAGAGAGGGATCACACCCACCACATGCTGTACGGGCCTATACATGGTGAATCCCGCTTACTCTGGCAGTCCTAACCCAGCCTGGTAGACTATATCTCTTTGACAGGGACCTACCATTTCCCAGAAGTCTCCTAAGAAAGGTCTCTCTCATTCCATCTCACCTTGTCTTAGTAGAAAGATCAAAGCTCACTGGCCTACTGGACTAGAAAAAAGATTACATCTGCTTTGCCTGTCAGTCTATTATTGCTCAAAAGACCTTGATAATCAGATCAGTGCTAAGGAAACCTAAAATCAGTAGTCAGAGAAAAATTACAAGCATTTAAGGAGAGGGAGAAGTTAAGATGAATCAGAATGAATGGCTTCTTTTGAGGTAGGCAAAATTAGTTGAAGGAACAAAAGAGAGCTTTCATACAATAAAATATAAGGACACAGACATACATGAACACTGGAGGTATTATTTCATAAAAGTCTACTAACATGCCAGTTTAATATATCTTTCCTGCAGCATGGTTCAAAATAACCCTTCAATGAATAAGCATGACTCCACAACTGAAATGTTTTCAAAAAGACAATGAAAAAATACACCCAATTGTTAGAACCATCTTAAAAAAGCACACATGTCATAATCTGAGGCATAATTTATGTTAATAAATATCCCCAACTTTCTTCTGTGTTGAGTTCAACTCAAAACAGTAACTACTTTTAAGCACTTACTCTCTTATCACTGAAAGGTATATTAATTAACTGCTATCAGAACAGTATTATTAAGGATTTAGGCTATGTTGCCACACAAAAGGTAAGAAACAATATACACCAAATAAGATCAAATATTAAAATGTACACAAGAAACAATAAATGTGATAAGTTTATAGAAAGAGGGAAATTAGTAAGGACTGAGCTTCATGAAATAAACAGGAATTGATCAGGATTAAAAAAAAAAAAGGTAGAAATGGTTAAAAAGAGGCATGTCAAGAAGGGCAATAGGAAAGAAAGGCATAATAACTTCACTATATTTGAGGGACGATGAGGAGGCATGTCAGATGGAAGTCAGGTTTATAGTGGGTAAAGTTAGAGATAAATCTGAGGGAGTTGGGGACAGAGTTACAAGTTACAAAGGATTAGAAAGTAAAAAATTAAAAACTGAGCTATTTGAGCTAATAGTTTCTAAGAAGTTTGGAATAAAATTGGCTTTTCTCATTTTCCTGTTACCCTTCATTATAAAGAGAAACACATGTTTTAAAATGTTTGAAACATATGTATAAAATTGTTCTTCATATGTAATACAATCACATTTAGAAGGTACCAAATTTTAAAACATATAGCTTCAAACCCTCTAGTAAAAATAATTATAGTTTTCAGAATCTCTGTAGTATAACCACTAAAAGTAATTCATATCATAAAATTAAAAAGTTATTTGTGACATTAATACACTGAGTGAAAGTTCATCAGGCAATCTAGTAGTGTAACAAAGAGCTTAAGATATTACAGTTATTCAAGAGAAATTTCTAATATTTTAATAATTTGGCTATAGAGCACCTTAATATTTATAATTTTGAATGTATGGTCAATAATCTTAACTTTTTGCACTTTCTCCATAACTATAATTACTGTTCTATTTCCTAACATTTCCTCCAGTTTTATCTGTACAGTTTGTTAAGGGTATTCTTGGATATTGGGGAAATCATTTATAAAGCCAGAGACTGAAATGTTCAATCCTAGTTTAGCTAAGGAGATCCAGCTCAAACTAGCTAGAACTCACAAACAGCTAATGAAAGCAGATGACAACAGGGATATGAGAAGACTGGTCCTTTGTGACTCTTCTATTCCCAATAGAAAGCTCTGTTAGGGATCTCCCTAATAGCTGTTAGTACAAGTTAAAAGTGTTCTCACACATTCATTTTAGTTTAACTGTAACACACAGAATAAGGGGGGGTTGGCACTCCATCTGGTAATATATGTGCAATGCCAAGATCCTCAAGTTCCAAGGGGAAGAGGAAAAAACAAGTCAATTTTGATTTAATTCATAAACTCCTCTTATTGAGAATTCTATGAAATGAGGGATGCTTGCACAAGGAAAGGATTATTATGTATCTAGCTGTATTTATACAACACTTAAAAATTTTACAAAAGGAAAAATCAAACACACACAAATATTGAAACCTGGTGAATTGCATGTGGTTACTCAACATGCTATTTGGGGAGTAAAGGTTTCATTTAGTAAACTTTGATTCAAAATGTAAAATGAAGCTATTAGCATGTTATTTATTCTAATTATATTCCATTTTAAAGCAACAGACCAACAACATAAAATTGAAATATAAACACAGTATATTCAAGAGGGATTTTATGAGACTATTTATGACCATATTTTTATAAAAATATTTACTACACGTGTGATTTGAAAACAGTTTCTCTGCAATGAGGTTGTAATCTCCATTTGCTGTTGCTGCTGTTTAGTTGCTAGGTTGTGTCTGACTCTTTGCTACCCCACCAGGCTCCTTCTGTCCATGGGATTTCCCAGGCAAAAGTACTGGAGTGGGTTGCTGTTTCCTTCTCCAGGGGATCTTCCCAACCCAGGGATCAAACCCGTGTCTCCTGCATTGGCAGGAGGATTCCTGACTGCTAAGCCACCAGGGAAGAAGCCCTGTAATCTCCATAGCAATCAATAAATTTGGAGTCACTTATTTTCAAATTACTCATAATATTTTGTGATTTAAAATAAGCTTTCATAGATGATATCGTTAAATACAAACGATAAGCATTAAGAGTGATTTTTAAACTACATTGGCCAAAACATCATAATAACAAAGGAAACTCATAAGGTTATTTTTTTAAGTTAACATTAACTCACAGACTAATCTGGGTCTGTTTTGTCACTTCCAAAACCATCAGAAGGAAGGATATACTTCCTGGATATATCAAATAATGTCTAAGTTAGTTTTATAAACTTTAAAAAGAGAAAAACCCACTTATCTAAAAGAATTTTGTGCAGTGTTGTCAATACTCAACAGTAATAAAAGTGGTAGCCTAAACTGTCAACTTCTCCAGGATATCTTCACCTAATTAGGTGTTTGTTCCCTTTCACTTAATTTGCTGACAGTTGTTCTCTTATAGACTAGAGTGATAGCTGTTCCTTCTGACACTTCATCCCGGCTAATACGAGTTCTGACAGAATCTAGTAAATAAGATCTATCTTACAACAGATTTGAAGCTGTGGACTGTATTAGACACCAAAGGTTTATGAGAGAATCCTTCAGAAATTGGTGAAACAGACATAACACAGCTGAAATTACAAGTTTAAAAAAGAAAAATCCAAAAAAAAAAAAAAAAAAGAAAAATCCTTGATATATAGTTTCTATTTTTATACCTTGATAAGTATACTAAAAATCAATTAAAAATAACATTTTGAATACTTTATTTTAGAGCATACTTTAATTTATACTGTTATTATAAGAGTGTAGATTAGAATGTTATTAACTTGGCACATTTAGAGTTTGAAAAACAAGGTAAGTTTTCTTTATGGATATTAGACCTACATATTGCTGTGTAATTTTCCTACAGCAATCTAAAGCATTAAAAATTGAAAATTTAAGCACCGAAGATATATTCACATTACTCTAACATACCTCTTTATATCCTTTCAAATCAAGTCAGAAAATCTAGTTCTTCCACATATGAATTCCTCTAGATCACTATCTAAAAATCTTACTTACCTAAGTTAAAATCATTACATTAATAATTCTCAAGCAATAATATAAGGTCTCCCAAGCAGTGAGTATTTAAATATTTTTAATATATTAATGAATTATAAAATAGAAAAACAAAATAGTTTTTTACTTTAAAGAAAAGTAAAAGGTAGTATTTTTGGAATAGAAATAATTTCACAATGCTGTTAAAATATCTATCACTAAATATCTAGCACTAAAATATTAGCTGCTATCACTAATCTATCCATTCATATTTTCCTAACCAATGATCCATACACATTAAACTTCTCTCCATTTTCTGAGTATCCCAAATTCTCCTATGTGTCTACTCCTTTGCACCTGCTACCTCTATCCAAAATGCTGTTCCATCCTTCCTTCCTAAAAAACCTACTCAAATAATAAGACCCAGCTTAAAGGTTACTTTCATGGCTTTCCAATAGTCAACAAGCAGAAAGTCATTCCTGTGAGTCCACAGCCCTTGGTTCATAATGTTACTAGTATTTTTCAAACTCTACCACAATGATCAGTTAATTTTTTTTTCCTTCACTAGATTTTGATCTCTCTGAGAAAAAGGATTATACCTTACTTACTTCTGTATCCCCGAATTCAGCACTATGGCCAGACAAGCTGACTGAATGGTAAGTAAACGAACAAATAAATTAGTATATTATTAAATCTTTTTTGTAACTGAGTAGCTACAGTGTAGTAATATAATACAAATTATAGGAACATTTTGTATATTACCCAAACATATTCTGAATTAGACAATCTCATAATTGGGAAGAACATTAAAGAATAACTATTAACATAATGAGTAAGAAAAAATAATAGTGAAACAATAATCAATACACAAGTTTAAACCAAGTCTTTACATTTAATTATTTTCAAAGATGAGAGATCATATTTTGTAAAATAACAAAAAATATCAAGTAGATCAAACCAATTATTCTAAATATCCTTTAACATAAATAGCTTAAAAATACATAAAAGCTTAAGAAATACTTTCTAATTGGTTCAGAAAACTTACTGCTTGTGATTTTTTTTTCTATTTTTTCATAGTTATAACCAAGAGTATTTACCTTTTACTATTGAAAAGTGAAATTTTAAACACCTATTCAAAGATTACTAATGATAACTTAGGACAACAATCAACATAAAAGAAGTAACAACCCTCAAATACCAAGAAACTTGCTATCTATTTTATAGGTATTCTTTACTCTGAAAGTGTGAAAGTCTTAGTCCCTCAGTTGTGTCTGGCTCTTTGCAACCCCATGGACTGTAACCCACCAGGCTCCTCTGTCCATGGGATTCTGCAGGCAAGAATACTGGAGTGGGTAGCCATTCCCTTCTCCAGGGAGATCTTCCTGACCCAGGGATCAAACCCAGGTCTTCTTCATTGCAGAGGGAGTCTTTACCATCTGGGCCACCAGGAAAGTCTATTCTTTACTCTGGATCCTGTCTAACTACTTGTGGTGTTAAGCTATTCATTTGTAAGTTTGGCTAAAGTAACTGGTAAAGACTCCTTTGGGGCATATCATTTGTAATGCTGATTTATTGATCTGCTACCTCCCAGTATAGATCTGACTCTGAGCATACTTAGGGTGCATAATATGGAAACAGAATGTGGTGGTTGACCATCTTGCTTTATGAAATGGTATGGACATATAAAATGGTACGGTTTAATTAAATGAACTGAACTGAGAATGTTGTTTTCATCTACATAGCTTTAAAACATTAGTTTTAGCGATGTCATTATATAATAAAGACTCGATAGCTGTGGTTCTACAAACAACCTCAGAAATAGCTATCATACTTCACTGTATAAATATTATCTCTCATCTATTCATTAATTCAATTTATAGTTAAGTTGCCTCCTCACTGGGAGTACAATGGTGACCAAGACAGATAATGTTCTCTTGACCTCTTGGAGCTTAAAGTTTAGAGGGAAGAAAAAAGTGTTAAGTCACTTACAATATAAACAGACAAATACCACATAAGGAAAAGTAGCATCTATATTTTTTAAAGTTATATTTCATTCTTTATCTTCCAGATCTTATGGAATACTGTTCTCCTATATTGTTTCCACCCTTTGTGCTATGTGCTGTGCTTAGTCGCTCAGTCGTGTTTGACTCCTTCCGACCTCATACGTTGCAGTCACCAGGCTCCTCTGTCCATGGAGATTCTCCAGGCAAGAATTCGACAGTGGGTTCCCATGCCCTCTTCCAGGGGATCTTCCCAACCCAGGGATTGAACCCAGGTGTCCCTCACTGCAGGCAGATTCTTTGCCATCTGAGCCACCAGGGAAGCCCTGTTTCCATCCTTTACTGTGAAGCAACTCTGGCTCATGATTTGTAGTCCCAGATTTCTCTGTAGCCCCAGAGAAAAATTCTAAAAATAACAGTAAGATGGTACCATGTTCACAGTGGGTGCTCAATAGCCCCTAATATTCAATAATATTTTTTCTTTTCCTTTTGTCCTTAATTTATCTTTAAAAATTTTATTTTGGAGTATTTTGATTTATAATGTGTTTCAAGTGGACAGCAAAGTGCTTCAGTTATACATATATCTATTTTTTTCAGATTCCTTTTCTATATAGGTTATTACAGAATATTGAGTAGAGTTCTTTGTGCTACACAGTAGGTCTTTGTTGATTATCTATTTTTACATATAGTAGTGTATATATGTATCCCAACCTCCTAATTTATCCTTTCCTCCCCCACATACCTTTCCTCTTTGCTAACCATATGTTTGCTTTCTAAGTCTGTGAGTCTGTTTCTAGTTTGTAAATAAATTCATTTCTATCATTTTTTTTTTAGATTCCACATATAAGCGATATCATATGATATTTGTCTTTCTCCATCTGACTTAACTTCACTTACTATATTAATCTCTAGGTCCATTTGTGTTGCTGGCAAATGGCAAATTTTCATTTTTATAGCTGAGTAATATTCCACTGTATATTTGTACCACATCTTTTTTATCCATTCCTCTGTCAATCTCCATTGGGTTGCATGTATTCTTTCCAATTATGGTTTCCTCCAGATATATGCTCAGGAGTGGGATTTCAGGATCATACGGTAGCTCTATTTTTAGGTTTTTAAGGAACCTCCATACTATTCTTCATAGTGGCTGTACCAATTTACATTTCCACTAATAGTATAGGCGGGTTCATTTTTCTCCCTACCTTCTCCAGCATTATATTGTCTGTAGACTTTCTGATGGCCATTCTGACTAGAATGAGGTTTTGATTTGCATTTCCCTAATAACTAATGACGTTGAGCATCTTCTCATGTTTGTCTTTCTTGGAAATGTCTATTTAGATCTTCTGTCCATTTTTTGATTGGGTTGTTTATATCTTTGATATTGAGCTGCATGAGATATCTGTATATTTTGGAGATTAATCCTTTGTCAGTCACATTGTTTGCAAATATTTTCTGCCATTCTGTGGGCTGTATTTTTGTTTATGGTTTTCTTTGCTGTGCAAAGCATTTTAATTAGGTCCCATTTATTAATAATTATTAACCAAAATGAAAAGTCATAAGCGACTAAAACACAAGACAGTATTATTTCTTCCTAGACAAACAATGCATTGTTTGAAGAGTCTAAATCACAAATAAAAATCTGAAACTAAAAAGCTTGGCTACTGATCTCTAGGAATTCATTATGAAGAAATGATTACATAAGTGTGTAAAAATATAAGTAGAAAAATGTTTACTGCAGCATTATTTGCAAGAGTAAAAAAAGGCATTATAAAGAATAAAATACCTAGAAATAAACTTAACCTAGGAGATGAAAGACCTATACACTGAAAGCTATAAAGCAAAGATGAAGGAAACTGAAGATGATACAAAGAAATGGAAAGATACACCATGTTCATGAATTGGAAGAATTAATATTATTAAAATATCCATACTACCCAAAGCAATCTCCAGATCTAATACGATTTCTATCAAAATACCTATGATGATTTTTCAAATAACTAGAACAAATAATTCTAACATTTATATGGAACTACAAAAGATCCTACATGAATCACAGCCTTGTCTAACTCAATGAAACTATGAGCCATGCCATGTAGGGCCACCCAAGACGGACGGGTCATAGTGGAGAGTTCTGACAAAATGTGGCCCATTGGAGAAGGGAGTGGCAAACCACTTCAATATTCTTGCCTTGAGAACCCCACGAGCAGTATGAAAAGGTGAAAAGATATGACACTGAAAGATAAACTCCCCATGTCAGTAGGTGCCCAATACGTTTTTGAGAGTCATTCATGTTGTTGATGCGAAGAGCTGACTCATTGGAAAAGACCCTGATGCTGGGGAAGATTGAGGGCGGGAGGAGAAGGGGACGAGAGGATGAGATGGTTGGATGGCATCCCCGACTCAAGGACATGAGTATGGTGATGGACAGGAAGGCCTGGCGTGCTGCAGTTCATGCAAAGAGTCAGACATGACTGAACGACTGAAATGAACTGAACTGATGAGGATGTGGAGAATAGGGAACCCTAATACACTGTTGGTGGGAATGTAAATTGTTGTAGTCACTGTGAGAAAGAGTATGGAGGTTCTGCAAAAAAGTAAAAATAGAATTACCATATGACACAACAATTTCACTGTTGGGCATATATCAGAAAAAAATGAAAACACTAATTCAAAAAGATACAAGCATCCCAATGTCCACAGTAGCTTTTTTACAACATCCAAGATATGGAAGTAACCTTAGTGTCCATCAACAGATAAATTGATAAAGATGATGTGGTATATAAATATAAAGGAATATTACTCAGCCATAAAAAATGAAATTTTGCCATTTGCAACAGTATGGATTGACCTGGAGGGGATTATGCTTAATGAAATAAGTCAGACAAACACTGCATGGTATCACTTGTATGTGGAATCTAAAAAAAAATAAAACAAATGAATGACTATAACAAAATAGAAACAGTCTGACAAATACAGAAAACAAATTAGTGGTTACCAGAGGCGAAAAGGAATAGGAGAGGGACAACATAGAGGCAGGGGATTAAGAGGTATAAACTGCTATGTATAAAATAAACTACAAGAATATACTGTATAGCACAAGGAATGCAGACAATATTTTATAATAATTTGAAATGAAGTATAATATATAAAAATACTGAATCATTTGTAAATTAACTATACTTCAATTAAAAAATAATAAAAAGAAAAGAAAGAAAACAGATGACTATTTGAACATAGAATATTGGCTAAATCAAATGGGGTTTACCCATGCAATAGCATACTATGCAGTCATTAGAAATTTATACATACATATATGGAAAGATAACTATAGTAACTGGCATGTAAAGCAGATTTTTAAAAAAACATCTGAGTAGTATAATCCCATTTGGAGGAAAACTTTTTAAAATTTCTAACTATATTAAGTGAATACATGTAGAAAATTCTCAAACGAGACACCAAAATGTTTACAATGGTTATTTTTAAGACAGATCTTCTTTTCACCTAAAAACTCTTCTATGTTTCCTGAAAGTTTCTATAAATTTTTTTACAATTAAGAAAAAAAAAGTAATTTTCACTTTGAGTTTTTTAAAAACCTGTTCCCACCCATCAAAGATAATACAACATGGTTATCTATGTCAAGTAGTATGTAAGGAACTTTACAGTCAGATCATATACAGGTTGTGATAACTAATGCTATAGGACTGAATTAGAAACGGTACAGTTACAACCTCAGGCAGTGATTAGAACCTCAGGAGTTAGGCAGAATAGGTTTAATTTGCTGACTGCCACTGTTAAATCTATATGACATCAAACAAAGTTTTGTTTTTGTGTTATTTAAACGTTTTCTATGCCGTGGGTCCCTAATCTGTGAAACAGGAAATAAAAGCACCTACTTGATAGAGCTATTGTGACCAGTAAATAATATATATAAAGCACTTTGAATAATCCCCCAGCTTATATCAAGCATATCTATATCTATACACACACACATATGTAATAAAGAAAGTTAAAAAGTTACTTTCTTCATGATCCCCCAAGATTAATACTGGATAAATTAAGCACTCTGATATGCTTTCTATCTCCTAAACATATTTGTTCTCCATGATTAATAATTATTCCATTGTCTATATGAGTTAAATATTAATAGCAAAATTTTCCCACTGTTTTATTGCATATTCTATGTAGAAAAATTCAGTTTTATAAAAATGTATAAGGTGAAATGTAAAAATCCCTCTCCTAATTTCAACAACATTCCCAATTCAATATCATTTCTTTCAATATTGTACCTATGCCCATATATTTGATTTGTTTGGTGGCTTAATTTACCAAAACGAGATCAAACTAAGCATACTGATCTGACCTCTATCTCACACAATAAATCATGGAAAACTTTCCATATCATTCTTTTTATTGCTGGAGAGTATTCTATTATATGTCATTACTTAGCCATTTTCCTATTGATGACCACTAAGATTGTTTCCAACTTCTTTTAAAGCAAACAACACTGCAGTGTACATCCATATGCACAGGTCTCCAGAACTTGTAGGTATTTTTGTGGAGTAGAGTCTCAAAGTCAAATTGTTAGCTTCTCAAGCCTACATTTCCTAAAAATGTAGTATAAAGCATAGAGTATAAAGCTGAGACAAAGCTTTTAAGCTAGGCAGTTCTTGAGATATAAAATCCTAGCACCTGAAGAACAAGAGGGAAAGAGAGGTGAGGCGGGTAAGGAGGAAAAGCAAATAAAAGGTGATACTGTTACCAAGCTGGTTTCACTGACCGTGGTCACACAGGCTGTCTTCCAGTTAAGCTAAATGGACCATTATGTCTCAGAATGGGAAACGAAGAAAGGAAAGAAAGGAAAAGCAATTGAACTGCCAGTTTCTTCCCATCTCTTGCCTCTCCCTGGTCAAAGTCTGCCCCCTCAGTTTCTGGTCCTGCTACTCAACCCCCTAAACAGCTGCTGGGGACAGAGCTTCTGCCGCACTGCCTGAGCCTAGGAGTCAAAGTTTCTAAGAGTCTGGTTGGGTAGGAGGTCCTGCTGCAGCTGAGCCTCACAGCAAAACCTAAGTGGGCAGGTGGCTTTAGGAGGTGAAGAAGTCATCTCCTAGGAGATGGCTGCCAACCCATGCTCCACTAAAAAGGCATGCCTCTGCTGACTTCCTTGTGCTCTGCCAACAAGCCTTCTAATTCAATCTCTCAGATGAAAAGTAGTATACGCTGCTTTAGCTTACTTACATTTCTTGATTATTAGTGAGACAGAGCATCTTTCACTATTGATTGGCATTCATATTCCTTCTGGGGATGGCTTGTCCTTATACATTTCAAGTGTAATTTCTCACCCTTCCATTAGGAGTCTATAATTAAACTACTGAATTCTGTTACTCTCCGCTCTGCCCTATTTCCTAAAACTACTTCGGGTTACCTATGAAACAGATACTTAAGGCTATCAGCTTACCTACAGTACATAAAAATCTTTGCTGGTTATCTTGACCACTGAAATAACAAAAAAGGACCAAGCAAGAACATGACAACTTCCTTATCCCAGTTTCCATAATTACTTTTCACTTGGTCAGGGAAAGTTCGGCATGTTAAAACAAGTTATACATTTCCATACAGTTTTCATGTTTCCTCAAGCTCTGGCCAGAATGCCAGGAGAGTCAGAACAATGACTCTGGCCTGCCATCATCTCTGTTTCTAAGCCAATCAAGCTTCATTGCCAATGTCCAATTCATATTTTCTTTTAGCACTGTCAGTTTTGACCATAATATAAACCACCTTCAATGTAAAACCTTTTTTCATACAAATACAGGCACCAAGAAATTCAGACCCAAATTTCTGACATGTCTTTTCCTCTTACGTTTTTTTTCCTTTTAAGAATTACCCTGATTGGTTTTTTGATTCAATTTCTGCACCGTACCCAAGGGTCAATCCATCACCCGTCTCTCTCACCCTTTTCATCTTTGCCATACTTTAAAAACTGGACGACCAACAAACGTACAGTAGCTATTGACTCTAAAGCTATAGTTAGTAATACATTTGGTCTCAAATTAGAAATTGTGTCAAACAGCTGGAAGTCTTACTTCACGTGCACTGTAACAGGAATAAAACTATACTTCCTCTAGAAGAGAGTTACTCTGTAGTGAGACTGAAAACAATGTGGTATTCAGATAGAGCTTTAAACCCAGGTCTTTGTAATATATTTTTTAAAATGAATGTATTTTCAACTTGGCTAACAAAATCTAATTCATGCAGCTGACAGATTCGACATGTATAGAGAAAAACTATTTTCCAACTCTAAATTATAGGAATATGACTTAGACTTAACTAAATCAGTCCTATCTAATTCGAGGCATGCTATGGCACAGCCACAAAGAGGAAATGTATTAACTTCTCCCTCTGAATAATTCTTCTATAATTTCAACCTTGTTATTTATTCAACATAAGCTACCATGTGCTATGTTTTCACTCACTAATATTCCCAGCAACACTAACACTGCATCCCATTTTTTGGTAGCATATTAATAAAATTCTTGCCTCTGTTAAATATATAGTTGGTATAACAATAAAAATAATTTATATTTGCATTATACTCTACAGTTTACAAACTCTTTTCTATTATACATATATAATCTCAATGAATTATAATTGTCCTTCACAACTTTAAAATGTGACAATATACTACAAATCTCCAAAAGCAAATCATGTCAAATATTGTGAATAAGATTATAACAATAAAAGACCAACAGAAGTATAAAGAAATTAACCTGCCATTCCTTCTTACTTTGCTCTAAGACAACTCTGCATTAACACTGTTGGTTCATTTCCCCAATTTAAGCTTTTAAAAAATACATACTAAATTTCCCTATATTGTATTTCAATCAATTGCTGAAGCGGAGACTACGATGTCATAAATAAAGCACCAGATCATAAATTTCTCAAAAGACATAAAATCAAAAACACCCTGCACCTGCAAATTAAATGCAAAACACACGAACTAAACAATGAAAAGGAATTACTATGTGAAATTCAACTTGATCAGTGAGTTAACCAGTTTATTCCGAATAGACTTAGTCTTCATTCTCAGTACTGATATTAAGATTATAACCATGCACCAAAATCATCTTGGTCTAGTCTTTTCATTTCATGTTTTCTTATAAATTATGGAGCTATGGAAAAAAAGTCAATCACCTTTCAGATGTCTGACTGCAAAAGCACTGCTTAGAATAGCAATGATTTGAGTTATTTAAACACAGGACTGTGCATGAAATGACAGCTACATGTAAAACAGCACACACTTAAACTAGTGTATATATTACAACATTTCAAATACCTAAAGATCTCAAGTCTCCCATGATTCTATATTTACACAACTGATGAGAAACTCCAGTATAAAAAATTTTTTTAAAGGGCCTAGTAAAGACAGCAACACATTTTAACATTTTCATACAAACAAATACTACATCCACATCTTACTATCTTGGCATTAAGAGACCACTTTGCTTGTGCTCCCTATAAAATGCATTTTAAAAGAATATATAAGACTCTCCTGGTGGTGCAGTGGATAAGAATCCGCCTGCTAATGCAGGGACACAGGTTGGATCACTGATCTGGGAAGATCCCACATGCCGCAGAGCAACCAAGCCCATGCACCACAGCTACTGAACCCAAGCTCTAGAGCCTGCGCACCACAGATACTGAAGCCCATGAGCCTCCAGCCCAAACTCCACAATGAGAAGCCTCTGCAACGAGAAACCTGCAAACCACAACAAAAGTATTAGCACCCCCCGCCCCTCCGCTGGACACAACCAGAGAAAGCCCATGTGCAACAACAAAGACCCAGTGCTGCCAAAAATAAGTAAATAAATAAAAATTTTTTGAAAAGAATATATAAAGGTAAGTTGGACTGACTTTGTAACATACAAGATTGAAGTAACACTTAAAACCAAATATCAACGTGGAGATTGGTAAAAATACTCAACTGTTAATTTTTTGTTAAACTCATTTCTTAATAGTGTTATTTGAAAAGAAGTATCTAAGTTTTCCAAAATTTCAGCAGTTTTTGAATTAACCTGTGAAAATAACTCTAATAGAAATTTGCAATTTAAGAATTGTCCTATTTTGCAATAAACAAAATATTATTGTTATTTCTTGTTCCTAAATAATACAAATAATTGAAAGCTAATCTGTCACCTTCAGTTTAGACACTCAGCTGTGTCTGACTCTTTGCAACCCCGTGGACTGCAGCACGCCAGGCTTCCCTGTCCATCACCAACTTCCAGAGCTTGCTCAAACTCATGTCCACTGAGTCGGTGATGCAATCCAACCATGTTATCCTCCTTCATCCCCTTCTCCTCCTGCCTTCAATCTATTATCTTAGAAGGTATAATTGACACTTCACTCTTTTCCAAAAGGCATAAGGCAATCAAAAGACTGCAGATTTTATCTAACATAAAAATGATCAAATAAAAAACAAGTGTGGTTCATACAACAAACTATTCAAGATGCATATTTCTTGGTCTCAGCAGAGGTTTACACTGATCTGTTTTCTCAAAAATCACTCTCACACTGCACACACACAGACATACATACACAGTTGTAAACACTAGACAATGTTTACCTCTCTAATTACTAAGGTTAATCATTTAATGGGTTTCCCTAGTAGCTCAGCTGGTAAAGAATTCACCTGCAATGCAGAGACCACGATTTGATTCCTGGGTCGGGAAGATGCCCTGGAAAAGATATAGGCTTCCCACTCCAGCATTCATGGGCTTCCCAGGTGGCTCAGATGGTAAAGAATCTGCCTGCAATGCAGGAGACCTGGGTTTGATCCCTGGGGATCAATCCTAGAGACGATCCCCTGGAGGAGGGCATGGCAACCCACTTCAGTATTCTTGCCTAAAGAATCCCCAAGGACAGAGGAGCCTGGTGGGCTACAGCCCATGAGATCGCAAAGAGTCGGACATGACTGAGTACTAAGAACAGCACACAGTATGCATTTAATAATATTATTTCTGATGTGCTGAAATTTTAGGAACTTTTATATACACATGGTTTCTCAGGTGGCTGAATGGTAGAAGAATCTGCTGCAATGCAGGAGGCGCAAGTTCAATCCCTGGGTTGGGAAGTTCCCCTGGAGAAGGAAAATGGCAACCCACTCCAATATTCTTGCCTGGGAAATCCCACGGACAGACCTAGTAGGCCACAGTCCATGGGGTCGCAAAGAGTCGGACACAGCTTAGCAACTAAGCAACAACAATATATACACCTGGCAGGGCCTGATCAGAGGAGTTCCAACTACAGTGTCAAACCCTTCTGGGGTCATTTGGGTACCAAATATGTTAACTCCTCCATTACTTCATTACTCAGAGTTGATTTATATGATTAGGTGACATGTGGCAAAAAACTAGACTATGAAAAATTGCTACACATCTTACTGACAGGCAAGAATGATTGAGATTATCCTAAGATAACAGCATCACAATTTAGGACGACCCAGTTGAAGCACCCCTTAGGCAGAAACCCCAGATAAAGCCAAAGGAGGTTAGCTATTGGTCAAAAGGGAAATGTCTCCAGTGTAAATTTCCTTGGAAGATACCACAGACACAGAAGTATATAATATATATATCAGCAATATTTGCAAAAAATCATAAAATCTTCTAATTAGTTTTTTTTTTTTAAGTCATAGCCTAATGACATAGTAACTGAATTGGATGATTTCATGATTTTTACATTAGTCAGCAGAAATGCTACAAAAAAAGAGGTAAAAACTAAGTGATTTGGCATTATGAGTTTACTGGTAAAATCACATTCCAAAGTACATCAGTTCTTTAAAAATTTCAGAATATGACATATAATTAATCATTATTACTATAAGATTTCAGCAGGATTATAGCATTAGTTTATGCTAAGTAATGCAGCCTGAAAAAGCTCAATAAATCTTAGCTGAACCAAATCTCAAAGGACAAATTAACACAGTCATCCCTAGTTTTACAACATAAATAGACCTGAAAAGAAAACAAAGACTTGGAAGTAGAGAAATCTAGTACAATCCTAGAGTAATGAACGAAAATATAGACTAATTCCATGGAATAATACATATACAAGAGAAATGACCCATAAACTATAAAAATTTTTACAATTAAAATAGTAATAAAAGTCATTCAGTCAACTATAGGACAAATATTAGATATTTAAAACATTCACTCTCTCAATACATAAAGCTTTCTCATATGAGCCAAACGTGGGGAGACAGGAAGGGAAATCAATCTCAAAACTTAACCACTTTAGGTTTATAATACTAAATTTTAATATCACAAAATGTTAAGAATTTTAAAAAACTTTCAAAAAGGAGATATACTAAATTGTACAAGCAGTTTTTTTTCTTTTTTCCCCTTAAGTAAACAGTGAATAAAAATCTATCCTTCACTGGATTTCAAATCCTATTAACAGATTTTCTGGCCCTACATTTAAAATGAGCCAGTGTCATGACTGCTAGAGAATGGGAAATGCTATCTTAAAACCTAATTACATGCTAAAAAGAGTAAAGTGGGGCATTTAAATAAGAAAAATGACTTATCTTTCCTAAGTATATTCCCCTTTTACTTCAATTAAAATTATAGATTACTAAGAGTTTCACTAAAATTTTTTTCATGACTTCCCAGGTGGGGAAATAAATAAAACATTCAACCTAAGAAGAAACTGGAAAACTGTGATATGACTACACTTACTTATTACGACTACACGCTACCAGAAGAAATATCAAAACTAACACCCATCATATACTAAAATCAGAATCTGGTTCCAGGGCAACCCTACCCTGCCAATATCAATGAAACCCTAGGAGTTTATCTATCCCAAAGTAATTTTATATGATTTTCTTTAAGGTTTCTTTTAAGTTATACCACTAGGGAATTCCCTTGTAGCTCAGTGGTTAAGAACCTGCTTGCCAATGCAAGGGAAACAGGTTCGACCCCTGATCCAGGAAGATCCCACATGCCATGGGGCAACAAAGTCTGTACACCACCACTACTGAGACCACGTGCTAGAGTTCCAGCTCTGCAGCAAGAGAAGCAACTGCAACTGGAAAAAGCCTGCACACAGCAATAAAGATCCAGCACAGTCATAAATAAATAAAAATTAAAAAAATTATACCACTAAACTGTATTTTTAATAAGGAATGATTTGTCAAACTTTTTACATACATACACATCTGTGCACAGGTATTCATACTGCTTCCTTTCCTCAATCAGCAAATATAAACAGGAAAAAACTAAAAAACTTAGAGACAAGTAAATGTACAGAATGAAGGTGAAAATAGTGTGCCAGACGAGTATCTACTTGTTAATTCTCCTCTAAAGCTAACCATTGAAAGGACTGATGCTGAAGCTCCAGTACTTTGGCCACCTGATGTGAAGAACTGTCTCATTAGAAAAGACCCTGATGCTGGGAAAGATTGAAGGTAGGAGAAAGGGTCGACAGAGGATGAGATGGTTGGATGGCATCACTGACTCGATGGATATGAATTTGAGCAAGATCCGGGAGTTGGTGATGGATAGGGAAGCCTGGCGTCCTGCAGTTCATGGTGTTGCAAAGAGTTGGACACAAATGAGCAACTGAACTGAACTGAAAGCTAACCAAACATGTTTTTTAACCACAAATAGGAACCACTGGACTCAACTGGCAAACATACACAAACACATACAAGCATTAAGCATTCAATAGTTCCTAAATATTGTGCAACCCTTTATGAAGTCAGTAAGGTAAACCATTTTATTTTTTACTAATACACATGCTTTTTCTGTATCAGAAATTAGCATTTCATGGAGGCTAACAAATTTGACCCAAATATCAATATATTCAACCTTTGTTCCCAATAACAAAACATGTTATAATAGAATTCTACTATTAGAACAAATGGTTTTTCAGTAGGAAAAAATTATCTCCTTGTAATTTTGAAACTAGAAAAAATACAGTTTCAATTACTAACTCTGAATTAATATATTTAAGTTGTTTTTTTTATCAAAGTAAACCTGAAATAACAATTCATTCCATAAGTCCTACTCTTGGATTATTTCTTCTGCCTATGGCTCTAATGGGCTTTCCAGGTGTCACAGTGGTTAAGAACCTGCCTAACAATGCAGGAGACCCAGGAGACGCTGGAGACACGGGTTTGGTCACTGGGTGGGAAAGATCCCCTGGAAGAGGGCATGGCTACCCACTCCAGTACTCTTGCCTGGAGAATCCCATGGTCAGAGGAGCCTGGCGGGCAAAAGTCCATAGGATTGCAAAGAGTCAAACACAACTGAGTAAGCATGCATGCTATGACTTTAGTATCATAATCCAGTTAGTCTACTCAAATGTGTAACTGCTTTACTTACAAAGAAATATATCCTATTCTACTGCACAAATAAAGTCTTGAGCATTCTTTAGTGAAAGAAAATTTTAGTTACACAGGATACTAATTTCTCCAAATTGTCTAATAAATTTAATTACCAAATAAAATTTATGTTGCTTATTTTTTTTTTCATTTATATGAATTGAACAGGACAACAAAATCTTTTTCCATTGTCAGTTCTCATTATTCCAAGGCATCAACATTTTTAGATTATAAAATATGTCCTTTATTTAAACTATTTTATTCTTTCGTTAAAAAATATTTTGATTTATTAAATACAGCTAGAAATTAATTTCTAATCTTGCAGTTGTAATTTGTGTCTATAAGAGAAACAAAAACACAAAGTAAGCATAATACAGGAAAATGTATCATCACAGAAAATCAGTCACTTTAAGCTGTAGAACACTGCCCTCTGCAGTCCACTGATCTAAAAAACAATTCAGTGTACCTAAATCACAATTTAATCCAGTCAATGGATTTTTCTTTGTTACTGAAGCAAAATTCTTCTACACTTTTTTAAAAACTCATATTTATTCTAGAGAAATGTCTGTGTCAAATGTTCTTCAACTTCTTTTAAAGTCTCTGCTCCCCTTCTGATTCACCCAAATCTCAATTTGCAGTTAAATATGGCATTAACTTTCATGTTCTTGCATAAAGAACACAGTATTTCACCCAATTGATCTCACCCAAATTAGTCTGGACAAAGCAAATCTAAGAAAACACGGACACAACACATATAAAAAAGGAATAAAGACACTGAATTCAGAATTCAATTTACACAGGGTCTTAACCTGATTTTCCACTAACTTGGTACTATAATAATTGGGAAAGTGATACACAGCCGAAATAACACAGCAGGTATAGCACACACAAGTAATCTATGCAAACTTTAGCTATATGGGCCTAAACTCTTCTTCAGCCCCGCCCCTGTACCACATACAAAACAACTGCCAAACCAGTCCAATCCAGCAGTTACTGGTCGTCTTCTGTTTCACACACTGTGCTGGTACAGGGAATTATAAACATTACTAAGACATAATCTTAATTCTGAAAAAGTATAGAAGAAGAGCAACATAATTTCAATTCGATGGTAAGAACATGAAAGCAGAGGAGTACAGAGATCCGTCACATTGTCTACCTCTGTATGGTTCAAGGAATAGGGAAAAGATTCCTAGAGGTGAAAATACCCTGAACCTAGTCTTAAAGGATGAGCATAAATTAATACAGTAAACAGAGAGAGCTCTCCAAATAGAAAAAAAGAAAAAAAAAAAAAAACTTGAACTAAAATCAGAAGATGTAAAACAGCAAGATGTAGGGCAGTAGATACTGACAACCCCAGACTGCTGAACTAAAACAAACAAACAGAGAGGTCAGGATCCTAGCAGTAAATTTTAGGTAAATCTGGAGTAAAGATTATGCATCTCTATTTTTAAAGCTCCCTGTAAGGGATTCTGGTGCACAGTCAGGTTGCTGAAACAATATTTTAAGTCTGATAGTACTGGAATTTAAAATAAAGGTTGAGAAAGGGTAGGAGGTGGGATTGAAGTGTAAATACGAATCAGATTGTGGTGGAATTTGTATGTCATACTAATTTAGCCTACGAGTAAAGGGGAATCACTTTTAAACTGGGAAAACATGGTCAGATATGTATTTTAGATGAGCCATTTTAGAAGCAGTTATAGAGGACAGAGTTGAGTGGGATCAAATTTAAAATAGGAATAACATGTAGACATGCCCCTGCAACAATCAAAAAGAAATACTCAGCAAGTATTCTGACACATGAACCTAAAACAAAATCGGAAGGTAGAACCCTTAAGACTGACTGCACCTGCAGATGTATTTTTAATTTGGTTCGCATTGTAGTGCAACTGCCTAGCCAACTTTAATTTCTCTTTTAAAGCTTCATTCAAAAATCAAGAGATATCACACTAATGCAAAGATTTTATATATGGTCTGGCACTACTGGCCCTCATAGCAATAACCGGCTGGAGCAAAGTTCTATTTCCCTAGTATATATAGGCATGCACTCCCCCGTAAGGGCTTCCCAGGTGGCTCAGAGGGTAAAATGTCTGCGCGCAATGTGGGAAACCCGGGTTCGATCCCTGGGTCAGGAAGATCCCCTGGAGAAGGAAATGGCAACCCACTCCGGTACTCTTGCCTAGAAAATCCCATGGATGGAGAAGCCTGGTAGGCTTCATGGGATCGCAAAGAGTCGGACACAACTGAGCAACTTCACTTTCACCCCCTGTAAACTGCAATTCTCATGACTATGTATAAATTCCAACCCACTTCATTCATTTATGTTAATGGCCTGGACTCTGCAGGCTATTCACTTTTTAAAAAATAGTTTTTATGATCCTGCTCTAAAAACCCTGAACCCTGATCAGGATCACAGAAAAGATCAGGGCTAAAAAATGGATTTAGAATCAATACAGCCTACAGTTAAAACTGTAAGAATAGTAGGGAGAAACAGCAATATAGTCTTGGGCAAAACATTTAATCATGCAGACTTTATGCTTTATGATATTCCTATCAACTTAAAAGTGGCTTTTACCACCTTCTATGTATTTATTTATTTGGGCTAGTTTGAAGCACATGGGATCTTAGTTCCCCAACCAGGGACTAAACCTGTGCCCTGCAGTAGAGCACAGTGTCTTATCTACCAGACTCCCGGAAGTCCCTCACATTCAAATCTTAGTTAAAAATTTTCCTCAAGTATGTATATTTCAATCTCTTTGTCACTATTGTGCAGTGCTTAGTCGCTCAGATGTGTCTGACTCTTCGCAACCCCATGGACTATAGCCCACCAGGCTCCTCTGTCCATGGGAATTCTCCAGGCAAGAATAGTGGAGTAGGGTGTCACACCCTCTTCCAGGCACAGGAAGAGGACTATTAGGACAGGACCCTGTTCTGGCTCCTCTGTTGTTTCTTCAAGTTTCATTATCTATTCTGATATTCAATGAATTTTTATAGGTAAAAGATAAGTCAATGATGCTGTAAAAACCACAGATGAATAGTAGCCATTTTGCAAAAGCCTAGATGGCTACTAGACAGCTTAGAACAAAAGAGTCTCAGTTCTCTTATCTGTATTACTTATCTTCATAAGCAATACACAAATATAATGCAATGAATGCTAACTTAAGAGTCATCAGACAAGTTATGGTGAACAAAAATAAAGTAACTAGTAATATCATCCCGAGTAAACATGAAAGTTTCTAAGGAGTTTCTCTAAAAAAAGCAAGACGAGATGGCCAAAATTTTAACAATACTCCTGAAACACACAGCCCTAGAAATTCCTGAGAACAAAATTGCCTTGTTTATCAGGAACTTTTGCTCCCTCTGGTGGTCACAAGAAGCTTTACTAGGTGTGAAGAGAGAGACAGGTACACGGGCAAAGAGGAACGAAACTGCAGGAACTATCCAGATAAACTTTCACCCGCCTGTCAGACAAATAAACATTCAAGTCACAAAGAACACTTTTTTAAAAGAAGAAACTTAGAAGTTAGTGCTTTGGAGGACAATGCAGAATTACAGAAACAGCCACAAGTGGCTAGGTCTACTAGGAAATGACAGAAGGAGTATATCATGTGTGGGACAAGGAACTTTATATAAAGTTTGATTTTAATACCCTTTCATACTGTTTAAATTTTTATTTCCATATGCCTGTATTACTTTCATTAAAATATTATTTACTGGACAATATAAAAGAATACCCATATCTTTTTACAAGTTTATATTCTAAGTGTATTTCCCTTATCATTAGAGTAAAAGCCCTAACCCTTATAGTAGACTGTCCCATGTGCCCCACGCTGCCTCATTCCCTATTTCTCTGCCCTGCACCCCATTCCCATACACCCATTCAGTCCTCCTAACGCCTTCCAGAGCACACCAGGCATGATGCCGCCTTAGGGATCTGCGCTGGCTGTCGCTCCACACAGAACGCTCTTCCCTAGATGCCTGCTTGGCTCACTCTTTCACGTCTCTGCTTACAGTCATCTCTTCAGTGAGCCTTTCTTGATCAGCTCATTTAAAATTGTAACCCCACCTCCTGTACACCCTACTCTCCTTCCCCTGCTTTCTCTCCATAGTGTTAATCACCTTCTCATACACTATATTTATTCTATCACTTATGCCTGCCAAACTGTAAGCTCTCTAAGAGCAGGGATGGGTCTCTTGTTCACTGTCATCTCCAGCACTGAGAGCTATAACATGCACACCCTAAGTGTACAATAAATGAGTTGAACGAATGAATACTACCAATAACACCTTAACAGACGTACAAAACAGGACAAAAGTCCTTTATAAATGGTTCAATATGAAACAGTAATCTGCAACAGATTAGAGTAAAATTTTAGTTACATATGCAAAATATAGGAGATTGGTCTTTTAATAAGTTAGATCTACAGAGAGATCATTAATGTATTTTTTTCTCCTTGGCCTTAACTTGTAGGATCAACGGAGACCAAATAAACTCAAATCATCTTGCTATTTGTACTCAAAAAGCCTTTATACAGGACTCAAAAGAAATGCTACTCATCACACTGTGCACCTTAGAATAAGAATCTTCTCAAAAAAGCTATGGAAAAATATCAATTATTAGTTAGAAATCACAGAAAAACATATAATTATTTAATTTGGAAAATATCCTCTTCGAGAACTGTTAATATATTTATCAGGTTATAAAACCACATATTTGTGTCCATGTTATCTCTTTAAAAGCAAGACAGCCACTTCAGAACAGAGTTACTTCATGGGTCAGGTTTGTTGTTGTTTAGTTGCTAAATTGTGTTGGGAGTCTTTTGTGATCCCATGGACTGTAGCCCGCCAGGTTCCTCGGTCCAAGGGCTTTCGTAGGCAAGAATGCTGGAGGAGGTTGCCATTTCCTTTTCCAGGGGATCTTCTCAACCCAGGCATCTTTACCACTGAGCCACCAAGAAAGCCAGGGCATTCACATTAAAAAGAATCTTAATCTTCCAAATGATCAGTCAATTAGGAAGCAGTCAGAAAAAAACAAAGTGACTGAGATGCAAATATTTTCCAATTTTATCCAAGTTTTTACAAAACTACCTTGAATATTTGTTAAAACATCAAATTATACACTTAAAAGTTTGAGCATCTCACTTTATATAAATTTTACTTTAAAAAGTAAAAAACATAAACAACCTGTAAACAAGTAGTGAACTTCAGTTAGTAAACTTGCTTTTCACAGGAGTGTAGGTTAGCAATTCTAAAATGGCTTCCTGTGTATTCTAGCTCAAGCAAATGAGTAAATATAATGAGAATATTAGGAGTCAGGGTTCTGACATAGAAAGGAGTTACAAATATGGAAAGAGGGAAGACTATAATGTATGATATAGAGCAGGGTTGGAATCAGAGGTACGAATATGAACTTGTGGTTTTTAAATATATAAGTAAATAAATACAAAAAAACATATAGGATACATATGTTAGAGAGGATTAAGTAGGTGTGTGTGTATATATATGTATATATATATACACACACACGTCTGTGCCTACAATGAATCTGTGTGCACATTCATACCTGAACACATACATATGTATGTGTGTACACACAGATGTAAGTATGAATGTATATTAATATATATGTGCATTTGAACACACGTATTATTCGGGTATGTCTGCTGAAAGGTCATAGAAGTGATGACGCCCCAGCAGAAATGAACATACCCAACACCAAGACTTTGCTTTCTAAATACCATTCTTTACTA
Source organism: Cervus canadensis (assembly GCF_019320065.1). NCBI lineage: Eukaryota > Metazoa > Chordata > Mammalia > Artiodactyla > Cervidae > Cervus > Cervus canadensis. The sequence continues at coordinate 18,437,711 of NC_057398.1, read as the reverse complement.
AAAGGAACCAAAGGGAAAAAGCCAATTCTAGGGTGAGGACAGAGAAAGCAGAAGATGAACCTGTGTAGCGAGTTGAACTGTATCCCATCCTCCGCAAAGACACATCCAAGTCTAACCCCAGGTATCTGAGAATGAGACCTTACTTAGAAACAAGGTCTTTGCAGATGTTATCAGGTTAAGATGAGGCATACAGTCACCTAATATTTGACAAGGGAGCACAGAATACTCAATGGAAAGGAAAGTCTCTTCAGTAAATGGTGTTGGGAAAACTGGACAAGCACAGGCAGGAGAATGAAACTGGACACCTATCTTATACTACCTACAAATATTAACCTGGAATGGACTACGGACTTAAGCATAAAAAAATTCATTAAGGTCCTGGAAGAAAAATAGGGGGAAAGCTCCTTGACAATGGTTTTGGCAACGATCTTTTGGATTTGACATGAAAAGCAAAAGCAACAAAAGTAAAAATTAGTAAGTGGAACTACATCAAACTAAAAACTTCCAAACAGCAATGGAAACCATCAACAAAATGAAAAGTTAACTTACTGAACAGGAGAAAATATTTGTAAATCACATTTCTAATAAAGGGATAATATCCAAAACATATAAAGAACTCATACAACTCAATAGCAAAAAAAAAAAAAAAATCCAATTTAAAAATGGAAAAAAATGAACAAACATTTTTCTAAAGAAGATGTTCAAATAGCCAACAAGTACATGAAAAGGTGCTTGGCACCACTAATCATCAGAGAAATGCAAATCACACCTGTTAGAATGGCTATCATCAAAAAGACAAGAGATCAGTTCTGGCAATGGGGTGGAAGGAAAAAAAAAAAAGCCCTTGTGCACTGCTGGTAGAAATGTCAATTGGTACAACCACTATGGAAAACAGTATGGAGGTTTCTCAAAAACTAAAAACAGAGCTGTGATCCAGCAATCTCATGTCTGTGTTTATGTCCAAAGGAAAGGAAAACTGGATCCTGAAGAAGTATCTTTCCTCCCATATTCACTGCAGCATTATTTACAATAGCAAACATACAGAAACAGAAAGAAGATACAGAAACAGATTAATTTATCAACAGATGAATTATAAAGAAAACATGACACACATATGTATTATTCAGCCACGAGAAAGAAGGAAATCCTGCCATTTGCAACAAAATGAATGGACCTTGAAGGTACTATTCTAAGTGAAAAAAAGTCAGAGAAAGACAAATACTACGTAACATCACTTACATGTGAAACCTAAAAAAGCCAAACTCACAGAAACAAAGAGTAGAATGGTTTTTACCAAGGGCCTGGGAGGTGGGGTTGAGAATGGGGAAAATGTTGGTCAAAGGTACAAACTTTAAGTTATAAGATGAGTAAGTTCTGGGGATCTAATGTACAGCATGGTGATTATAGTTAATAACACTGTATTACATACTTGAAAGTTACTAAAGGAGTAGATCTTCAATGTTCTCACCACAAAATATAAACATTAATTATGTGACATGGTAGAGGTGTTAGCTATGGTGGTACTCATTTTGCAACACATATGTGTCAAATCAATGTGTGTGTGTACCTTAAATATATAAAATGTTATATGTCAATTATATCTCAATAAAGCTAGGGGGAAAAGTTAAGATGAGGTTTAAGGCAAGCCCTAAATCCAATGACAGGTTGTTTATATAAGAGAAAGTAAGGGCAGTCTGGATAGAGACACAGGGTGGGGAAAGGCCATGTGAGCAGAGATAGAAACTGGAGCTATCCTGCCACAAACTAGGGACTCTCTGAGACCACCAGAAGTACTGAGAGGCAAGGAAGGACTCTTCCCTGAAGCTTTCAAAGAGAGCATGGCTCTGCTAACATCGTAATTTCAGGCCTCCTATACTGTGAGAGAATTTCTGCTGTTTTAAACTACAAACTACTAGTTTGTGGTACTTTGCTATGGCAACCCTAGGAGACTGATACAGCCTGAAACATGCCAGAAAGAAGTGTTCAAAGAATGATGGGGACATATCAAAAGGACATGGGAGCCATCGTGAATGGCTTTCAGTGGCCAACAATGATGGTAAATGATATTACTATTGAGTAAAACACAAATCTATGAGTATATCCTTGACTATAATGGGTGAGGCAATCAATCAGGGGCCCTGAGCACCCCTGCACATTCATGTTTAGTACGCCCGGCTCTGATTTCTTCTATCTTGGCCTTTTCTCAGTGTCGTGTGTACAGTAAGCCACCATCAGGGTGAGGTAATTTCTTCCACACCCCTGAAAAACAGCAGGCTTGCTTCTACCTGCTATGAAAGTGATGAATCCCCAAAGCTTAGTGCTCCTTCCCTATGGCACAACACACTGCGTATGCAGGAATCCATCTAGGCCCACCTGTGTCATCCCTGTGGGACTTAGGGGACACAAGAATGTGACGCAAATCCAATGAAGCTCATGTTGTTTGCCATGCCATGAATAATAAAGTCCTTTGGCTCAGACCCAGGACTCTTGCACCTCTGCCAGTATCTAAGAAACAGTAATGGGCTGTCTTATTAGCTTGCAAGTAGGGTAGAATCCTTTCACAGTTTTTGGAAATGAGTAAATAAATAAATAGGGGAGAAGGGAAATGCATTCCTCATTGTGGAATGCCAAATGATAAATGCAGAAGGAATGATGGAGTTAGAATACCATTAACGGATATTAAAACTAGTGGGTGAAATCTGATTAGGAAAAGGATATTTACACAGTCTCAGAGTATCACCCCACAAATTACTCATTAATTTCAAAGGGGGCAGGGAGAAATGTTACAGTAGAAAAATCTGACAGATACCACCTTAGCAAGTGATTAAAGTTAATATAACCAATTTGGGGACAAACAGACATCATGTATCTTCCGGTATAATGCATAGAGAAGAACACAATTCTGTGGTATTCCTGCCAAAAATGTAATGATCCAAATCTAATTATGAGGAAACATCAGACAAATCCAAATTGAGAGCCACTCTACAAACTAACTGGCCTATACTCTTCAAAAACATGATAGTCAAGAAGGAAAGGCTGAGAAACCACTTCAGATTAAAGGAGACTAAAGAGACATGGTAACTAGATGCAATGCATGAACCTGGACTGGACGATTGATCAGAATTTTTAAAAATAACTGTGAAAGACATTTTAGATAAATGATAAACTGGAATATGGACTATGAATTTGAAAATAATATTGAATGAATGTTAAAATTCCTGATTTTGAGAAAAGAGAATCATTGTTATTTGTCAGTAGGAATGTAAATTGGTATAGCCATGATGGAAACATTATGGGTTCTTCAAAAAATTAAAGATAGAACTCCCATATGATCCAGCAATCTCACCTCTGGGTATACATCTAAAGGAAATGAAATCAGAACCTCAGACATCTGCTCTCTCATTGTTTATTGAGCATTATTCATAATAGCCAATATATGGAAAGACCTGAGTGTCCCTGTATGGATGAATGTATAAACAAGATGTGTTGTGTGTGTATATACACACAAACAATGGAACATTATTTAGCAATGAGAAAAAAGAAAATCCTGCCATTTATGACAATACAGATGAACTGGGAGGACACGATGCTAAGTAAAATAAGCCAGACAGAGAAAGACAAATATCATATGATCTCACTTATATGTAGAATCTAAAAAAATGAAAAAATCAAATTCATAGACACAGAAAATAGAATGGTGTTTACCAGTGGCTAGGGAAAATGGGGAGATACTGGTCAAAGGGTACAAAGTTGCAGTTCTGTGGGATGAATAAGTCTACTACAGGCATAATGACTACAGTTAATAATACTGTATTGAATATTGGAAATATGCTAAGAGGGTAAATATCAGGTGCTCTTGTCATACACACAGAGAGAAAAGGTGACTATGAGAGACGATATATTAGTTAGTTCAGCTATAGTAATCATTTCACTACGTATATACACATAAATCATGTTGTATACCTTAAATATACATTTATAATTTTTATCTTAACACATATCTACACATACATACACATACACACACATGCCTTATAGGTACTCTTGACACCAAAAAAAAACCACCAATGACCAATTTTTATAATTGCAGTATAGTAATGTATTGAGGTATTAAGCAGTAAAGGGACATGATGTCTATAACTCCTCTAAAATGGTTCAAAAATAATAAAATAATTCAGAGAAAACTTATTTTTATGTATGTACAGGTAGATAGAAAATGAAAAAACAAGTGTAAACAACTGGCATAACTAGACAAACGCCATCCAAGAGTTCCTTGTGCTACTCTTAAAACTTTAAAAAAGGTATATCAAGACAGTATAATGTACTATTATTAGTTACCAATAAACACACTAACTAATAACAACATATTCTGTGCATGAAATTTGCTTAGAGAGTAGATTTCAAGTGTTCTCACTATAGACAGACACAAAAAAATATGATCAACATGGGAGGCGATGAATAAGGTATTGAAGGTAAGAAATCATAAATTCTGTCACTTATCCAAAGTTATGAACTCAAATGCCTACATAAGAAGTTTAGCAAGATGGTTCTAGCACAGGATCTCTCATCAGGTTTAGGGTTGTTGTTGTTTTTTTTAACAGGAGTATAGTTGCTTTATGCTACTATGTCAGTTTCTGCCGTACAGCAAAGGGAATCAGCCGTAAGTATATCCCCCTTTTTGGGGATTTTCTTCCCATTTAGCTTACCACAGAGCACCAAGCAGAGTTCCCTGTGCAATAAAGTAGGTTCCCCTAAATTATCTATTTCATACAAAGGTAGTGTTGTATGTCAATCCCAACCTCCCAATTCATCCACCCCCGCATCACTCCCTCCCCACATGCTTTTTTCTAATACACATAATGTCAGCTATGGAACAGAGAGCAGAGTGGTTAAGAGTGGGGATGTGGACTTATACAGGCATAGGTCCAAAGCCCAGCAATAACATTTATTAGCTGGCTAATCTGGGCAAGTTACTAAGCCTCTCCGTGCCTGAATTTCCTTTTTTAAAATGCAGACAATAGTTTCTAAGTCTTAAAATTCTTAAGAAGATTTCAAAGGGCAATATATGCAAAGGACACATTCAGCATGAGAGCTGTTAGTATTTCATCATGTTTAGAAGCAAATAGCAAAAGAAAATGATTCTTTTAACCTAAAACATAACAAACTAAATATCAAATCTCGAGATTGAGATTAGGGTCTGGCCCCATATCAATCAAAATCATGTGGGGAAAAAAGCTATGCGTCAAAGGTACCAGCTCAGAGTGTTTAAACTAAAAATTAAAATGTAAATGAAACATAAAATTTCTCTTTACAACTAGATTATGATGTTAACATATTTTTAGAATCATGTATTAAAGAATCATTTTTACTTGAAAAGTATGTATCTTTGGCTCTGTTTCGTTTACTCAAGTTTCATAAATTAAATAGGTAAGATATAGATATTTTTTAAAACATCATTAATGTCCATTTGGGTTTCCACAAGGAAGAACTACCTTAACTACATGGACTGTGCAAGCATTTGTGATAGTCATAGTTAATGGAATTTTACTTAGTAATTAAGGCATTGAAGATAAGAAGCCATAAATTCTGTCATTTATCAAAAGTTATAAACTCAAATGCCTACATAAAGCCAGGCAATCAGAAAGAGTCAAGTAGAAGTCAATAGGGAAGAACTGAGATCACAGCGGCTGGACCTGAAGAGTAAGGACTCACTTAAAAGGCATGCAAATTCAAGTCTTGTTTTTGTTTTTTTTAAATATTGTGCCATCTGTATTCAGGCTGAGTTCAGTTCAGAGAGGCACTTGTTCTCACCACTGAATTTCATTTTTTTTTTTTTGAGAGTGAAAAATAGTTTTTATTGGGCTTGGTTCTGTTTTCTTCTAAGATGAAAGAAAATACAGTAATGGAAAATTTCTTATATTCTTAGTGTTTATTGTTTCACAGTTTCATTTAATTGAATATTGGCTGTTTTTTATTATTGAAACTTTGTATTATTCTTAATCAATTTTATTTCCAACTCTATTATCTGATATTAATTTTGATCAATTTTAATTCCCTTTTTCTGTTTTGTTTTTACTATTTTTAAATGACCTATCTTGGCCCACCTTACTGAATTTAACCTTTTAGAATATTAATTTTGCTTATTGATTTAAAAAGAAACAGCCTTTTGGGGGGGGGTTAGATGATTTACATTAAATCTGGCATTTGGTACATTTGGTTTTAATTCTTTCAGTGTTTAGGATTTGTCTCTTTGATTCTATGAACTATATTATCCCCTTTATCTTTGAAAAAGTTTTGGGAGACAAAAAGCCCTGTTTTAAAGACATACATAAATATCTTAAACCACTCCATAAGCATTCTAATGATCTCTTTTTTAAAAACTTTTTTTTTCATCTATTTTTATTAGTTGGAGGCTAATTAGTTTACAATATTGTAGTGGTTTTTGTCATACATTGACATGAATCAGCCATGGATGAATTTCAGATTTTTAAGTCCTTTCACAATCTTTATGGTATATATCTGTATACAAACGATGTTTTATAGCAGTCATATCATTAGAGATATCCTAAGTTGGTTATCTTTCCCACTTTGTACTCATAATTAAGATATATATTTTATATGTCATAACATTTACATCTTTAAGGTTCCTTATAACTCTGACATTTTAAGATTCCATCACTGATTCCATCCTTCATACTGGTAATAAATATGTAACAATGAAACAAGTTCCCCCAAAGTCCAAAGTAATCTCTTCTTCCACTGGATAACTTAGCACTCACCTTATTATTGTTTTATACTATTACTCTATTTTTCATATGTTTTATCTTCTATAATATACCTTGTCAAAGTGAAAGTCGCTCCGTTGTGTCCAACTCTTTGAGACCCCATGGCCTATAGAGTCCATGGAACTCTCCAGGCCAGAATACTGGATGGGTAGCTGTTCCCTTCTCCAGGGGATCTTCCCAACCCAGGGATTAAACCCAGGTCTCCCGTATTGCAGGCAGATTCTTTACCAGCTGAGCTATCAGGGAAGCCTTATAATGTACCTTAAACTACATAGTAACAGAAAGTATGTCATTCATATTTTATCCCTATCAATAAGCATTTTGTACTTGAATAGAAAGAAGGTGCTCACAAAAAAGAAAAAAAAAGAAGAGAATCCTACCATTTCTCAAGATAATAATATGATCTCAAGTTATACTCTTTCAAATTCTAAAATGAACTGAACTTTTACATGATTTACAATTATGCTTTTAAAAATTCTCCATAATTCAGAGTTCTCAGTATCAGTAGCTGGCTATATTAACATGTAAGCCATAGTATTTTTAGATAGATAAATATTATAATAACTTTATAATCTTTCTATTTGAGAAAATAAAACTCAAAGGATGTTACTTAAGCCTACAGCTTAGTTTTAACATTTATTTGAGAGAAAGATGGTGTTTTTTTGGAAAGTGTTATTTATAATCATTAGGTCTTACCTGAGGATTCCAACTTGGATCTAATTTTTTAACGACAGCAATATATTCTTGCATTGCTTGGCTGGGGCTTGAATCACCAAGCGCTTTCCACGCTTCCCTGTAGCAATATACAAAATGGCCTATCATTAATGATGTAAGAAACAAACAGTATATTTCTTATTATTATTAAGAAAAAGGCACACGTTTTTAATGGTCACAAGATGTAATAAGCCATAGACACACAGCCTTCTCTTTTTGCCTTTACACTGGTCCATAGCAATACAGACCTTATCAGCCCACCTAAGCAGCCCTTGTAGATACTTTTTCCCCCAATCACCCTTCCCGTGAAATTTTAAAATATATATGGCACATTTGTTGAATTTAAGAAGACATAAACTATTGTAATATATAAGATTTTAAAACTCCCTCAAACCCAGATTTCACCCCTGCTGAGAACATATGCTCTACAGACAATGGGAGTAGTTCCCATCTAATGAATTAACTGTGTTTATGGCATTTCAATAATATGTCCACTATTCATCACATAAAACAATATTTTGTGGGAAATGCTTCAAACTTCTTATTTTAAGGTTTGAGACGTACACCTTTCCCTCCTGCTGTTATCTCATCTCTAAGCTGCGAGGATAGATCCTGAGGCCTTGGGCAGGGACTTCAAAACTGAGAGGGCAGCGAAGACAGAGAAAAGAGTACTAATGAATGAGAAGGTAGGGGCTTCCTGCAGCTCAATAACCAAGAGCAATGTTTTAGTCCTGAGCCCCCTTCTGCACGTTCCTTTTCTTCTTTTCTGCCAGCTGCTAGACCAGGCCTCCTTCTTGGCTTTTCCCTGCCAATTCTTTCTACCTCCAACTGGGAGGTACAGTCACTGATCCACTGTAAAAGATAACTCAGTCTCAAGAGTTTTCCCATTACCTTCCTGCTCTTACCATGGACATCACATCTTTCTGAGGTTTCCTAAATTTATTTTTAATCTCTTGAAATTTACTTGTATACATCGTTAACACTTTACCCCAAATATACATTCTTCAAAGTAAAGAAATCTCATTATTTAATACTATTAAATAAATGTATATGAACCGTATTTAGATTTCCCCAAAATGTTCTTTATAGTTTTCTTTTTCCAGACGAGGAGCCAATCAAGACTCACACCTAAAACTGAGTTTCAAGTATATTTAGTCTTTTTGTCTTCCATGATACTGATATTTTTTTTTAACAGTTTGAACCAGGTGTTTTATAAAATATCGTTCAATTTGCATTTGTCTGATTGTTTCCTCACCTAGAGAGTTTTCTTGCCAAAAATGGTTAATCATGATTAGAATCAGGTGTTGCAAGCGCAACATATAGGTGAAATGTCATTTACAGTTCATCACATCAGGGGGCACATGACAGCAGTCTGTCCCATCATTAGTGATGAGTCAGGATTTAGTACAAGCAGTATCTCCAGGTTTTCTCTTTGTAATTAATAAGTAAATTCTGGATCAGATTGTGTGAATATTGTTCCCGAGTTGTTTTTCATCTAATGGTTTCAGCATCTATTGATGATTCTTGCCTGAATTATTATAATTGTAAACTCTAAACTTTTAAAAACTACTAAAAACAATGAAAAAAATAGGAAAACGCGGGGGAGAAAGTAATGGTGAAGTTATAATTCATAAATTTAAAAACTCACAAAATATACATCAGGTAGTCTTGTAACAGTAATAAAATGCCAGTCAGAGAACTATTTGTTATCATCAGCATAGGAAGCTTGAGCCAGAAAGAAAATCAAAGCAGAGCTTCCTTCACTGAGAATGTTCTACACAAAAGAAGTCAGCTGAACTAAATAATTGTGCTTAATGACGTTACTGATTTGCGTTTCAGGTTCAAGATCTACATCTCCTCACAGCTGGGTGACAAACAGTTCCCAGACAGGCAACTTGTTCAGGGAACCACATTTTGAGGAGCACTGCTCTAGAAAGAAGGTGAGAATCCAGTTTTAGTGCTTCTTCTCTCTACAACCATATTTAACCTTTTCTTTTCAAACCCTTCCCTCTCTACTTGTAATTTCAGGCAGATGCTCCAGAGTCCTTTCTTCTGTAAGTTTCCCTACTGTATATGATTTCTCTCTTTTCACTTAAACAAGGTAGGAGGACATAAGGCCTCATATGACAGGATGTAATCTCTGTATTATAATTAAAAAAAAAAACTCTAGGAGGGCATAATCTTTCTATGTATTCAGGAAAGAAGTAGGCTCAGTATCTATTTTTCTTTCTCCCTCTACTCAAGAGGTTATTAGAAGTACTTCTTTACCATGGTAGGCAAGGAACAGAAGAGCATTCGAGATGAGGAGAAAAAACTGGGGAGGGGAAAAAAGAGTAAAATATGGGGATCTGCCTGCTCTTCTCCCTTCCCATCCTCCTGACCTTCTTCCAAGATCCCTTCAGAGAGAAGCAGTGACCCATTAGGGGCTGTATAAGGAAGGAATTTCAAGCAACAGCTCTAAGAAGTGATTCATATGTGAGGAATGTATATCAGCTGTGAACTACTTATATACCAACATCAAAGCATTAAGAATCCTTTAGAAGACTTATCTAAAATCGGCTTCTTTTAATCTCTCTCCCAACTGCCTATCATTAGCACTGCCTACAGCAGAAAGAGATTAATATAAAAATAATTCTTTAATCTGCTCACTACTTTGTAATTCCTAAACACCTAAACCCTTTACAACAACCACATTCGATCCCAAGAATTTCTTACCATTTTTGCTTTCCTTCAAAGTCAAAGAAGCCTGGTTTAGGTGTATTGCAATTTCCAACTTTGACCTAAATGAAGGGGGTAGGCAGAGATAAAATCAAGAACTTATTTTTCAAAGAACTGACTGAGAAAATTTTAATTTTTAAATCTATTACGTATACTTTGTAACTATAGGTTAGAAAATATCTACAACTATATAAAATAATAAAATGTAACATTCTTTGCAAAAGCAAACTAAAAAAATAAACTTTAAATAGAGGCTGCTTTGGCTTATTGCATTAAACAACTGTTAACAGTATAACACATTTAAAAAAATGAATGATAAACAGTTACATTCCTAAATTAAACAATACACATATATATATGTGTATATATATATAACAAATGACAGATTTTGTAATCGTGCTACCATTTATAATGTAGAAGAATTTTTAAATATGCAATAAACAAGCTTTAAAGCACAGTTTATCAGAATTCATCATTGTCTGTTTATGCTGATTCTCAACACTATCAGCATTTTCTCTCTCTCAAACTCCAGAATAAAACACACTATTTTCAAGTTTATGAAACTAGTCAGTATAAATTTAGATACTAAAAGCCATGAAAAAATTTCAAAGTTCTCAACAACAAATTCTATAAAATCTATTCCACAATAATCTTTTCTTAAACTACACAGTGATTATTTGCATTATGAATAAGCATAAATGAAATTCACACAAGTGAGAATTTACTGCACACCTCGATTAGCCCTGCCACCGGTACTCTCCCTTTCTGATGAACTCTCACAACACTTTCTCCCTCTGTGACGGCACTTTTCACATTTCCCTTGTGTTAGTGAGGTTTGTGTAGTCTCATCTTTCTATAAGAATAAACTCTAAGAAGCTATTCTTAACCCACTCATTGCACATAACATAGTGTCTAACTGAAGGCAGTAAAAAAAAAAGAAATGTTTGTTGCATATGGAATTTATACATTAGGCATGTGTTCAACAAAATACCTACCCACTATCTCCCTAAAGCTAAATACCACAATCTGAACCCTACCTACTTCTCTGGGAACTTCCCTACCTCCTGATACTCCTAACACATGCATTTGGCTAAAATCAAACTGATGGTCTACTCATTAACCAGACTGGTCTACTCAACTGCCTTAAGAATTTTCATTTTCATTCTATTTTTCTCATGCTATTTCTCTCAAATGAAACGGCCTCACCTTCTTCCCTCCACTTTTTAAAATGCTACACCTCCTTTCAGTACCATTCAAGGTTCAGATTCTAAGGAACCTTTTCAGTCTACAATGATCTCATTCAGCTCTGATTTCCTAATAATTATCATCTCTATTATTTGCTTAGTAATTAATTGCATGGCTCTCTGGTCAGTATTAAAATGTACAGTGACACAGGGGCAGTCCAGTGAGGAAGGGACAGGGAGAAAAAAGGATGAAAGAGCAGGAGCTGCATTTCTTAGACAATCACCATAAACCAAAAGCTTCCCATAAGTCAAAGGAGCCACACAACAATCCTGTTAGGCTTGTCGTTACGTACTTATTCTATAAACGAGTACAGAGAAGCTGAGGAGGATTGTCACTGCTCACACATTTATAAATCTTGAATCAGGAGTCAAAACTTGACTCCAGGACTGACACCAAAGTCCAATACTCCTCTACTATACATCAGTCTGTTTCGTATGATACATAGAATCCAGGCTTCCATTCCGGCATCTCTAAAATCACTTGAAAAAAAATAAATAAATAAATAAAATAAAATCACTTGAACTACTGGATTTTTAGAAATAGGAAATGAGATAGCTATTAGGCATCATAAAAACAGTGGTTATTACTTTGTGTTTTTTCATCCAGACAACAGCCAGTGGCAGAAACAAATGCCAATGCCTATCCATCATTTCTCCTACAGTGATAGAAGTCTCAGCCAAACACAAGATCATTGAGCTGAACATTTTGTGGCCATGCAACTTCAGCCGAGGCCCAGGGAACTGGATGTGTGTAAAAGTGATATAAATATCTTTCTTAAAAAGAAAGAAGGACTTGTTCCCTTTCCCTCTGCCCAGGCTCGAACTGATCATGGAAAGACGATCTTACTGCAGCAGTGCTAAAACTTTTCGGTCTTGTAATCCCTTTACACTCTTAGAGACTGAGCCCCCAGAGAGTTTTTGTTTATGTGGATTATATCAATCAATATTTACCAGATTAGAAATGAAAAGATATTTTAAAATGTGCATTAATTTTAAAAATAATAAACTTGTTACATGTTAACATAAATAACAAAGTTTTATGTAAAGTGACTATATATTTTAAGGCAAAAAATATTTAGTGAGGAAAGTGACACTTTTACATTTTGCAAATCTCTTTACTATCTGCCTTAATAGAAGGCAGGTGTATTCTACTTCTGCATTCAGTCTATTGTGATACATTGTTTTGGATGAAGAAAACAACTTCACACAGGTACACTGTTAGAAAAGACAGAAGTATTTTAGTAGCATTTTGAGATAACTGTAGATATTCTTCTTTGATATCACACCAAATCTCAACAAGTGGCAGTTTCTTCACGGATAGCTTCTTAAAGATTCTTCCCTGGTGGCTCAGATGGTAAAGCATCTGCCCGCAATATGGGAGACCTGGGTTCGATCCTTGGGTCTGGAAGATCTCCTGGAGAAGGAAATGGCAACCCACTCCAGTATTCTTGCCTGGAAAGTCCCATGGACGGAGGAGCCTGGCAGGTAACAGTCTATGGGGTCACAAAGTATCAGACACAACTGAGCGACTTCACTTTCTTTTCTTTTTTTCACAATGTGGAATCTGAAACCATATCAACAAATTTTTTATACTGTTACATTAAAATCCATTGGTCTGACTGGCATACTTTGAATGCATCTTCTATCCACACATAATTTGTAATTTCATTCCCTGCAACATCTGAAAATAGTTCACTGAGTTATGCAGATCTTCCAAATGTTGATCTATTTCATTATACACACAACAGTAAAAGTTCACAATCACTAAAGCCAGCACTAATTTATCAAAAACATTTTTCAGTATTAGGAACCTGTCAAGATCAGGTGGCATGTACAGATTTTCCAAACCTAATTTTCACTTGAAGGCTCAAATGCTGTCACTGGCAACAAATACCAGCAGCTGTTTTCCTTTAAGTGACAGTCTGACTTCTCTCATTTTCAAGAAACTGTATGCCAAATACTCAAGCTTGAATAAGCATAGTTTATCTGTAGGTTGCTGTATTAAGTAAAAATCATGTATGTTGGGAAAAGTGGGTAGCTCAACTTGCAACTCAAAATTTACACAGGCCTTTTTCTTCAAAACAGCCAACAATAATTCAGTATGCAGGAGACATATTGTGTGTACCCCTATTTCATCACATACAACATTAAAAAGACTTGTATTCAAGAGTTAAAATTAAATAAAATCAGTAAGTTTTACTGCTTTATCAAAGGCATTTTAAAGTGAAACTGGCCTTTTTCTTTTTAAATTCAGAGTCAGTCAGTTCAGTCGCTCAGTTGTGTCCGACTGTTTGCGACCCCATGAACCGCAGCACGCCAGGCCTCCCTGTCCATCACCAACTCCTGGAGTCCACCCAAATTCATGTCTATTGAGTCGCTGATGCCATCTAACCATCTCATCCTCTGTTGTCCCCTTCTCCTCCTGCCTTCAATCTTTCCCAACATCAGGGTCTTTTCAAATGACTCAGCTCTTCGCATCAGGTGGCCAAAGTACTGGAGTTTCAGCTTCAACATCAGTCCTTCCAATGAACACCCAGGACTGATCTCCTTTAGGATGGACTGGTTAGATCTCCTTGCAGTCCAAGGGACTCTCAAGAGTCTTCTCCAACACCACAATTCAAAAGCATCAATTCTTTGGCACTCAGCTTTCTTTATGGTCCAACTTAAATTAAGAGCACACAGTGGTTAAAAAAAAAAAAAAAGTTAAAAAATACTACTGCTGCCACTGCCTTGATTCATGCTAACACATCAGCAGTTTTATCCACCATGACAGCACAGAGAAAAGGCAAATACAAACATACCTCGTTTTACTGCACTTTGCTTTATTGTGCTTTGCAAACACTGCATTTTTCACAAATTGAAGGTTTGTGCATACCCTGTATCAAGCAAGTTTATTGGCACCATTTTCCCAATAGCATTAGCTCACCTCATGTCTCTAGGTCACATTTTGCTAATTCTCCCAATATATCAAACTCTCCACTAGCAAGAAGATTACAAGTCATTGTAATGCTAATCATCATGGTTAGCACTTTTTAGCAATAAAGTATTTTTTAACTGAGGTATGCAATTTTTTTAGACATAACGCTACTGCACACTTAATAGACTACAGTATAGTGTAGACATAACTTTTATATTGGAGAAAGAAATGGCAACCCACTCCAGTATTCTTGCCTGGAGAATTCCACAGACAGAGGAGCCTTGTGGGCTACAGTCCAAGGGGTCATAAAGAGTCGGACATGACTGAGTGATGAACACTTCAACTTTTATATGCATTGGGAAACCAAAAAATTCATGTGACTCACTTTATTGTGATATTTGCTTCACTGCAGCGGTCTAGAACCAAACCCTCAATATCTCTGAGGTATGCCTGTAGTGTCTTAGTATTATTATGAAAATAGTTTTGACTTTATATTCTCTGAAGTCTGAGGGATTCTCAGGGGGGTCTGTAGACCACAGTTTGAGAACTGCTGCCCTAGAGAAGGGCTAAACTACAAGACAGAAAAAGACTGAGCCCCTGGATGATTACAAGAAGCAGAGCACCCTATCAGCCCTAGATCACCCACCTCCAGCTCATTATGTGAGATGAAAATAAAAGTTCAGCAGCTGACCCTGTATCCTGACACAGAAGCTTTTGTATTCCCAAATTCAAAGAACAGTTCTGGATCCAGAAAATACTGGATAAATAAAACTACAGGATTCTAGGACATCATTAGTAACACTTTTCAAATCATTAGATAATGAATCCTAAGCTATGAAACAGAGTTATAAAATGTAGCACTTTGACAGAGCATCACCTAAACTCTGTTCTCTCTGATATATACATGATATTTTCAGGGCCCCTGAAACAGACTGTTTCAATCAAGGTAGCCAATGGTAAATGCCAGTGAGTCAAGTGTACCCAGGTTAAAGTAGGAAGATGTGTTGAGTATCCCTACTTGTGCTGGTGCTGAAATCTCAACAGGAGTTTGAAATTTTCATTGTCCTCGGGTTTTCACAGGTGTCAGTCAGTTACCTTTTGTTGGCACAGTGCAGGCCGATGAATGTTAACTGCTGTGATCTTTTTGAACCCACTAAAAGATGCTAGTGGAGCCATTGGCTTATCTGAGACTAAGAGAACTATTATGTTAGGTAAGTTTAGGTCTCTGCCTGATAAAACAAGGTTCACAGCTCAGTTTATTTTTAGCTTTCTCCTGCACACAAAATAGAGTGCTACTTGGAATAGAAAGTGAAATTATGAGAAAAGCCAATTTTATGAGAAATGTCATTATTTTATGAGAAATTTTGATCCACTATGCATTAATTATATTGAATTCTCAACTCTGTTATTCGATCACAGACTGCTATTTTTAATACCACCACAGAATTATGATAGAAACAAAATTAATTGACAGAAACATTTAGAAGAGACAGATGAACACTGTGTGTCCTAACATGCCTAAGCAAGCATACTCTTATTCTCTAATTCTCTAATAATTGTTCTCTCATAAAGAGGAATTTTATTTCCAGATACAGAATATCTCTAAACACTCTAATGTCAAGAGGGTGAGGAATGCACACCTCTTCCAGACTATCTGGATGAAGTACACCTGAGACAGAATGGTGACCAGCTGGCAGGTGATGACAGTTCACTGATGACTTGGTATCAGATATTTAACGATGCTGATGCTAATATCAATAAAGATACGTCATAGCCATTTCTCCAAAGAAGACATACAGACGGCTAACAAACACATGAAAAGGTGCTCAACATCACTCATTATTAGAGAAATGCAAATCAAAACCACAATGAGGTACCATTACACACCAGTCAGGATGGCTGCTATCCAAAAGTCTACAAGCAATAAATGCTGGAGAGGCTGTGGAGAAAAGGGAACCCTCTTACACTGTTGGTGGGAATGCAAACTAGTACAGCCACTATGGAAAACAGTGTGGAGATTCCTTAAAAAACTGGAAATAGAACTGCCATATGACCCAGCAATATCACTTCTGGGCATACACACTGAGGAAACCAGATCTGAAAGAGACACATGCACCCCAATGTTCATCGCAGCACTGTTTATAATAGCCAGGACATGGAAGCAACCTAGATGCCCATCAGCAGATGAATGGATAAGGAAGCTGTGGTACATATACACCATGGAATATTACTCAGCCATTAAAAAGAATTCATTTGAATCAGTCCTAATGAGATGGATGAAACTGGAGCCCATTATACAGAGTGAAGTAAGCCAGAAAGATAAAGAACATTACAGCATACTAACACATATATATGGAATTTAGAAAGATGGTAACGATAACCCTATATGCAAAACGGAAAAAGAGACACAGAAATACAGAACAGACTTTTGAACTCTGTGGGAGAAGGTGAGGGTGGGATGTTTCAAAAGAACAGCATGTATACTATCTATGGTGAAACAGATCACCAGTCCAGGTGGGATGCATGAGACAAGTGCTCCGGCCTGGTGCACTGGGAAGACCCAGAGGAATCGGGTGGAGAGGGAGATGGGAGGGGGGATCGGGATGGGGAATAAGTGTAAATCTATGGCTGATTCATATCAATGTATGACAAAACCCACTGAAATGTTGTGAAGTAATTAGCCTCCAACTAATAAAAAAATTAAAAAAAAAAAAAAAAAAGATACGTCATAGCGAGGAAAACAATGTTTCTTGGAAATGTGGAGAAAATTAGTCTTATCCTGCCCAGAGAATCATCAGTCAGCCATGTTACTGGTCCAAACACAATGCTCAATAAATTCTTGTTAAGTAATTGAAAGTCTCATTTTAATGTTATTAGGACAGGACTAATGAGAAAATAGATATCCAGAACTTTTGCAAGAGAAAAAATTTTGAGGCCAATTCAGGGGCAGTTTTCATTGAACACTATAATTTATACCATTTGTCCCGACAACTACATCTCTCAGGTCACTTTAACTGATATTCATCGATCTTCAAAAGAATCTGCATCTCAAGTCAGTATATTCAGTTTATGATACAGAGGGACCCCCACAACTATTTTTTTTTAAAGAATATAAGGGGAAATAGATAACAAGAAGCATAAAATGGGCTATTATTCAGAACTCCATTGCTTCCAGTGTTCCAAAAGCTGGAGTCTTCCTCAACTTTTAACTCTTGTTGGCAATTTTTCACATGTTTAAATCTAAACTCCTCAGGTAACTTTTGTAAATCTCTTGATGGCAAGTATCATGATGTTTTTGCTTCTCTGAATCCCCCACAGGCATAACACCCAAGTGTTTTGCTATAAAATATGCTAAACAAGTATTGTTGATTATGATACAGCAATAATTTTTCCAACCCAATTACTCTCTGAGGATAAATAAAATGTGTCTCATACGACATTATTGTATCTCCATACCTCCAGGTAGTTTCAGAGCCTTAGACTCAGGAGCTACAAGCTAGTTCTGGTTCTGACTGTTTACCCATTTTGTAAATGTTCTGAAGCTGATGAAGGGCATAAGGGCAAGGTCACTAAACAAGTCGGGAAAGACCCAGAAAAACTGTCGCTCAGTGTCAGCTAAATATCGCTCCTAGGACAGCAGACAGGTCCTTTCCCAGTCCAAAATGAAGTTAATCCTTAGATGATTAAAACACACACACACACATACAAACTTCATTACACCTGACCATTAACCAAGCACTTTCACCATCTGTTTTTGGAGGAAAGAGAAGGCTTACGGTCACGCTCCCTCCCCCAGCCCCTCCCTGCTACTTTACCTGCTTGTACCTGGCATACAGGTACAAGAGCTGCTCCCTGCTGGCCACTTGCACCAGGCCTTGGAGGTGCGCTGCAGCCTTCTCAAACAGCTCTGCCAGGCTCCTGGATGCCTCGATCTCCGGGCTCTGGAGGGATTCCACATCCCCGGAGTCGTCCCCCGAGCTCAGCTCTCCGCCACTGTCGCCCGTGGTGGCCCCCGAGGGCAGGAATGACGAGGCCATGCGTCCGCCTGTCTTCTTCGGACCGGGTGTGACGCCGGCGTGGGGGCCTAGCCCACCAGTCCCGAGCTCAAGTCGAACCCAAGCTCACCTAACCCGCGCTCCCTCGCTAACTCAGCCTCGCTCCCTCTTTCCCCCTGGTCTCCCTGGGCGTGCAGGGAGGGCTCCGCCACCCTCTACTGCTCTCCCCCGCTGCCCGGTCTCTTCCGGCTTCCTCAGGCTAACAGGGAGTTCGGGCTATCCCAGATCGCTCCCGCCGCGTGGGGGTCTGGGAGCAGCACAGCCAGGGGTCCCGGAACAAGGGCGGCGGGGGGCGGGCGACCGGCGCCTGGGGGCGTGTCGAGGGAGGGGTAGGGCGGGGCG
Organism: Cervus canadensis; assembly: GCF_019320065.1. NCBI lineage: Eukaryota > Metazoa > Chordata > Mammalia > Artiodactyla > Cervidae > Cervus > Cervus canadensis. The sequence goes on along the minus strand of NC_057398.1, from coordinate 18,418,936 downwards.
GAGGCGTGGTGAGCGCTGGGCTGCCTCCACGCCGAGCACGCGCCCTGGGTTCCGGACTCCAGCCAGTTCCGCTGTGGGCCGTAGAAGTGTGGGGGGACTTATGGGACTGCGCTGGGCTAACGCTGCTTGGAGAAACTGTCCTCAATCGTTGAGGTGTCCGTTAGTCGTTTCGTTGAAAATACCGGAACCCATTCTCGAGTTAGGCCTTCTGGGGTGGGGAAGGAGGCCGTGTATTTGGGAGTGTATCGGTAGAAGTGGAGTCCTGGGAAACTTGGAGCTGAGGACGAAGGTTCCGCCTGAGCCCGCCTCCCCAGGTTTTGTGTCCCTGTGCTGTGTCTAGTCGCTCAGTCGTGTCCGACTCTTTGCGACCGGATGGACTGTAGCCCGTCAGGCTCGTCTGTCCATGGGAAGTCTCCAGGCAAGAATACTAGAGTGGGTTGCCATGCGTCCTCCAGGGGATCTTCCCAACCCAGGGATCGAACCCAGGTCTCCCGCATTACAGGCGGATTTTTTTTTTTTTTTTTACAGTCTGAACCAAAAGGTCCCAAAAGGTCCTTGGATGCTTGCATCCGATGCTGGAGAGTTTGGTTTTAACTTAAATAGTGAAAGAGAATTTGGGAGATTGGGCCATCAGTCCAATCTCTCCATGTCTTGCTTTCCACGCGTTCATAACCATCATCTGTCAGAGGTTTAGGGAACCGCATCCCCAGGGCCCTTAGCAGGATGCTCCTTCCCAGCTCAGCCTTTGCCACTGTGCTTTGGCAGATACTGAGAGATGAAACTGAAAATGCCCTGCATAGTTCTGCTCTATAGGAGCTTAGAAAACTGCAAAAAACTATGACATGATTATAATAGTGTCAAAGGAAATAATCAATAACCAATCTGTAGTAAGAACAGAAGAGAGTTTTCTTTGAGCAGAACTGAGGACCTTAGTTGGAGAAGGCAATGGCACCCCACTCCCATACTCTTGCCCGGAAAATCCCATGGACGGAGGAGCCTGGTAGGCTGCAGTCCATGGGGTCGCTAAGAGTCAGACACGACTGAGCGACTTCACTTGCACTTTTCACTTTCATTCATTGGAGAAGGAAATGGCAACCCACTCCAGTGTTCTTGCCTGGAGAATCCCAGGGACTGGGGAGCCTGGTGGGTTGACGTCTGTGGGGTCGCACAGAGTCGGACACGACTGAAGTGACTTAGCAGCAGCAGGGAACCTTAGTCAACCTCTCAGTAGCTCTGAAGAATTGATCCAGAAAAACATGGTTTTCGGCGGTTTTGTATCTTTTCAGAATAAAGAACATAAACCCTGGTAGGAGTACATTCTCTCGAAGTTCAAAAAAAAGAGAGAAAAGACAGAGTAGCTTGTACACAGCAAATCAGTGTGGTTCTGGCACCTAGGAAAGAAGCCTTATCATTGAAGGAGTAGTAGAATTGATATCCCAGAAAGGGAGGCGTTTTTCTCTATCTTCAAAGGGGACTTTTTAAAATTCTGGACAGTGCAGCCTTTCTTCAGTAATTAAAGCAGATGTACAAAGCATGTTTGATGGAGTACAAGACCTGCTGTTCTAGTTGGCATAAGTGAAAGTAGTGAAAGTGTTAATCACTCAGTTGGCATGCCCATACCTCAGTATGTGAAAAATTCTTCCATCAATAGTTAACTTTTACTGAGTGGTTATTGTGTCCTGCTGTCCTTGTTCAGTCACCCAGTCATGTCCGACTCTGAGACCCCATGGACTGCAGTACGCCAGGCCTCCCTGTCCCTCACCATCTCCTGCAGTTTGTCCAAGTTCATGTTCATTGCATTAGTGATGCCATCTAGCCATCTCATTCTCTAACGGCCTCTTCTCCTCCTGCCCTCACTCTTTCCCAGCATCAGGGACTTTTCCAGTGAGTTATCTGTTCACATCAGATGACCAAAATCCTGGAGCATCAGCTTCAGCATCAGTAAAAATTCCAGTGAATATTCAGTGAACAGAGCTTTTTAATAGAAGAAAACAACAAAAGGGAAAAGACTAGAGATCTCTTCAGGAAAATTGGAAACATTAAGGGAGCATTCTGCCCAGGATGTGCAGAATAAAGGATAAAAATGGTAGAGACCTAATAGATGCTAAAGAGATCAAGAAGAGATGGAAAGAATACATGGAAGAACTGTATAAAGAAGATCTTAATGAACTGGATTGCTATGATGTGATTAGTCACCCAGAACCAGACATTCTGGAGAGCAAAGTCAAGTAGGCCTTAAGAAACACTACTCTTAATAAAGCTAGTGGATTCGATGAAATTCCAGAAGAAATATTCAAATCCCTAAAGGATGATGCCATCAAAGTTTTGCATTCATTATTTCACCAAATCTGGAAGACCCAGCAGTGGCCACAAGACTGGAAAAGGTCAATCCTCATCCTAACTCCCAAGAAGGGTACCAAAGAATGTGCTGAACATGGGACAGTTGCACTCATTTCCCATGCTAGTAAGGTCATGCTTAAAATCTTGCATGCTAGGCTTCAGCATTATGCAAACTAAGAACTTCCAGATGTCCAAGCTAGATTTAGAAAAGGAAGATGAACTAGAGATCAAATTGCCAACATTCGTGGATTCTAGAGAAAGCAAGGGAATTTCAGAAAAACGTCTATCTCTGTTTGATCGATTACGCTAAAGCCTTTGACTGTGTGGATCATTGAAAAACTGTGGAAAGCTCTTAGATGGAAATACCAGACCATCTTACTTGTCTCCTGAGAAACCTGTATGCAGGTCAAGAAGCAACAGTTAAAACTTTGTATGGAACAACTGATCGGTTCAAGATCAAGAAGGGAGTACGCAGGGCTGTCTGCTGTCACCCTGTTTGACGTGTATGCTGAGCACTTCATGAGAAATGCCAGGCTGGGTGATTACAAGCTGGAATCAAGATAGGTGGGAGAAACATCAACAACCTCAGATATGCAGATGATACCACTCTAATGGTAGAAAGCAAAGAGGAACTAAAGAGCCTCTTGATGAGGATGAAGGAGGAGAGTGAAAGAGCCAGCTTAAAACTAAATATTTAAAAAAACTAAGATCATGGCATCCAGCCCCATAACTGCATGGCAGATAGAAGGGGGAAAAGTGGAAGCAGTGACAGATTTCCTCTTCTTGGGCTCCAAAATCACTGCGGACAGTGACTGCAGTCATGAAATCAGAAGACCATTGCTTCTTAGCAGGAAAGCAATGACAAATTTAGTGTTTTGAAAAGCAGAGACATTACTCTGCCAACAAAGGTCCATATAATCAAGGCTATGGTCTTCCCAGTGGTCACATACAGTTATGAGAACTGGACTATAGAGAAGGCAGAATGCCAAAGAATCGATGCCTCCAGACCATGGTGCTGGAGAAGACTCTTTGCGACCCCATGGACTGTAGCCTTCCAGGCTCCTCTGACAATGGAATTCTCCAGGCGAGAATGCTGGAGTGGGTTGCCATTTCCTTATCCAGGGGATCTTCCCAACTCAGGAACTGAACCCAGGTCTCTTGCGCTGCGGGCAGATTCTTTACCCCTATTATGTCCTAAGTGCTGTTAAAAAATAAAACAAAAACAGAATATTCATCTAATTCTCAAAACATTCTAATAATCACCATCAGAGTGGTACAAAGAAAGTGTTGTAAAGAATGGCTATTCCCCGTGTGGGGTTAGGCTTTAGATGGGTAGACAGAGAAAGGGTAGACAGGATGAGAGAAGAGAAAAGGCAGGAAGGTGAGAAAGTCTGGATCAGGATTCAACAAACATTCCTTGAGTAGCCCAGTTGTGCCACTGTTAGTCCCTGCCTTCAGAGTACTCACAATCCAGTCATGGGATGGCTGATGAACAAAACCTTGCCATTAGAAAAGGGATAATAGTAATCCCTTTTGTGCTTGCTTTAGTCCCTTTATTGAATCCCTTCCTATTTAAGGGACTTAGCCCTTAGTGCTTAAGGTCGGTGCAGTTATTTCCAGTGTAAGCAAATCAGCACACAGTGGTTAAGTAACTTGCCCAAGGCTGCACAGCTAATAAATAGAAAAGGGAAAAGTCAAAGTTCTAAGTTATTTTAGTCAGAAATTAGTCTGCATATGAAATAATAATGGGAGCCCTGATAGCTCAGTGGTAAAGAATATGCCTGCAATGCAGGAGACTCAGGTTCAGTCCCTGGGATTGGAGATCCCCTGGAGAGCCCCTGGAGAAGGAAATGGCAACCGACTCCAGTATTCTTGCCTGACAAATCCCACGGACAGAGGAGCCTGGCAGGCTACAATCCGGGGGGGTCACAAAAAAGTCAGACGTGGCTTAGCAACTAAAACAGCAACATATGGGGTAATAATAGACAATGAAAAGTAGATTGAAGGGAAGGTACATCGAACTTTATATACTTCTCTTTGTAGAATTTTTGTTAGAAATGGGAATCGAGTATTATCAATCTTTTTTTTCCCAACAACTCTGGAGATGTTTTCCCCTTTAATTTTTTAAAGAAGTGATTAATAAAGTTCTATGTCAGTGACCTATATAAACAATGATATTAATAATTTAATAGGAACTTAATGAATTATATTAACAATACTAATAAATTAATATAAATTTTAATGTGTTATGTTAATAGATTTATTAAGGTTATATCATACTTCTGTTCCTGGAATAAACCCATTCTGGCCCTGGTCATGCTTTTTTGTTTGTTTTTTTTTCTAGGTTCAGCTTGCTAATATTTTCTTTCCTATCTTTACAGCCTTATTTAAAGATGACTGACAGTTTTCCTTTCTGTTGTATCTTTTTCAATTTTGTGTCAGGGTAATAGGAGCCTTGTAGAATATATTTAGAAGTTTTCTTCTTTTTCTACATTCTGCAGCAGTGTAACATGGGACTAAAGCAAGCACAAATCTCTTACATGACTGGTGGGAGTGTAAATTTCCCAAACTCTACCACTTTGGGGAAATGTTTGGCACTATTTACTGAAGGTGAACACACGAGATTCTGCTTCTATCCAGCAACAATGTATACGTGCATTCACTGAAAGACGTGTACTAGAACATTCATGGCAGTGCTATTCCTAATCCCCCCAAACTGGAAATTCTCAAATGTCCACCAACAGTAATAAGGATAAACTCTAGTGTGTTTACACAATAGAGTACCATTCAGCAGCAAGAATTAATTAAAGTCAGACACAACACATGAACGAATCTCATAGACATAGTGTAGAATCCAGGAAACCTAGCAACAAAGAGCTCATTCTGTGTGTTTCCATTCATCTAAAACTCAAAGTTAGGCAAAATGAATCTTTGATGTTAGAAGTCAGGTTACTGAGCAGTCTTGAAATTAGTAATTTGAAGGATGCATAAAGGGGGCTTCTGGGTGCTGGTGATGTTCTTCTTCTTGAGCGGAATGCTGATGACACAGTGTGTTGACTTTATGAAAATTCACTTAACATTTATGTACTTTTCTGTAAAAGTACTGACATCATATAATGACATCATGTAATGACATATCTGAATGAAAAATTCTAAAAAGGAAAAGCCTCTGACACTCAGCAGCTGGTCTAGTATTCACGTTAAGCCATATTATTCTCCTATTACAATTCTCCTATTACAATTACAATTACAATATGTAATTCTCATATTACATATTAGTCTCCTATCAACCTCAGACAAGGTCACTCTGAAACCATGATAAAATAAAACAAAGTAAAGCACCTCAGGGGCTTTCCCAGTGGCTCAGCAGGAAAGAATCTGCCTGCAATGAAGGAGCTGCAGGTTCAGTCCCTGGGTCAGGAAGATCCCCTGGAGGAGGGCATGGCAACCCACTCCAGTATTCTTGCCTGGAGAATTGCATGGACAGAGGAGTCTGGCGGGGTACAGTACATAGGATCACAAAGAGTAGGATATGACTGAATCGACTTAACATGCACACAGGCACGAAGCATTTCAGAAGTTTGTCTAAGCACAGACAAACACAAGATCACTCTGCCAGCCACACTCTTGGCCACAGTGAGTGACTATTACTTATTTACAAACTCTAGCTTTATTCTTATGGCTAGTCTTAGATAAAATAGATATATAGATCAGATTGATTGAGATGTCCAGTCACAGAATTGCCCAGGCTGCCTGACAACATCCAATTGAGAGTAAATCCCTAGTTCCTTAGATTCTCCTTCAAGTCACCAACCAAAGCCCAAATCCTAAAATAGATTCTTTCTTAACAACTTCTTACTGAGACAGCCCTTAGTTCTCCACTTATGTGTTCTTCTTCATTATAATAAATACAACTTGGTTAACTACAGGTGCCTGAAGAGCATTAACACCTGAGAATCTTTGATTTCTTGAAGATTCTGATGAGTTTGAGGAAATAGAGCTTTTACAATCAGTATTTCCAGTCAAGCGTTTCTTGGGAACTGTAGGGAGCTATATATGCTTTTCTGAATCTCAAGAAAAATCGGCTGAGAAATCAGGAAGACAGGAGATATGATTAGAATAAAAGCTTAAACAAAACATTCAGAATTAAAGTTTCACAATCAATATAGAGACGACATTGATTGAAAGGGATCCATCGATAAGTCAAAAGCAACAGCAGGAAATCCTAACACCTGGAGTTCCAAGTGAGACAGGGAAAACAGGAGAGAATCTAATCAAGATCTAATCAGTCTTGTAAAGTTGCCATTTCACACCAGTGTTCACAGCCCCACCTGCTGATAACAGTGAAAATAAGATAAATATTAATGAGGCTATATGCATAGGATACTTCATACAAACTCTGAGTGATGTTCTGAGAAATAAACTCCACAAGCAAAGTAAGTCCTTAAACTGGCAATTTCCTTAACTGATTGTGCGTAATGCTGTTACCTTGCTAAGAGATCTGAATGTTATATTATTCATCAGTGTTTGCCAGCATTTTCCATGTTTGTATTCACCAAAAGCTATAGTTCTTTGTACATACTTTCACAGAAAAAGTGCGAAAAGATTTGGGTGTGTTTGTGACATACTCCAATGCAACATCTGAATGGACCTGAAATCTGAATTAACAGAAGTCACATCTGTTTCAATGGCAAAACCAAAGTCTGAGCAAGCAGAACAAATATTTTTGATTAAAAAAACAAATAGCTGGACTGAATGTAGTACATTTAGTTTTTGTGAAATATTGGCGTTTTTTACTTTGTCATCAAAATATTTATTGATATGTTAATTCCTAATATGTGTCAGACATGTACTAGGCCCTAGTGACGCTGGGATGAATGTGGTTCTTCTCCCCTCTCTCACTCTACTCCAGCTACCTGGGCCTTCTTGTGGCTTCTCTGCACATCAGGCATAACCCAGCATACCCCCATTGTAGTTCCTTTTCACCTGCTAATCCCTCTTTCTGGAATACTTTATCCCCAGATATCTACATATATAATTTGCCCTCACCTCATCAGGTCTTTGCTCAAATGTCACATTAGCCAAATCTCTTTTATCACCCTGTTAAAAATCACAACCCCATCCTCACTCTCTATCCCACTTCTTTAGCATTTATCACCATGTAAGCTACAATACATTTTACTCATTTACTACATTATTTCTATGTAAGTTCCATGAAGGCAGGGACTTCTGTTTTTGTCACTGCTCTATTCCCCAGACCTGGCACATAGCTAAGTCTTAACTGAATAAGTAAATGAGTATATGTATAAAATACACAGTCATTGTTCTGTATGGGCTGAATAGCAAATGAATAAGGATATTAAAACATTACAAATGATGTGGGAAAGGGTATTTCTGGCAGTGGGAGTAGCCTAGGCAAAGATACAATGGTCTAAAATTAGCGAGTAATGATGCTATAAGTGAATAGCAAAAATGTAGTTATTTTTCTCTCTTACCCACAATAAGCTAAAAAATTGTAATGTAAGTTGACCTACTCCTGAGAGGAAAAACCTTGCTTAACAAAAGCCATGCTACGTGTAAATCTATGGCTGATTCATATCAATGTATGACAAAACCCACTGAAATGTTGTGAAGTAATTAGCCTCCAACTAATAAAAAAAAAAGCCATGCTATTTTGCAAATATTTAAAAGAATAGCATTCTTATAGATCAGCGGCTTGCTATTACAACAGTAAATTAAATTGTCCGTATTTATTGAGGAATAATCTTCTAGAAACCCCTGGCCTTTAATCCAACTCTTTAACTGTATTACTGGAACTCAAGCACATAGACAGATAAGCAGGTAGAGAGAGATATTAGGCTGTATTATCTAATTTGCATAATCTTGAAGTTCATTTGACTGAATTCAAATAGAATAACTAAAAGAATTATAGTAAATCAGGAATAATGACAGGAAAATCAGAGCCCTGACTTTAGAGTTTTTGTGAAATCTGAATGAGCAAAGTTTAATGAAAAAAATTACACCCTGAAGTTCTCAGGAATAGATATTTCTTACTAAAAATTAAGGGGAGAAAGTGACTAATTTTGAGAGTCTGATGATAATGGAAGCTTAACTCAGCACAAGTAAGAGAAACTTCTGGGGATGGGTTTGTGGGTTCAGTTCAGTTCAGACACAGTCGTGTTGGACTCTTTGCGACCCCATGGACTGCAGCATGCCAGGCTTCCCTGTCCATCACCAACTCCCATAAGCTCAAACTTATGTCCATTGAGTCATTGATGCCATCCAACCATCTCATCCTCTGTTGTCCCCTTCTCCTCCTGCCTTAATCTTTCCCAGCGTCAGGGTCTTTTCCAATTGTGGGTTAGAAACTGACTTTATGATAGAATCTTGTGCAATGCAATCTATCATTGTATGGATACTATTATAAGGGCAAATCACATGCCACAAAGCCAATCGGGACGAAATAATAAAAGTTTAGTGTAATACTGTTACATATCAGTCCTAAAAAGTTCCATTGTGTTTGATAAGTCTGGATCACAGAGCAACACAGAAAATCAGTGTACTCAATTGAGTGTGTAGAACTGGCTGACTTCTTCCCCACATTTGAAACATTTTGGTTGTTGATATAATCAGTATATTAATGATGCTTAGTCAGTATTATTTATTAGTAAATGTAAGAGCTTTTTAAAAATTTCAAATTGTTATTTTGACTGAAAGCAACTCAGGAAACATGAGAAATACGATTATGATACAGCCCAGGACAATATTAAGTTAAGTTAAATGTTGTTGTTCAGTCAATCAGTTCTGTCTGACTCTTTGCAAGCCCATGGACCACAGCATGCCAGGCTTCCCTGTCCTTACCATCTTCCACGGCTTACTGAAACTCATGTCCTTTGAGTCAGTGATGCCATCCAAACATCTTGTCCTCTGTCGTCTCCTTCTCCTTCTGCCTTCAATCTTTCCCAGCATCAGTCTTTTCTAAGTTAAATAAAATTAAAAAATTAAATTATGAAAAAACCAATGAATTGGGACTTGGGGTAACAGAGGAAATAAAACAATTTAGTGGGGTTATTATTTATGTTACATGTAATAATAGAAATATCAGTGTGACAGCTAGGGACGATAATCACGAAAGGAATGGAAAAGCCAAGTACAAATTCAAACTAATTGGGATGGAGTGAGGGAAAGGAAGAAAACATTGTGCAAGTCAGCATACATATGAAATGGGGAAGAAAGAAAGATATGTGATGATGTCAAATGGGAGAAATAAAACCAATAATGTCAGTTGTCACAATAGACATATACAGGCTGAATTTCATTATCAAAAGGCAGAGACTGTCAGATTTTATTTAAAAAAAAACCTACCTGCAAACTTGCAACTAATAGGAAAGTAAATCCTGTAGATCTAATGCATCGTAGAGTGAATGTAGAGTGAATGTTGACAACAATATTATTTTATAATCATTAAACTTGCTAAGAGGTTAGAGCTTAGCTGTTCCCACTACACACACACACACACACAAATATCAATAATGTGACATGATAAGGGTGCTAACTGTAGCTACAATGGCAATTATATTACAATATATAAATGTATCAAATCAACATATTATGTACCTTAAATTAATGCAATGTTATATTTCAAGTATGTTTTATTAAAGAAAAGGAACTTTTTTTAAAATTCAACTTTCTTTTTTTTTTCATTTATTTTTATTAGTTGGAGGCTAATTACAATATTGTAGTGGTTTTTGCTATACATTGACATGAATCAGCCACGGATTTACATGTATTCCCCATCCCGATCCCCCCTCCCACCTCCCTCCCCACCCCATCCCTCTGGGTCTTCCCAGTGCACCAGCCCTGAGCACTTGTCTCATGCATCCAACCTGGGCTGGTGACCTGTTTCACCCTTGATAGTATACTTGTTTCAGTGCTATTCTCTCAGAACATTCCACCCTCGCCTTCTCCCACAGAGTCCCAGTCTGTTCTGTACATCTGTGTCTCTTTTTCCGTTTTGCATATAGGGTTATTGTTACCATCTTTTTAAATTCCATATATATGCATTAGTATACTGTATTGATCTTTATCTTTCTGGCTTACTTCACTCTGTATAATGGGCTCCAGTTTCATCCATCTCATTAGAGCTGATTCAAATGAATTCTTTTTAATGACTGAGTAATATTCCATTGTGTATATGTACCATAGCTTCCTTATCCATTCATCTGCTGATGAATGGGCATCTAGGTTGCTTCCATGTCCTGGCTATTATAAACAGTGCTGCGATGAACATTGGGATGCACGTGTCTCTTTCAGATCTGGTTTAAAGAAAAGGAACTTTTCTAAAGATAAAAAATTTTAAAATCCATCTTAAGTTACTTTTAAATATATAAATACTAAAAGAATCAAGATATTTAAAATGAAGAGGTGAAAAGAGATGTACTGGAGAGATTCAAACAAGGAGGAGAAAGTTTAAAGTACTAGTGTTAAATAAAGCAAAATTCAAGGTCCCAAACCTTATCTCAGAAGGGGTTGGGAGACCAAAAATTGGAGTTAGGGCTGTCAAAGCAGTCAAGATTTCAGGGGTTAAGATTCTGGAGTGAAGGGCAGAAAAAAAAGTAAAGTAATAGTATGAGCCTCCTTTCCCTTCAAGGTGTTTACCAACTTGTTACATTGAGAGGTTAAGTAAAGGCATCATGCAAAATATATAACAAGGACCTACTGATATACAGGGAACTCTACTCAATAATGACCTATATGGGAAAAATTCTTAAAAAGAGTGGCTTCCCTGTTGGCTCAGACGGTAAAAAATCTGCCTGCAATGCAGGAGACCTTAGAAACACAGATTCAAATCCCCGGGTAGGAAGATCCCCTGGAGGAGGGCATGACAACCCACTCCAGCATTCTTGCCTGGAGAATTCTGTGGACAGAGGAGCCTGGCGGGCTACAGTCCATTGGGTCCCAAAGAGTCAGACACGAATGAGCAACTAAGGCTTTCACTTCTCATGTATGTATAATTTACTTTACTATACAGCAGAAACTAACACAACTTGTAAATCAATTATACACCAAAAAAAAAAAAAAAGTTAGCAACACCCTTATGGTGCTGAGGAGACAAAAACTGGAGTTGAGAGCTCTTCAAAACAGAGAACACCTCAGTACTTCATCTGAGGTCATGAAGGAATATACACTAGGTCTAAGGGCAAACTGAAAACAGACCAGCACTTAAAAAAAAAAAAAATTAAGTGCTGACATTAATCTTTCAGATAATATGATAAAGTAAAAAGTATACAAGCTGAAGGGTCTGATATCATCCTTGCCATCAAGTAACTTAACATTTTAGTTGGAGAAACAAGATTACGACTCATGAAACAATTAGAAAATCAAATAAGACGGTAACATCATGTTAAATCTCCTGGTGCAAACTGAAGTGAAATGATAATAGTATTTTTTTAGCTGGATACTCTTCCCATGGAAGTCCTCAATAGAGCCCCATTATTTTTCTCGAAGAGGCTCTTTAAACATTAAGTGATTTGTATTAGGTCTTACATTACATGGGTGATGACTGCATCTAACACTCAGGTCTCTGTAAGTAGGCTGAGCCTTTTACATCTACTAAAAGAACACACTGTGTTCAAAATTCATTAAATGGAAAGGGAGCTATTATTCAATTGTCAGAAACTAATGTGAGTTATCTGCAGGTGCATCAGAAGTAAAGGTATTTAAGGAGACTTTCCTGGTGGTCTAGTGGTTGGGACTTCACCTTCCAATGCAGAGGGTGTGGGTTCCAGCCCTGGTTAGGGAGCTACGATCCCACATGCCTCAGGGCCAAAAACCAACAAGCAAAAAACATTAAAAAATAAAAAAACACAGAAGCACTATTGTAACAAATTCAATAAAGACTTTAAAAAAATCTTTAAGTATTTCTGAACTTGAAACTAAGAAACTGAATATTTTCTTATCTATCTCTGTAAACTTTTTTGTGAATACAATTACTGGTTTGAAGAATAAAGGATCCAGAAAATGAAAAAATAACTAAAACATTGTTCCTTCATAAAATATAATTTCTTTGTGCAAAAAAAAAAAAAAATGAGTTCTATGAATTTAAGTCTCCTCTCTGAACGATTGAAGAAAACATCCTTCTGCAAACACTTGCAGCGGAGTGGAAGCATAACATACATATCGACCACATGAGGGCGACAAAGAGCCAAGTTTGTTTTCCGCCAGTGCGGCCGCCTTGCAGGATTATCTTTGTCCTTTGGTTTTCGTGCTTAGAAAAGACAGACCTTACATGTCCTATGGCACAGTGAATGGAACAATCGTTTATGTAATTATATCTTTATTTTAAACAGCAGTAAAGCCCTAATTCTGTTTCTTCTTTAGACTCAGAACCCAAGAATTAAAAGTGAAGAAGAAAACAGGTTATGTTAAGATGTGCTTGGTTAAAAAAATATTCTGACAAATCCAGTTACTATTCTGACTGTCACAGTAAGAAATAAAAGTCATACAGTATAGAGAGAGATAAATTAGCTCTGAATTTAGTCATTACCTTCTTTTGATTCTTTTTGGTTGTTTTTGCTTTTGTTTGGATTTTCTTTTATTGACTATTTGTAAATTAACATTCACACTCCCAAATCCTTGGGCCACATCCTCTTCTCCCAAATATTTTGGGAAGTTTAAAATTGACATCTTAAAATACACAGCCAAAGATAAAATGTTTAGCGTGTGTATCATGACTTGTTTATTAAAGTTTAAAAGACTTGGCAAATGAAAATGTACAAAAATTTGAATTCCTCATATGCCAAATGTTCTTTAAGTTTGCGTTCATCAAAATATCCCTTCTTTGTTGATATCAATAGTCACCACTGAACATTATCCTGAAGGAAACCATGATGACTTTGATGAATTTTGTGATATTTATGCTTGGAAGTGTTGATCAGACATGAGTCATCAAAAACCAGGAATGGTTTTTATCAGCAAGAAAATCTAGTTTGGCAGACACAATCACATATAAACAGTTTTATTTATATTACCTTAAAAGTAGAGGATAACATTCAAGTAGTTTCAAAATTTTTCTAAAAATATGTACTTTTTCTAAACTATCTTATATAGTCTGATTATAATTTTTAATTTACTTTTAATTGGAGGATAATTGCTTTACAATGTTGTGTTGGTTTCTGCCGTACAATAAAGTGAATCAGTCATAAGTATTCATATATCCCCTCCCTCTTGGATCTCCCTCCCACCCCTCATTCCATCCCACCTCTCTAGGTTGTCACGGGGTTCTGGGTTGAGCTCCCTGTGTTACACACCAACTTCCCACTAGTGATCTACTTTACATATGGTAATGTATATGTTTCCGTGCTACTCTCTCAATTCATCCCAGCCTCTCCTTTCCCATGCTGTGTCTACAAGTCTTTTCTCTGTGTCTGCGTCCCTACCCTGCAAATAGGTTCAAGGTCCGATTATAATTTTTAACTTTCATCTCTTGAAATATCAAATGACCATGTATGTTAGGCCATTATTTGGCTGTAGAATTAAACCTCTCCTCCATGAAGCCCTAAATGTGTCAAGAAACAGTAGCATTTCTTTGTTAGAGTGCATCACATATTGCTCTGAAATCACAGCACTATAAAGCTCACCAATGGACTGCATGCTAATTGCCATTTCTTATTCTCTGGGTATATGGGTACATAGAAACATCACTCACTCATGTATATACATACACATCACTGACTGTTTTAATTGGTCTGAATACTGATGTTCCTGCTTCTGATTTTTTTTTTTTCATGAAAAGTTTTTTAAAATCAATTGTTTGGTATTAACATTTAAAAATGCACAGAAAAGTTGAGAGAGTACGAATCACTAAGCTCTAGAATTCGAGAAGTGTTAGTTTCTGTCAGGTCCAACTCTTTGTGGCCCTGTGGACTGCAGCTTATCAGGCTTCTCTGTCTGTGGAATTCTCCAGGCAAGAATACTGGAGTGGGTAGCCAATCCCTTCTCCAAGGCATCTTCCTGACCCAGCAATCAAACCTGAGTCTCCTGCATTGCAAGCGGACTCTTTACCTGAACCATCAGGGAAGGATTCAATAATTGCTAATATTTTGCCATATTTGCTTTATCTATTTACCTTGAATTTTTTTTGATGAACCACTTGAAAATAAGTTACAGACATCATAATACTTTAAAACCTAAAGTATCTGTAGTATTTATCTTTGAAAAATAAATTCTAGTATAAAACTATCATGCCATTATCATACAGACAAATACTATCTAGTGCAGTCCCCCAGTTTTTCCAAAAAGGCTTTTAAATACACACACACATTCAAATTACATGGTTACAGACATAGAACATAAGTGAAACTTAGCAGAAGAAAGCCAGAGCTCATAAGAAAGCCAGAACTCATTAAGACTTGGTTAAAAAAATCAAAGTGCTTCATAGAGAAGATGAACAGTTAGCAAGAATTTATTGACAATTGACCACATGTTAATTACCATTTCTGATTCTATGAATGTATCTGGGTACAGGGAAGCATCAAAGGCGTTGAACCTATGTTCATGCTTAGCACAACACAGCACTAGAAAGTTCCCAAAACTTTTTATGTGACATGTTCTTAAAACGATTCAAAGAGCCATATTTTCACTTAAATACCATGAAGACAAAAATGAAGTTTTTTGTGGTATTTTATGCTAAATATGTAGTTTGTCCTTTACTAGCTTTTTTAAAGATGACAGTCTTAACGTCTTTACTGAATTTGTTACCATGTGTTTGGGTTTTTGGGCCATGAAGCATGTGGGATCTTATCCCCTTGACCAGGGATCGAACCTGTACTCAGTGCATTGGAAGGCAAAGTCTTAGCCGCTGGACTCTCAGGGAAGCACCCTGTCCTTTTCTAGCTTCTAAACAGTGAAATAACTCTCACGTCGTAGTCATCTTACACAGATCACACTCTCTTGAGAGGGTATGTTATTGATCACGTGTTCTATGCATGTGTGCTCCGTCATATCTGACTCTGGGACCCCAAGGACTGCAGCTCACCAGTCTGAGTAGAAGCAGGGAGTGGAAAGGAAAGCTGGGGGTGAAATGAGGAAGAATTAGTAGACCAAACCTCGAATGTCCCCAGGATAAAGGAAGAGCCTGTACT
Source organism: Cervus canadensis (assembly GCF_019320065.1). Classification (NCBI taxonomy): domain Eukaryota; kingdom Metazoa; phylum Chordata; class Mammalia; order Artiodactyla; family Cervidae; genus Cervus; species Cervus canadensis. The sequence continues at coordinate 18,403,454 of NC_057398.1, read as the reverse complement.
TCCCCTCGTACCCTCTCTGTGGCCCCAGAAGTGGTAGCCACAGCAGTCATGGCCAAAGCCTCAGAGTAGAACATGGAGATGAAAATAGGTGATGAGATTGGTTTAGTAAAGGGAGCTGAGAATAGGAAAGAGATGGATAAATCTGACGTTAACTTGATGGCTACAATCCACCTACTAAAGTGGCATGTGATTGTCTTGTTTTTCCTTCTTTTTTTTTTTTTCTTTTATCCTTTTGTCCATAATATTCTAGGGTCTTCATTGTTGAGTACTGACTAGAATAAAATTCTACTTACCTTATATCATACTGAAGTTTCTCACTGTTATCCAAAGCATCTATTCCAACTGAAAAGTTAAAAAAAAAAAAAGGGGGGGGTATTCTAGTAGCTTCTCTGAAAGCCTTCACAATCTGTCTGGAGCCCAACCTTGGCCCCCCTGACTGATCTGCCCTACTAGCTGCCCAGGTGGCGCTAGTGGTAAAGAACCCACCCTGCAAGGTAGGAGACTAAGAGAGAAGGACTCGATCCCTGGGTTGGGAAGATCCCCTGGAGAAGGGCATGGCAATCCACTCCAGAAGTCTCGCCTGGAGAGTCCCATGGACAGAGGAGCCTGGCGGGCTGCAGTCCACAGGGTCGCAGAGTCGGACACAACTGAGTGACTTAGCACGGACACAGGTGCACATCCAAGAGGATGCCCTTTAGGGGCACCAGTCACCCATCAGCGAATTCTGCCCCATTAACACTGAAGGTGTTGATTAGTTGGCTGAGAAAAAGAGAAGAATGTACTGCTGATATCAATCAGAACAGGAGAAGTTATGTGGCAGTGACAAAAATCCCAAAACTTCAATGGCTTAACCCCACAGATCTTTGATTCCACTCATACTGTTCCTAAGCTCATCAGACTCATCAGGGACCCATGTTGACAGCACCCATCTCAACACCTTCTTCCACAGAGGCAGCAATAAGGAATAATGTAGCAAATTGTGCATTGGCTCTTTTTTTTTGGGGGGGGGGGGCTGCATCAGGTCTTAGCTGCAGCACGTGGGACTTTTCGTTGTGATGTACAGGTTCTCTAGTTGTGATGTGTGGGCTCAGCAGTTGTGGCACATAGGCTTAGTTGCTCTAAGGCATGTGGGATTTTAGTTCCCCGATCTGGGATCAAACCTGTGTCCCCTGCACTGCAAGGTGAATTTCTACCCATTGGACCACCAGAGAAGTCCCTGTGTGCTGATTCTTAAAGCTTACACTCAGGTGTAACATAAGTCACTTCTGCACACATTTCATCAGCCAAAGTCAGCCACGTGGTCATGCCTAACTTCAAAGAGAGCAGAGAAATACAATCCTGCAGCAGACCTAGAAAGAGAGGAAAGCTGACCTATTCATGAACATCTGTAATAGCATTCATTATCTTACTCTTTTTCTCCTTCCTTCTTCCCGACTGTTTGTGAAAACACATTATATTACTTAATGGAAAACTCCCCGCCAGGGCAGGGTCACTTGCTGAATGATGAGATGAGCTGCCTCACATACATTATTCCTTTGAAAGGTAATTCTGTGCAGTATTTGATAGGACCAGAGTATGATTTCTGCAAATATCGCCCAGTTCAGAGATCGTTTGTAGTTTATGGAAAATATTAACTATAGTGAACATAATTGCACTGAGTCACATGTCAGCCACATCTTCCTCTTTTCCATGGAAACCAGGAGACATTTTACAATTTATCAACAAGTGTGCTGCCAGATCAGAGCTGAAGGCTTGCTTCCAACTCACTGTGCTTGCCCTGGCATGGCCCAATTATCCCTAATGTATGGAAGAAATGGCTGTGTATTTCCTGCTGAGCCTCTCGAACCGACTGAGCACTAGGCATCACGCTGTAGTGTCACCATCCCGCAGGGGCAGGTGAGGATTTTCTGTTTTTATTATTGGAATGATGAGCATGCCTTAGCAGTTTGGAGGAGTCAGTTATCTGATACCTTATGGTATGTCAAGGGCATTGGCCTTGACATAGAAAGAGCTTTGCACAGGCTTGCCACCCATCTGGGATTAGTTCACTTGTCTTCTGCTGTTAAAATGATTCCCTGTTTTGTTTTGTGTTTTTGCCCCCTGTTTGTTTTTAATTTCTCTAGTTTGGAATTCCTTCCAAACATTGTTACTTGTTGATGAAGAAGGTCATGGCTGAAGACTAGCAAGATCACACTTTGAGTTGTTTTTTCCAGAAGGTCAGAAGAAAGGGCAGAAACAAGCCTGCCTGTTTGCCACTGAGTTTTCATTGCCAAGGATGATTGCTGGAACATGGCACCCAATGAATATCATGAGATTAATAAATGAAGGCCCAGCAGATAGAGCAGACATTATTGACTCACTTACATGGTAGTTCTCTATCTTTCTTTTGGCCAGTGGCAAAAAATTGTAAGCCGCTGGCTGGAATGAGAGATGAAAAGAACTATTCCACATTTAAACTAAGCTAACAGGACTTTCCTAGTGGTCCAGGGGCTAAGACTCCATGCTCCCAAACCACGGAGCCTGGGTTCGATCCCTGATCAGGGAACCAGATCCCACATGCCACAACTGGAGGTCCTGCATGCCACAATAAAGATGGAAGATCCCACACACCATAACTAAGACCTGGCTCAGCCAAACAAATAAAATTTTAAAATAAGTAAGTAAACTAAGTGAAAAATTCTATAGCTTTGCTCTCCAATTAGCTTAGTTGCTACATTATTTTCATATCCTACTACTCTCTAGTCATAACCAAATTTCCAGCCAAACAGAACTACCAGCTACTCTCAGGATTGTCATGTTCCTTGTTGTGAGTTGAATTGTGTCCCCCCCCCCAAAAAAAAGATATGTTGAAGTCCTAAGCCCCAGTACCTCAGAATGTGACCTTATTTAGACACAGGGTCGTTGCAGATGTAATTGGTTAAGATGGAGTCGTACTGGGGTAGGGCCCCTGATCTAGTGTGACTGGTGTCCTCATAAAATGGGCAGGGAACACAGAGAGACTCTGGGAGAACACCATGTGACTACAAAGGCAGACACTGGGGATGCAGAGGCAAGCCAAGGATGCCAAATGCTGCTGGCAAACCAGAAGCTGGAAGAGGCAGGAAGGCTGCCCACTGAAGGTTTCAGAGGGGGTGTGGCCCTACTCACATCTTTGTACTTAATTTTAATATTTTTGGCTACCCTGGGTCATCATTGTGGCACACAGAACTTCTTTAGTTGTGGTATGAAGGTGTAGTTGCCCCATGGCATGTAGGATCTGAGTTCCCTGACCCAGGGATTGAACCCATTTCCCCTGCATTGGCAGGTGGATTCTTAACCACTGGACCACCAGGAAAGTCCAGGCTCTACTAACATCTTGATTTTGGACCAATAGCCTCCAGAATTAAGACAATAAACTTCTGCTGTTTTAAGTCACCTACGTTGTGATGCTTTGTTACAGCAGCCTTAGGAAACTAATGCATTCCTCATGTCCATATACTTTGCTCTCTTTATCTGTCTTCACCCCATTGTCCATCTTGGGAACATCTTTCACATCTCTTTTTGGGTAAAATCTTTAAATGATTTCCAAAATATTAGACTGGTTTGACTTCTCTCAGCTCCCATAACACCCGTGTCTCCTACGGCACCACTGTGGAGTGGAGGTAATGAATGGGCAGGAGGTCTGAAGAGGCTGCTCTAAAGGTGGCAAGGCTGGTTAGAAATAAAATGAGTAAAATTAGGAGGAAAGTGTATTGGTCATTGAGACCTGGGTGGAAAACAAGGGGGTAGGCCAAGAATACAAAAAAAGCTTGTACAAAAAATATCTTTAAAAGGCATGGTTAAAACTCCAGGAAGGACTGCACTGCCTAGGGGCACAGACACCATTCCTGGTTCCCCAGAAAATAGACTTCCTCCCCTTTCTCAGGATACTATCATAAGACAACTATTCACAATCAAAATAACTAAAATTAAAGGCAGAGCCATAAATAGCACAATAGTTCCACTTGATTCAAGGAAGTTCTGAGAAGTTCAGGGAGGGTTATGCCACAAAGAAGGAGGTTATGAGATAGACATTTTGAGTTATATATAAAAAGTAAACCCATGTTTGAATGCACTTTGATTAAAAGAAGAAGAAAAATAGAGAAAGAGAAGCAGAGGTAGGGGTAGATGGGGGGGGGGTAGTCTTCTGGGTCTGCCTGTCATTTCTCTCATGGTCTTTTGGTCAAGTCAATTAGATAATAAATTATGCATAACCACCTCTACTGGCATTAAAACGCTAGGCGTGAGAAATGATGGATGTTTCAGTGACCCCTATAAATTTGCTTGGGGTCAAAACAATTGTCCCAGCCTGTTGCTTGGTTTGCTCCCCTCCTCCCCATTATCCCAGCCCGGCCAGAGGAGGGAGGGGCTGTTCAGTAGAGCGTCAACATTACCTCTCGTGTAGATAAGCAAGCCACTTGGAATTTAGTCATCTTTCTGAAATAGCAATAAGTAGCAATCAATGCAGTGAGAGTGAGTCGAAGAGATAAAATAGATTTACACAGGATCTGGCATGGATGGGGAGGGAAGAGGAGAGATGACTTTACCGGAAGAAGCAGCTGGAAATAAGGCTTGGGGTGAGCCTACCCGCTAGCCACATCACCCCTCATTCTTCCCTGAACAGGCAAGGCTGGGCAAGGCAGCACAGCTGCTCATCCGTCCTTACCCCCCTTTAGGGTTCAGTAGAGCGTGAGGGTCAGGGTGCGGAGGGAGGCGGATGGGTGTACTGGGCAGGGACTTCAAGGTGGTACCTGCCTGCCTCCCCAGTAGGCAAATTGAGCGCAGGCTTTGAACACCAGCAAATCAGGCCTCCAAATACTCAGGCAGCAGGAGCATTTGACAGTTAAAAAAAAAGGGGGGGGGGCATTTAAATGGTTAGCATTTAATATTGTTGGAGTTCATAAAATAAACTTTCTTTTTGGTTTATAATTTGTAAATGATAGTTTATATATATTTTTCACTGCTTGGCGTTTTAAAGGTTTCAGCACAGCCACAGGCATTTGAGGTCGAGGAAAGCTCCAGCATTCTGTCTGAAGGAATGCAGAGGTTGTAGCCCGGGGAATCTGCTCCAAACTGAAGAACCGGAGCTGAGGTGGGGACTGGAAACTGGGGAGGAGGATGAAGCAGGTAGGAAGGGAGAGGTCTCTGATGGGAAAGTGAAAGTCACTCAGGCGCGTCTGACTGTTTGCCAGCCCATGGACCTGCCAGGCTGCTCTGTTCTTGGGATTCTCCAGGCAAGAGTACTGGAGTGGGTAGCTGTTCCCTTCTCCAGGGGATCTTCCTGACCCAGGGATCGAACCCAGGTCTTCGGCATTGCAGGCAGACTCCTTACCATCTGAGCCACCAGGGAAGGTAAGGCTAAGAATAAACAACGAGTAGCCAAGTGAGCAATGGGGGACGGTCTGGAGAAATTCTCGAGACTTAGGAGAGATGCTTGCAAAGGGCTTTGGAGTCACTTGGGTGGGTGAGTGGCGCTTATTTAAAGAGATAGGAAATGATGGACGGCAGCAGTTTGGCTCTTGCCCTTGGCAAAGCTGCTCCCCTTCGAGAAGACATGGGCAGAGTGGAGAGACACGATGGCACCACGTGAGGAAGGAAGAGCCTGAGAATAGCAGGCGCCCTGTTCCTGCCTGGGTGTGACGATGGGCCCTGCTCCAGTCCTTGAGCAAAGGGGCAAAGGAAGTGAGTGTAAAGGCGCTGCCCTTGAGGCCAGCCGGTGGTGAGGGGGTGTCCTCAGCGGCGTGTGCATTATCCCAGGGGTCCACGAATCATTTTGTTGGTGGCGCTGGAGCAGCCAGACAGGAGTCGTGCAGCTGTGGACACAACACAGCAGACAGCAGTTGCGATCCACGTTGTTTTTGTGCGACTGTTAATCCGCATCTTGTCTATACCTGAGGTGGTGGCCTGGGGAAGCCTCCGGTCACACAGAGGAGAATGAGGACTCACGCGGTCACAGCTGACACTCAGAGATGCTGGCTTAGTAAACATAGCGGTTCAGTCTAATTAGAATGTGCTAGAGCGACTCCGCGTGAGTCAGCCTGACCTAACTTAATCAGTGCCTGATAAACGGCCATCGTGGACACAGCAGGAAAGGGTGGGATGAACTGAGAGAGTGACACTGACATATATACGCTGCCGTGTGTCAGAGAGACAGCCGGTGGGTGGCTGCTGCATCACACAGGGAGCTCAGCTTGTTGCTCTGGGAAGACCTAGAGGAGCGGGTTGGGGGGTGTGGGGAGGGGAGGGTCGGGAGGGAGGGAATGTGCTGCGATGTGCTTAGCCACTCAGTCGTGTCCGACTGTTTGCGACCCCACGGACTGTAGCCCGCCAGGCTCCTCTGTTCATGGGATTCTCCAGGCAAGAATACTGGAGTGGGTTGCCATGCCCTCCTCCAGGGGATCTTCCCAAGCCAGGGATGGAACCCAGGTCTCCCACACTGTAGGCAGATCTTTACCCTCTGAGCCACCGGGAAGCCTGAAGGAAGGGATGTATGTATACTTACAGCTGATTCACATGGTTGTGCAGAATAAACTAACACAACACTGTAAAGCAATTACCCTCCAATGAAAAAGAAAAAAAGCTGCCATTGGGCACAGGGCCCAAGAAAACTTTCAAATCAGTTCTGGGCTCTGGGTTGATCAGCTCAAGAACGAGATATTTCCCAGTTTCTTCCACCTGTGACAGTTGCACGTCTGTTAGTCGAACCTGGACGTTACCAAATCTATTTCCCTTCTGAGACCAGTCTTGCCTTTGATATTCACTATGGAAACAGTAACGCCCTCCTTAATACACCCACCACCCTGGCTCTGAGATCCTGCCTCCTAATCAGTCCTTGCTGTTCCGCTCTCAACCATCCTGGTGAACGGAGCCCAAGCGCAGACACAGCCTGTCTCCTTTCTGTTGTGAAACGTCACTAACACAAAGCAGTTGCACTTAACAGACGTTTCTGAAGATGTTGTGGCTAATGAGAGCAGACAGAGCTATTATAGCTTGGGGCAGGAAATAATTTCAAATGCAACGTCAGATATCATTGTTCCTAGAAGTACATCAGACATTCCCAGCCAGCTCCACCCCTCCACACACCAGAGGAGGTTCTCTCTGACTCTGTCCCTCCTTGCCACCCTCAGGGAGACCCAAAGCCAGAATTGCCCCCAAAGAGATCAAGAAATAGCCCATTCTTCTGTTCCATCCCTTATAGAGATGGAACTACCATTTATCAAGCATCTGGGACTTCACTTGCTGCTCACATTCTCTCATGTAATCCTCTCAACAACACTGTGGGAAACACACGAGTTTTACAGATAAGGAAACTGAGATTCAAAGATAGTAGCTTGGCTAAAGACACACAGCTGAAATGTGAACCGTATTCCATGTCCTCTAAGCTCAGGCTCGTCACTATGACCTTTGCTGCCTTTCAGCATAACCTGCTTCTTCACGTACTCCTTAGGTCATCAGAATTCAGATCTATTACTCATCCCTTAACTCAGCAAAGCTTTCTGTACAGTCAGGTGAAAATTTCCCTAACATTTTCTTCCGTGCAGTTGAGTCCTTTCCCCAAGAGCTCTCCGGAAAAGACCTTCCTCTCCTGAGATAATTTTCATATCGGCTCTGATCCCCTTTCCGCTGACTTATTTCTCCTCTTTTGCTCGTCTGGCTAGCTTGCGGCGCTCTCCTTCCCTCCCCCTCCCTCTTTTCTCTGCTTTGTCAGCTTTTCTATGGAAAGAGCTTCATTTCATACTAGGAACTTGGATCCATTTGCTCCACTTCCTTCTCGAAGCAGGTCACTCAAGTCCCACAGAAACGGAAACAAAGGATGTCTGACTCCCGCACTGAGTCCCTCAGAGGAGTTCTCCAGTGGCCGCGGGAGAGAAGGCAGGGCCCTCCTGGTGCTGTGTTTTCTTCCTCTTGTTTCCTTGGCCTTCTTTGAGCTGAGCTTGGCACTCCGCTAAGCCAGAACACTCAGCCCTCTTGAATCCTCATACTTCTTAATTATGTCCTTGCCACTGGTTGGCATAACAGCCACAGATGAGAGAGAGCACACATTCAGATAGAGTTATAAAATAAACACTGCGGTTCTCCTCCCCAGCCTTGCTCTGAGAGGCTGGAACCACATGAATCCACAGTGCAACAGAGCCTTTAAGCCAGGGAATGGTGAGAAATGACAGCTCAGCTTCCCAGAGGCCCTGTGTCCAAGTACCAAGAGACTAGGATTTATGAATCAATTGAGAAATTGTTTTGAGTACCAATCCATGGAACGATGCTGGGCAGCACTCAACCCCGGTGCATGTGGATGGACCTGGGATGCTCAGGGGAGGTCCACCCATACCAAGGCGGGAAGCAGGGTGTGGGATGAGCTGGGAGATTGGGACTGGCATGTGTACACTGCCATGTATAAAACTGGGCTTCCTAGGTGGTGCAGTAATAAAGAATCCATCTGCCAAAGCAGGAAACGTGAGTTCGATCCCTGGGTCCAGAAGATCCCCTGGAGGAGGAAATGGCAACCTGCTTCAGTGTTCTTGCCTGGAGAATTCCATGAACAGAGGAGCCTGGTGGGCTACAATCCTTAAGGTCACAAAGAGTCAGACACAACCGAGCACACACTCCTTCACTGCTTCTTCCATGGTCTGAGGCCTGCTAGCAGGGAAATTTGTTTTTGTGACAGAAGAAAGGGAAGAAAGAAAGATTTGCCTGCACTAGGGGAACTTAGAGTCTGTTTGCAGAGATGCGATATAAAAGATAATTATCCCTTCCATAGAGGCTATGCTAAATTATCATTGTGTTAGATGACAGTGGAGGCTACAGGAGTTCAGAGCAGGGAGACAGCACTGACCCGGGAAAGGAAGAAAGACTTCAGGCCAAGGATGGGGCTCCCAGGCACTTAGCCTTCAGGCCAGGCTGAGTGGGGGAGGGGAGCAAGTGCACTGTCAGAAGGACTAAGCAAAGGGCAGAGGTGTGGGGGCAGGGATGTGATGAAGCATTCAAGAGCCAATGAGTCATCTCCCGAGGCTTTCTTTACAGCTTCCACATAATAATGGTCACATAACACGTTATTATTTTTCTGCTTTTTAAAAAAACCGCAAAATTAAAGCGAGACCCAAGTTCTCAATATAGAAAATAACCCTGTGATGTCAGTGTCCAGTGACATCGCGGAGGTGAGAATTCCTGAGCCCGATATGAACTTGAACCCTGTCAAAATTCTCACCCTTGTTTGCTGGAACCTCCATTTATTTAATTCTGTTGTGCAAGAGCCTATTCTTTGGAAAACTTGAAAGCAACCTGGCCAGACGTTCCCTCAATCACTAAGCACAACGTCAGCAATTGTTTGGGCTTTGTCCTAATGGATCACAAACTTCTCTGCTGTTTTAAAATACTTGGAAGCTATTTGGAGCCAGGAAATGTCTCTAGGAGGAAACTAATCCTGGTAACATTACCTCCACAAATCACTATGTCTTAAGGATATCACATCAGCAGTTGTTGTGGGGGAGGTGTGGGAGCCTTCAGGTGCATTTCCTGAGGATTAGAGTACTGTTTCTGATGAGTACCATCCTGTGTTTCTGAATTTCCCAGTAGGTTTTAGTGGTGGTGGGCTGTCATTTTGGGCTCCCTAGATGGAACTAAGGCACTTCCATCTCCAAGATATAAGCAGGAAGATTTTTTGCTTCTCTGATATTTTCTATTGAAGATGTTTTATTGTTCCCATATTTTCTATTGAGGAACATTAGCTGCCTGTAACTCCAAATTTATGAGATGTTCTCCTTTATTTGTCATTTTTAAAAAATTGTTTTTTAACCTACCTCCTTTCCCCCCACTGGGTATTTAGAAAGGAGACGAATTTCTCACTTTATGACTTTAGCAAAGCAAACATTACCCGAGTGTGGAAGGAGCCAGTCAGGGAGACACTGTGTTCTCTTAGTCATAGACACATACTAGGAAAAATTCAACTAAGCCTCACTTGTGTGTATTAAAATAACCCTTTTCCCAGCTCAGAATCACATTTCAAAGGGTGCCTGGTACAAAGTGAAGCCAAATATAACCTAGCCACACAATAGTGCCAAGGGTAATACATGGTTTTCCATCTTGTTTCAAACAGAAGGTTACTCAGAGCTGTGAATATGCAGAGAACTAGCAGTGAGCAAAGCTGAGCAGAGTGACCTTGAACAAGTCACCTCATTTGTCTGGACATCTTCATTTAGAAAATGAGGGGGAAATGCCGTGGTACTTTAGCACGTGATGACCAAATGAAAAAATAAGTGCAAAACCACTTTGTAAACTACAGGTTTTTTTCTACAGCACTAAAGGGAATTGGAGAGGTGGCTATTAGGGGAAAATGAGATATGTGCAAAGCTTTTTTTTTAATTAATTTTAATATCTACCTTTTTATGTGATTTAACTTTAGCAATTAGGGGTTCATTAATTATTACCCTAAGAAAATACTGTTACACAATTACTGTGTCTTCTAAATGAACCATTTCTCTTTTTTACTGTCATTTAGAATTTTCTCCGTGGAAGAAAAGTATTTAGAAGACAAATTACCTGGAAGATAATGGGGTGAGATTTTTTTGAAGTATCTTCTGTCCACAGACAAAAGGCTTTTTCTGCTGTACTCAGTATACCGGCTGAACACAGTGATTTATTTGATCACACAATACATTTTTCCCCAAACAATGTAAGGAAAGAGAGAATGTTTCAGCAAGTCATACAGCGGGAGATGTAGAGGGTATAGGAGAAGGAGGAGGAAAAATATCAAGGAAAGCCCACCAGAAGTATCAAACCATATTGGCTGTCTTCAGAATTGAGGGTGGATAAATAAGGGCTTCCCAGGTGACATTAGTGGTAAAGAACCCACCTGCCTATTCAGGAGACATAAAACATGTGGGTTCAATCCCAGGGTTGGAAAGATCCCCTGGATAAGGACATGGAAACCCACTCCAATACTCTTCCCTGGAGAATCCCATGGACAGAGGAGCCTGGAGGGCTACAACTCATAGAGTGGCAAAGTGTTGAACACGACTGAAGTGACTTAGCTCAAACAAGGCTACTCCCGCATGAACGGACCACTTAGGCTAGTTCCCACCTCCCTCTGAAGGTGTCTCGGTTTTCACTGGCCCCACCTCCCTTACCCACCACCCTACTCTGCTCTGAAAGCTGATCAATAAGAATGCGGAGGAGCACTTTTCTACCAGGGCCACAGTCTGTCATTTGGGAGAGAGAGTCCTTCCAGGCAAAGCTATGTACCAATTTTCCTGCTTTACTGCCTGAAGCACCGAAGGGCACTCAACCCCCAATAGCTCACTGTCCTGACTTGGAAGTTATCCTCCAAGAGCTTGACTTCTAACTCATTTTCATTTGAGGCAAAATCGTTAAGAGAATTGATCCTACATCTCTAGCAACCGTGACCCCAGTTTTAGTAAATGAAATATCATTTCTCAGCTACTTTGCTATATGACTTAAAGTTGCCTTTGCCCATTTGCAGGAAACTCAGTGGAAACCAACCCTGACCGCCCCCTACAATAGCTGTCAATGCCTCCTGAGACCATGATGGGATGTCATGTGCTGCACTCCTTACAGATCTAGATGCAAAGCAATCCCAGAAATCCCCTTTTTTTCCCATTATATTGTGAAGGAAATGCCACGTGACAATGGAGAACCAGGAGGGCGGTGTCTTACCCAAGTACCAATTTCTTTGCCCGCTGCCTTCTCTCTTTAACTGCTGGAATCTTGTATCCACAAGTCTGAAGTCCTGATTCTTTTTCACCATTAGATGAATAAGGACCACAGTGACTGACTTTTTTTTAATTGTTAAAAAAATTTTTCTCTACTTGTTAAAAAAGTAGAGAAAATTTTTATTTTAGTGGGATTTTGTCTAACAATGGTATATGAATGAGATGATGACATACATGTTCCTATATCTTGTTGGTGTCAGTGGGTTCCTCTACTTCATGAGCAAGCCTCGGAGAGAGCTTGAGGAGCAAGGAGAGAGAGTTAACTGATGATGTTAATTGAAATCCTGAAAGGTTGCTTCCTACAGATATACCCTGAGCACTGCAGACTGCCTCTTCTAAAATTAGTCTCTTAAACAAACTAATTAATTCCTCTTCTTCCCAGGTCAGCCGACCAAGACCACAGTGGAAGTAACAAGAAAATATCTCTGAGAATAAAGCTTTCATGGTCAAATAAAACAAAAATATTAATTCATAGATGTATTTATTTGTCACACAGTTGTCAACAGTCATGAAGTATAGGTATCTCTGTCCCCTAGGTATTTGCAATTTAATTGGGAGGAAAAACACACAACAATTGTAATTTACATATGTTCATTGCAAAAAATAAAAAGGGAAAATAGAAAAAAAGCATAAAAAAGAAAATTACTAACTTTTTCATTGGGTTTTATAAGTATTTTTCTTCATTTTTATGTGCTTTTAAAAATAAAATGACTACCATACTACATATATATAGTTCTGCTTTTTCCACTTAACTTTACTTACCAGGAGAAGCGGAAAAGGAAGTCTTTAACCCCCCTTCCAACTCTACAACATACATGGTAGATAAAGGATTCATATCACACAGACAAGGGCTCTTACAAATTGAGAGAAAAAAAAAAGTGGAACATCTCAGAGAAGTGGGCGAAGAACACATGACAAGTGAAGCCACCATAAAAGAATACATGTGGCCAAAAAACATTTAAAATATTCAAATTCACTAGAAATTCAAGAAGTGCAAAATAATGGATGAGATCTCATTTTCACCTATTAAGTTGGCAAACATTTTTATAATATTCATTTCTATAGTGGGAAATCTAGTACATGAATAAAAGCCTTAAAATTTTCATGCTTTTCTCTACTGGAGTTTTTATCCTTAAGAAAGAAGTGTTATAATTTACAATAGTTTAGAAAAAAACCTGAAAGCAATCTAAATATTTAACAGTCTAGCATTGATTAAATTATTGCATATTCATCAATAAAATGTGGGCTGAAATTAAACATCAAATATCACAATGTTCACAACATATTTTGAATGAAACAAAACTGATTATAAAACTGTATACAGTATGAATTCAGTTTTGTTTAAAAATATACACATATATACTTACATATTTAAGTATTGCATATAAAATAATTGACAATGGTTATTTCTGTGCCTTAGCAAAATATCCAAATTTTGTTTTGTTCATGTATGCTATTGTGATTAGTAATAAAAGTAAAGAATTCCATTTTTAAAAAGGGAGCAATGAAGGTCAAACATTCTGAAATACTTTTTGATTTACACCTTTATACAGGTGAGGTTTTTGATGTCCCAGTCTCCCTCAACTTGACTAGTCATCATATCATGTCTCAACTATCAAGGATGAAATCTATTATTATTATAATAGCTACCATTTATTGAGTGCCTACTCTGTGTAGGGGCTTCTCTGATGGCTCAGCAGAATACACCTGCAATGCAGGAGATATAAAGAGACACAGGTATGATCCCTGGGTTGGGAAGATCCCCTGTAAGAGGAAATGGCAACCCACTCCAGTATTCTTGCCTAAAAAATCCCAAGGACAGAGGAGCTTGGCGTGCTATAGTCCATAGTGTCGCAAAGAATCAGACACGTCTAAGTGACTGAGCACACAGTCTGTGCTAGGCAACGTGTTAAACGTTCATGAATCATAGTATTTAATCCTCACAACTAACTTCTGAGATAGAAATTATTATTATTCCCTGTTTTCAGATGAAGAAACTGAGGCTTAAAGAGACAGAAAGAGGCCACCTAGCAAGTAGGTGGTGGGGCTGGCATTTGAACCCTACACTCTTTACCTCTCTTTGTAGATTCTTACTTTCGCCTTTGCAAGGAGAACTAGGAAGACCCATTCAACTCGTAAATTTAGTAAAATTGGATTTGTTAGGTAGAGAAGCGGGTATTTGTCTTGCTAACTTGTGGAATTTGATATGGATTATCTGGAATTTTGCTCTTAGGGCTACTGAAGACACCCCTATCTGACTGCCCAAGCACACGCCACTAGTGACAGAGCTGGGAGTCAAGTTCAAGAGCTCGCCCCAGAGTTAGTTGCCTTTGCCTCCTCCTGCAGGATGCTTCTTGGGGTGTCTGCCTGTCTCTATTTCTTGAAAGCATTAGGAGGGAATTGGAGATGTTTCCCACTCTGATCCAGTCAGGTCCCCTGATATCTCCATCACCCAACTGTTAAGTACTTTCTCAGGGCCCAGGCCCAAAGTCCCAGTGAATCCCACTGCATTTCTAAGTATTCAGGATGCCTATTCATCCCACTTTTCCACTCCCCTACCTCCTTCCGACTCCAATTTTCCTCCCATCAGATACGTCACTTTACTGTTATAAATCCAAGCCACATTTCAGAAGTTGATTGCATTGTCTACTGAGGCGTGGGAAATCTGTTCTGGAGGGTAAAGGTCACTGTAAGAAAATATTCATGTTTAAAATCAGAAGCTCAAGAATCACATGTATTTCCAAAGAAGGAGGTCCTAATGGTTTTCTGAATGTGAAATGACAGCTTGTGAGAAGCTTTTAAAGAGCTTTCCTGCTAACTCTAAAGGCCCAAGATTTAGTTTTTCTGAGGTTTCTTAATGGAATCTAAACACCTCATTGTGTTCACCAGAGCAGCAAACTGAATATAAAGTGGCAGGCCTTAAAAGGGCAGCCAGTGAGCTGGAGAAAATTTGCATGAAATACATTAGCTTTTTGTTTTTCTTTATGGTATTTAGATGCTCTTATGAGGGATGAGCATGACTTCTTAGTTGGTTTCCTTTTTTCACTCCAGATCCAGTTAGAGGGGTCATCTTCCACCACCATCCAGGCTTCATGCCCAAGTTGCCACTTGGGGGCAGTCTAATGCCTCCTTCTCTTCCCATCGCCATCTTCCCTCCCACCTTCTCTACCCAGGATTCCCAGGTGGTTGACCTGGTTTCTGGTCCCTCTTACAAAATAATGGTCATAACCAATCCCAGCACTTTCTTAAAAAGAAGCCAAGGGCCACATCCTTAATATACTGAAAAATAATATTGATACATTATACAGTTTTTCAAGGAGCGTTCAAGAGGACTCTTCCGAAGAACCTCCTGAGGCAGGCAGGGCAGACACCTTGCCTTGGGAAGGTAAAGTCAATGGTCTGAACCTTCAGTGGTTCTGACACAGCAGGTCCGCTGGTTCTTTGGCCAGGGCTCTTTCCTGCAATCATTCTGAAATAAGAGTCAGACTTTATTTTGAAGGAAGATCATCTTCTATTGAACAATAAACAGCAGTAAGAATAACACAATAGAAGAAGAAAATCACATAATCACATTTCTTAGCTAGTATCTACTCATAAAATATTTTCAATCTCAAAGAAGGAAAAAAACTGCCATCCCTTTTCAAAGTTCATAATAATTTCACTTAAACCTGGAGTAGACAGCTTGCCCAGATTCTTTCCTTACCCAGATCCTTTCCCTGCCCTTCCGTCCACACAAGGCAATTTAATTAATGGGCAAACAGCCCGATGGTAGATTTTTCTAATAGAGTGGCTTGAACGAATAAGCCCCAACCTCGCACAGAGCTCGTTGGCACACTACTCTGGCTGCATTACAGAAACAGAACAGTCATATGGTTCCTGGAAAGAAAGGGTTTGGCAGGGCTCTAGCCTCGGGTGAATCCATAAAGAAAAAGTGCTCCGTGGTGCCAGGGCTAGGGTAGATGGCAAGAGGGCGTGCATGAATGTGTGTGTGTGACGGTACGAGGTCCTGAGGGGCTGGGCAGAGGGCACAGTAAAGGGAATACTGAGAGACCCCTTACGAACAAGGCTGCAGATTATTTCTGCTTCCTCTGCTCCTGTAATCCACTCACTTAGCCAACAAATGCACACTAAATATCTACTGCAAGCTCGGCACTGAGCAGAGTTTTGCATAGGTGAGCACAAGAGATGAACTTTCAAGGGATTGGAAAAGAGCTCCCAGTTCAAATGAGGAAGTCATTTTTCAAGAAATGATTTATCATATGTTTGTTGAGCTTCTATTCAGTGTAGGAGGGATGTCTGACAAGCCTCAAGGCTTCAGGTTGAAATATTGATATGTTATAGTTTAGTGAAGTAGCTTTTAGAGCCTATTTTATGGAGACGGTCAATGTTATACAGAAGTGGAGACGAAAATGGCTTTTAAAACTACCCCAAGATTGTGGTTAAAGTTTGAACCAACTGGAGAATAGGTCAAAGAGTTTGCTGGAAACCTTTCCAGGATTTTTTTTTTTTTCTTCTTCTTCTAAGGAGCAGGCAGAAGGGCAAACTCCCATCTTGGACTTTAGGCCCATTAGGCATTTGCTTTGTTACCAGCACTAAGACTTGTCTGAAAGAGGCACCTCCACCGCCTTCATTTCAATGTCTCTACAAATATAAGCCTCCAGCATAGTCAGCCTCGTGACTTGCTTAACAGAAATATTCGCAACACTGTGGCTCTGGATTCAGCATTCCGGTTCATTCCCAGCAAAAGGCTGAAGCAAGCCTTCTGGGGACGTTTGAAAGGGTCTTAGGATCTCCCTTTTATGTGAAAACATCTTTTGGAGACCAAAGACTTGTGCCTGTGATCTCACAGCCTGCACAAACCAAGACTCTGACCGCAGGTGGGCATGGTCAGCTCTCAGCCATTGTTAAGCTGGACCGTGCAGCCTCCTGGTTCTCTGAGCTGGGATCTTTAGGCACTGCACAAGTTCCCGCCTTGGCTACTTCTAGCCATCGTTTCTCCACACATGAATTTTATCTGGGTCTGCCCACCATCATGCACTGCATATGACAGCAGGCTGCGTTAGGAGGAAAGGGCCAGGTGGTGAAGGGTGCTTCAGCTGCTACCTGACAGCCCTGAGTGTGCCCATCAGCCTTAGGTACAAAGTAGCAACAATGTCCATCCAGTTTGTCACAAAAGCCTTCAGAAAAGCATTTGTAGAAGCAAGGTCTGCACACAGAGCAAAACACATCTTGGATTTACTTCTGCCCCTAGGTTTCATTTTAAGCAACTCATTTATCCTCTTTGGACTTAAGTTTTCCTATTTGTGAAACAAAAGTATAAAACACATGACTTCTAGGCCTGTTTTAGCTTTAATTTTCTAGGTATGTAAAAGCCAAAGGAAAGCACACATCAGACAGCAGCCATTAAGATTCATACCCTGGGGACTTCTCTGGTGGCCCAGTGGTTAAGACTCCACATTACCAACGTAGGGGGCAGAGGTTCAATCCCTGTTTGGGGAACTAAGATCCCACACGTCACGCGATGTGGCCAAAGAAGTAATTTTTAAAAAATGAAATAAAAGCTAAAAAAAAGATTCACGCCCTGTAGCTAAACCAAGAGGACTAGCATTAAATAATTTAATTAATTTAATTTAAATAATTATTTAAAGCTGGTATAAAATGTATTTTTAAAACTAACAATTTAATTAATAATTAGCACAGGGCAGCATAACAGTTACTGGTCATCATGTACAGAAAAGCCTTGGACGCTGAGTCAAAAAAAATCTGTGTTATACAGAAATAGAAAAATCATGATTTTGGAGCTGAATTCAAATCCTGACTCCATTACTTGCTAGCTGTGTGACTGTGTGCAGGATATTTAATCTTTTGAAGTTTGTTCTGCATCAGAAAATAATAATAAACAACACATTACAGGAATGTAGTTAAAGATTTAGAGACATAGAGCTTAAGATTTATTAAGCTCTTGGCACACTGTAGGAACTCAGTAAAATTAGTGTATGTAATTAGCTTTCTTAAGACCTCTTAGAGAAGGGAAACATATTTTGAAACTTCCGTGATTTCATTTAATCCTGATGAGGTGGCTTCTGTTATCTGAATTTTAACCTAAATTAAGCTAAATTCACTTTCCCCAGATGTCAGATGAACACAACTATACTTTTATACTTAACCTAAAGAATTCTTATGACAATTAAAAGAATTTAATGTGAAGGAACTTTGTAAATTGTTGGCTTTTATTTGCTTGTGAATATAAAAGCTATTGTTTTATTAAACATTTTTTATAATAATGTTCAATCACCCAACATGCATTTATCAAATCCTATAACTTGGCCATTTGTTCAGAACCTGGTCTGTATTTTCTGAGGCTTTATAACCAGGATTCACCAAAATAACACCCAGGAAACTAATGAGAATAGTTAGAAACAGCTGAGTTGCCACTGTACTAGAAAGTAGAAAATAGATCTGACTAAAAAGATAAGTAGATTTGAGGTGAAGAGATTGAGAGAAAGAAGACATGTTATATAAACGAAGTAGCAGAAACAGATGCCAAATAAAGTCTCTTTTGAAGCTTGTGCAGAGATTAGAATTCTTACCCTTGGAATTTACAGGAATATTAGGTATTCTGTCAGTTGTGCAGGAAATATTCACTGAGCCTCTATCATGTGCCAGGTGCTTTCCTAAGCACTGGGCATACAGCTGTGAACAAATTAAAAGGTGACTACCTGAGGAGCTTGTATTAATAAATTACACAGAGTGTTAGAAGGTGATGAGTGCCACAGAACAAGAGTAGACCAGGGTAAGGTGATGGATCATGAGTGACCAGGGTGAGGTAGTAGCTGGTGATATAAAATAGAGTGGTCAAGGACTACCCTGGTGGTCCAGTGGCTAAGAACCTGCCTTCCATTGTAGGGGACACAGGTTCGATCCCTGGTCTGGGAAGATCCCACGTGCGGCGGAGGAACTCTGCCCTTGCCACAGCTACAGAGCATAAGCACAGCAACGAAGACCTAATGAAGCCAAAAGATAAATCTATAAAAAACAGAGTGGTCAGAGTAGGTTTCACTGAGAAGGTAACACGAGAGCAAAGGCTTATACGAGATGAACGAGTAAATCAAGGACATACACAGGGAAAGAGCTTCTGGCAGAAGGAACAGCTGGAACAGTGGTCCTCAAAGTCTGGTCTGCACTCAGACCAACTGCACTAATATCTGGGAACTTATTAGGAAGGCAAATTTTCAGGCCCCGTCAGAAACTCTGGTGGGCCCAGCAACCCTCCTCCAGAAGAGTCCAATGTTCCCTAAAATGTGAGAGCCCCTGAAGTCGAATCAAGGTCCAGATGGTTTGTGCCAAGCGGTGCCAGCTGGTCCAAGGCCAGCATGGGAGGAGTGGAGTGAGCGAAAGGAGAAGAACAAGCAGAGGAGGTCTGGGGAGATAATGGCGTGAGGAGGCGGGCTGGGGAACGGGAGAGATCCTAGGAGGTCTGTGAGCTGTTGTAAGGGCTTTGGTTTTCACTCGGAGTGAAAGATGAAGATGTTGCAGGATTGTGACTAGCAGTGGCACAACCTGCTTTGAAAGTATTGCTGACGGCTATTAAGAACAGACAGTAGAGGGGCAGGAGTGGAAGGGTTTGTGGACACAGGACAGGAAGGGGAGGGTGGGATGTGTGGGGAGGTTATGATTGACATAAATACCGTGTATGAAATAGATAGCTGTGGGAATCTGCTGCATGGCACAGGGAGCTCAGCTTGGTGCTCTGTGATGACCAAGAAGGGTAGGGCAGAAGGGGGTGGGAGGGAGGTCCAAGAGGCATGGTATATATGTGTACATATAGCTGATTCACTTCACTGTATAGCAGAAGCTAACACACCATGGTAAATCAATTATGTTCCTTTTTAAAAATGTAAGAATGGAAGGATTTTTTTTTCCTCTTTTTTTTCTTTGTAATTCAGGTAAGATATAGTACTGGCTTGGATCCAGACGATAGTAGTAAAGGTGAAGAGAAGAAGTGGAATCTGAATATGTTTTGAAGAGAGAGTTCAAGAGGATTTCCCACACAGAGTGGTTGTAGGAAATGAAAGGTATCAAAGATGTTTCTGGAAACAAACAAAAAAAGCGTTTCTGGCTTGAGGCATGGAAATGTTGAGTTGCTAAAGGTTGAGTTGGGGAAAGGTGCAGTGGAAGCAGGTTTGTGGAGAGAAGCAGGGAGGTGGGGTGGCACAGAGATTGGAAGTTTAGTTTGGGATGTGTTTGCAATGTCCATTCAGCCTCCAAATGAAGATGCTGAGTCTGCAGTTAGGTATATGATCCTGTACTGAACTGAGTCAAATTGTCACCCTTCTGAGTTAGGCGGAGAACCAGTTTCCACCAAGAGCAGTAAGAATTGGTCCTACTCATTTCAAATCAGGGGTGATATTAGAGTCCTCAGTTCTACTGCTGTTTCTTTACAATCCACATATCCAAAAGGGAGATTTCTTTTCTCAACCAGTCAAAAGTTCTCTGGCACCAGTCCAGGAGACTTCCACCACAGAAAGCAGCTCCTGTCTTTGAAGAAATGAGGGTAGTGTGGCCCCTAATTCTCCAGACTTTGGGGGAAAATCAATTAAATGCTTTTATGCGAGACTTTGCCCTTGTATCTGAAGCCCTACCTATGAGGTAATTTAAGGAATTTCTTCTCTTCATGGAAAAAAAAAAATATGGTAGCATTAGCTAGCCCTGCTCAGGGTACATGACAAGAAGCTCCAATCATAGACTAGAAGAAAGTGTATGTTACAGAGGAGCCAAACACCTCACTATAATTAACTGTTTTATCAGCTGCTTTGAAAACATATCATTGAGAATTTCCAAAAGAAAAAGACTTGGGCTTTCCAGCTGAGACTGTTTGGAACCTGGTCTCTGGGGTTTCCATAAACTAAACTATCATTAAACATTTCTACCACTGAAGGGGGTCATTAGGTGTGCAAGCCCATTTGATTTAAATTCCTATTTATTTTGGTTGTGGAGCTCTATATAGATTTGTTTCCCTAAGGTAGAAAATAAGATAATGACATTTATGGATCTTAAACATGTATTTTCTCAAAGGTTCAAATGGATAGAGTAACTAAGGCTGCAATTAGTGGTAGAAATTTATACCAAATTATTTTGCCTGAACAATAATTTTGTTTTATTTTTTAGTTAATAAAGATGACCAGGGACTGCCCAAGAGAAGCAATTCTTATATTACCTGCCTGCCACACAGCCATGCTCAACTCTGTGTGGATACTTTTAATAAGAGGAGGTGGGTTGGGAAAGGTCCAAGACAGACTGCCCAGAAGGGTATCCCTGTGGGGAAAACGGGCTTCCCAGATGGCACTAGTGGTAAAGAACTGCCTGCCAATACAGGAGACATAAGAGATGCAGGTTCAATCCCTGGGTCGGGAAGATCTCCTGGAGGAAAGCATGGCAACCCACTCCAGTATTTGTGCCTGGAGAATTTCATGGACAGAAGAGCCTGGTGGGCTACAGTCCAAAGAGTCTCAAAGAGTCGGACACAACTGAAGCAACCTAGCATGGTACAGGGGGAGGCATCAGGCCCAGAGAGCAATGCCGTCAAGGTAGATGAAGGCCTGCTGCCATGCCAGGTCCTCTAGCCTTCCACAAAGACCAGATGGAAGATAATTGAACTCAGAGGAACTCTTCTATGCTGATTGGTGTCACCCTGGCATTATGTCTCATCTTAACATCTTCTGCCAGCTTAGCTCTGGGATTATAAACCTGGGATTCTGAAGTAAGCCTGATCTTGGACCACCTCCACTCTACTTTGGTTTCATGGAACTAGATGCTAGTGTCCAGCCCCAGCTTTCTCTAGCAGCAAGCTAAGCCTGCTCCTGACCTCACCTTCAGGGTCTCAATAGTCAGGTCCCCTATGAACCCCTGACTCTGACTCAGCTCAAGCCCAGAGCTATCCCCGTGCTAAGGTCCATCTCCCACAGGCCTTCTGTTGGAGTCTTCATCAGCAACTTCGGTTGCACTGATCCTCAGTTTTCAAAGGATCAGACTCCGAAGCACCTGAAGTGTAGAAACCAGTGTTTAATACCATATGTCTGAGTTTTGCCATATGGCCTGTGGCCTCAATTTCAGGGATAAGAAACCAAAATTATTATAATTGATAAATACTAATCCCACTTACTCACAGGAACATTGAGAAAGTCTCCCCAGGCTAAGCAATTCCAGCTAGCCTTCTGCCACCACTACTCGGGATGAATCACTGAGTTACCGCCAGAGGTGTGGTGTCTGGGGCCATGCACATATGACTTACACAGGGTGGGGATGGGGGAGAGAGCCCTGTCTGGGAAAAAGGACTAAAGTACTATATTCCCCTTTTGAGACTTCCTGAAAATACTATGTAGCAGTGAAAACATTTCCTTTTGATGTTGTTTAGTCGCTAAGTCGTGTCTGACTCTTTCGCAACCCTGTCGATTGTAGCCCAGCAGGCTCCTCTGTCCATGGGATTTCCCAGGCAAGAATACTGCAATGGGTTGCCATTTTCTTCTCCAAGGGATCTTCCCAACCCAGGGGTCAAACCCAAGTCTCCTGCATTGCAGGTGAATTCTTTACCACTGAGTGATAAGACATCACTTTATAGTTGGGAATAGAGAAGAAAATTCAGCTAGTGCTCAGAGAATTTTACATCCACCTATGGTCATTTCAATCCCAAAGAAAGGCAATCCCAAAGAATGCTCAAACTACCGCACAATTGCACTCATCTCACACACTAGTAAAGTAATGCTCAAAAATTCTCCAAGCCAGGCTTCAGCAATATGTGAACTGTGAACTTCCAGATGTTCAAGCTGGATTTAGAAAAGGCAGAGGAACCAGAGATCAAATTGCCAACATCCAATGGATCATCGAAAAAGCAAGAGAGTTCCAGAAAAACATCTATTTCTGCTTTATTGACTATGCCAAAGCCTTTGACTGTGTAGATCACAACAAACTGTAGAAAATTCTGAAAGAGATGGGAATACCAGACCACCTGACCTGCCTCTTGAGAAACCTATATGCAGGTCAGGAAGCAACAGTTAGAACTAGACATGGAACAACAGACTGGTTCCAAATAGGAAAAGGAGTACATCAAGGCTGTATATTGTCACCCTGCTTATCTAACTTATATGCAGAGTATATCATGAGAAATGCTGGGCTGGAAGAAGCACAAGCTGGAATCAAGATTGACAGGAGATATATCAATAACCTCAGATATGCAGATGACACCACACTTATGGCAGAAATTGAAGAGGAACTAAAGAGCCTCTTGATGAAAGTGAAAGAGAAGAGTGAAAAAGTTGGCTTAAAACTCAACATTCAGAAAACAAAGATCATGGCATTTGGTCCCATCACTTCATGGCAAATAGATGGGGAAACAGTGGAAGCAGTGCCAGACTTTATTTTTTTGGGCTCCAAAATCACTGCAGATGGTGATTGCAGCCATGAAATTAAAAGACACTTACTCCTTGGAAGGAGTTATGACCAAGCTAGACAGCATATTAAAAAGCAGACACATTACTTTGCCAACAGAAGTCCGTCTAGTCAAGGCTATGGTTTTTCCAGTGGTCACGTATGGATGTGAGAGTTGGACTGTGAAGAAAGCTGAGCGCTAAAGAATTGATGCTTTTGAACTGTGGTGTTGGAGAAGACTCTTGAGAGTCCCTTGGACTGCAAGGAGATCCAACCAGTCCATCCTAAAGGAGATCAGTCCTGGGTGTTCATTGGAAGGACTGATGCTGAAGCTGAAACTCCAATACTTTGGCCACCTCACGCGAAGAGTTGACTCATTGGAAAAGACCCTGATGCTGGGAGGGATTGGGGGCAGGAGGAGAATGGGACGACAGAGAATGAGATGGTTGGATGGCATCACCGACTCGATGGACATGAGTTTGAGTAAACTGGGGGAGTTGGTGATGGACAGGGAGGCCTAGCGTGCTGCAGTTCATGGGGTCGCAAAGAGTCGGACTCGACTGAGCGACTGAACTGAACTGAGCTGATGGTCCCTCACCTGCAACACTCATAAGCTCAGTGACCCATTTAGATAACCTTCCTTCAACCCCAAAAGACAGCAATTTCTTCCTGTCTCACCTGCACCCTGAAATCCTCTAATGCAGTTATCTTTTAAAAATGAGGTAAATACATGTGAAGCACTTAGAGCAATGGCTGGCATATAGTTAGCCTTCAACACATGCTAGCTATTATTATTATTATTGTTTTTGGCTTGCATATGAATCAAGTGCCATTTCTCTCCTCAGATGCAAATATCTTAATGCCTCCCCCAACCCCACCACACACACACCATCAGGTCTCTTATTAATGAAAAAACAGAAAAAACCAAAGCAGTAACAACAAAGAAACTCTAAGCATTGTAATCAGATAAGTCAAGGTGTGCCATTTAGATAGTTTTTTAAAAATTTAACTAATTTTTTTTGGCCGTATGGCACAGCATGTGGAACTTCCCTGACCAGGTGTCAAACCCATGCCTTCTGCAGTGGAGGTACAGAATCTTAACTACCGGACCAACAGGGAAGCTCTAAAGTTAGTTTTTTAAAAAGTGCTCAAGGATGGGAAAATAATTTTAAAGACTTAAATGATAACCAAATGTAATATGGGGACCTTGCTTGGGTCCTGATTCAAATAAACCAACTATAAACAGACACATTAGAGACAATAAGGGAAACTTAATTATGGACTGGGTATTTGTGATACCAAAGTACTGTTGGTAATTTTGGTTGGTGTGATAATGATATTGTGGTTACTGTATTTTAAGTCAATATTTTGAGAGATTCAGAAGTAAAATAATATGATATCCAGAGTTGCTTTAAAGAACTTCAGCAAATAAAAAGAATAAATAACAAAAAAGAGGGGAATAGATCAAGTAAATGTGGAGAAAACCTGATTGAGTATGAGTGATAGAAATATGGTAGATTATTATATTCTTTTCTCTATTTGACTGACTTAATCCTTATGCCAAACAAACAAACAAAAAAAAGGCGATGCTGGGGGTGGGTTGCAGACCAATAGTCTTTAGGTTTGTTTTCAGCCGTGGAAACATGCTGGGAGGCTATAACCAATTGGTTAAACAGCTGATACTAATGGATGCAATGAGAGATGGTTGAAACCTGACCCAGAGGGGAAAGTACTGGGGCCAGGGGGAAGTGCTGGGGTCAGGGGTGGTGAGAGTTTATTTTTGTTGTGTTTTCTGTTTTTCTGGCTGCTCCCTACCATGGAAGCACAGTGTCTTAATCACTGGACCACCAGGGAAGTCCCAAGTTGGGGTGAATTTGACTCCTCCCTCCCTAGAGTCTGAAGAAAGAGAGAAGCATGGTACAACTGAGACCACTGCGGTGAGAAGGATTGCAGAAAGAGCTCCAACAGTGAGAGTGAGTGCTGGTGGGGTGGCAGCCAGACTATTTCCCCCCATCCAACCTCTTTTTCCAACAGAGCTAGACTAGGCTTTGTTGTTGTTTAGTCGCTAAGCTGTGTCCGACTCTTTTGCGGCCCCATGGCTAATCCCTGGCTATTTTTTTCTCAGGGGACAGAGAAAACTTGTAGAGAGTTAAAAAAACAAACAAACAAACAAAAAAAAACAGGAATTACTGCTTTCCTTAGAGTCCACATGCCATCAAATGATATTATTCTCTTAACACTACTTTTAGAAATAAGCATAGTGTGATTTTGGGAGGTTTGGGAAGGCCTATCTCTGCTCCTCTTTACCTAACATTCTATTTAAAAGGGGGTGAAGTCTTTCACTTAATCTTCAGAGCTGAATTTACAGGGTTAACATGCTTAGATAATGAAAGAACCTGATATGAAAGAACCAAGATCACATTCTCTCCTCCCTTGCTGGTGAAAATCAGCAGACCACAGAGGGCCCTGGGCACTGAGAGGATGAAGATAAACTTAATTTGCCTGCTTTACTGTTTTGCTGAGTGCTGTTTACCTCAATCTACTGGGCAAACAGAAGTGAATGGAGAATGTACAGCCTTGTCCACCCTCAGAAAATGCTCTGATGAAATCTAAAGGAGGCGTGCAAGAAGATGTACATTTCATCAGGACTCAAGGCCTCAGTGATGTCTCTTCTCTTCCAGGCCTGATTAGAAAAAATGTTAGATGCTGAACACATCCATGGTAATGAAGGACACTCCTAGAGTAACACCTTGGCCCAATCACTGTCCTTTACCCAAGTCTGTTTTTGAATTTCTGAGATGAACTGAGAGAGAGAAAGAAATATCATCCTTCTATATTTGCCTCTTCCCACTCTGGGGTTTTATAAGAATTAATAACGTGGTGACTACACCTGGCGGCCTGGGGGCGAAAAAACACATTTATGCGTACTAGGAATGATGCCATTTTCTTTACCCATTTTCATCAGATGTCTTTTCTATTAATCACCTGATTTTGAGAAGTATAAAGGAATTTAGTTTCCGTTATATTACTTTCTGACTCTATTTTTGAAGAGAAGCTAGTTGTGTTCCTACCAGCAGTTTAATAGAGTAATGTTCCAAGTGTGTTGTAGCAAAATGATGTTAATCTTTTGCACAGAGCAAGGGGAAGTGTATCATCTTTGTCAGTTTTCCACTTTTGCATGAAGTGGGAATCTTGTAAAAACACTAGACTTGTGTAGGCAGTGAGAGAGCATTGAAAGAATAGGTTTTCACCCAGAAAGCACCATTCCCCTTTTGCTTTGATAACACATGCCTTCATTTCTTTGGAGACTTGCAGCTCCCCATCCACTCAGGCCCCTGTTAGGCTATCAATCACGGCATCCCATCCCTCTCCTAGCTAGCTTCACTGGGGAATATGCTGACCCAAGTCAACTGATCCAGGTAGATAATCATTCTAAACACTGCCCTTGACTCAAAGGTAGGCAAATGGCCCAAGGAGGCCAATCAAAGCTGTCAAAAGCTAGTAATGTACAATCCAACAGACAGTGTCTATTTTGCAGGGGTGTCCTTGCTAGTTTAGATCCATGGTGCAATGGACTCCTGGCTCCTAGGTGAACTTAATCACACCCTCGGGGCAAGGCCTGGGTGTCTACCTCCTCAGGGCCTTCCTGCCTGGGCTGTGTACTAACCAGAGCAGAGTTAAGGTCCCAGAAGCTTAAGGTTCCAATGGAAGCCTCTGCGGTTTGTCAAAGCCAGGCCTCAGATAACACTTTTGGACCTGCAGAGGTAAGGATGAACCAATCCACCTGAGGACGGATACCTCCAGAGGGAAACTCACCAGGAGGGTGGGGACTGGGTGACCTGGGCTCTGTGCCAAGACCTATTGGTCCTTAAGGTAAAGTAGCAAGTTGATAGGTGTTGGTAGATCACAGAAAGACCCATTTTACCCTTCTTCCTAGGGTAACAGATGCCTGCACACAACTATACCTGGCTAACCAGGACAGGAACCTTGCAAGGGCCACACAAGACAGAAAAAAGATGCCTCTAGGTGATCTGGGGTTATCTTTAAGTAGGGTAGGCTGCCATAACTTTTTTTTATACCACATTCGAATTTTATTTTATTTTTTAAATTATTTTTATTGGATTGATTTACAATGTTGTCTTAGTTTCAGCTGTAAAGTGAGCCAGTTTTCCATATACACATATCCACTCTTTCTTAGATTCTTTTTTCCATAACTTGTAAGTAACTTCCTTAAGCCCCATCATATTAACTTCTACCATTTACACCTGAATACTCTGGAGAACACTAGTTTCTCCTAAGACAACCTAGAATCCAGAGGTGGAGGCAGGGTATTCTGTCAGTTCAGTTCAGTCGCTCAGTCGAGTCCGACTCTTTGTGACCCCATGAACTGCAGCACGCCAGGCCTCCCTGTCCGTTACCAACACCTGGAGCCTACCCAAACTCAAGTCCATTGAGTCAGTGATGTCATCCAACCATCTCATCCTCTGTCGTCCCCTTCTTCTCCTGCCCTCAATCTTTCCCAGCATCAGAGTCTTTTCCAATGAGTCAGTTCTTTGCATCAGGTGGCCAAAGTAATGGAGTTTCAGTTTTAACATCAGTCCTTCCAAGGAACACCCAGGACTGATCTCCTTTAGGATGGACTGGTTGGATCTCCTTGCAGTCCAAGGGACTCTCAAGAGTCTTCTCCAACACCACAGTTCAAAAGCATCAATTCTTTAGCGCTCAGCTTTCTTCACAGTCCAACTCTCACATCCATACGTGACCACTGGAAAAACCATAGCCTTGACTAGACGGACTTCTGTTGGCAAAGTAATGTGTCTGCTTTTTAATATGCTGTCTAGCTTGGTCATAACTCCTTCCAAGGAGTAAGTGTCTTTTAATTTCATGGCTGCAATCACCATCTGCAGTGATTTTGGAGCCCAAAAAAATAAAGTCTGGCACTGCTTCCACTGTTTCCCCATCTATTTGCCATGAAGTGATGGGACCAAATGCCATGATCTTTGTTTTCTGAATGTTGAGTTTTAAGCCAACTTTTTCACTCTTCTCTTTCACTTTCATCAAGAGGCTCTTTAGTTCCTCTTCAATTTCTGCCATAAGTGTGGTGTCATCTGCATATCTGAGGTTATTGATATATCTCCTGTCAATCTTGATTCCAGCTTGTGCTTCTTCCAGCCCAGCATTTCTCATGATATACTCTGCATATAAGTTAGATAAGCAGGGTGACAATATACAGCCTTGATGTACTCCTTTTCCTATTTGGAACCAGTCTGTTGTTCCATGTCTAGTTCTAACTGTTGCTTCCTGACCTGCATATAGGTTTCTCAAGAGGCAGGTCAGGTGGTCTGGTATTCCCATCTCTTTCAGAATTTTCCACAGTTTGTTGTGATCTACACAGTCAAAGGCTTTGGCATAGTCAATAAAGCAGAAATAGATGGGTTTTTTTGGGGAACTCTCTTGCTTTTTCGATGATCCATTGGATGTTGGCAATTTGATCTCTGGTTCCTCTGCCTTTTCTAAAACCAGCTTGACCATCTGGAAGTTCACAGTTCACATATTGCTGAAGCCTGGCTTGGAGAATTTTGAGCATTACTTTACTAGTGTGTGAAAGAAAGTGAAGTCACTCAGGTGTCCGACTCTTTGCAACCCTGTGCACTGTAGCCTACCAGGCTCCTCCCTCCATGGGATTCTCCAGACAAAGATACTGGAGTGGGTTGCCATTTCCTTCTCCAGGGGATCTTCCCAACCCGGGGATCAAACCCGGGTCTCCCGCATTGCAGGCAGACACTTTAACCTCTGAGTCACCAGGGAAGCGTGCGATTATGCAGTAGTTTGAGCATTCTTCGGCATTTCCTTTCTTTGGGATTGAAATGAAAACTGGCCCTTTCCAGTTCCATGGCCACTGCTGAGTTTTCCAAATTTGCTGACATATTGAGTGCAGCACTTTCACAGCATCATCTTTTAGGTATTCTCTGGAGCAACATAAACTTGGCGTGAGAAATACATTAGACCTTTCTATAGGGCAGATCAAGAAATACAGGGATCCTAGGTGGGCTAAGACTTTCATGCCTTTCAAAATGACTTCATGCTGGTGGGGGCTGACACTCAAGAATATGGTCGACTTCACTGGAGTAAGGTCATTTTGATATTTTACCAGTTACATGTGGAGTCTTGGGTTAAACTTACCTGGCACCATATTTCTACTTCATTCTTGAAAGTACTCTTTAGAAATTGGCACCTAAGATAGCTGTCTCTCTGACCTGACCCTCAGTCCCGTTCTGTGTCTATTTGATTTCTTCTCTTTGTACCTTCAATGCTTCCCCATCCTTCTTTAAAGAGGTCATACTATCTCCCACCAAGGAGCAATGGAATGTAACAGGAACAGAACTCTGCAGATAACGGCCAATCTATGTTGCCGTTGTAACCTGCAAGTATTTGGGGCTCACTTTGCCACTGACCTGTCTCCTGAGGCCTTACATCAATAAGTCCTGTTAGTGGTTATATTGCCTTACATAGACCTTTCTGGATTTTTAATCTTGTAATGCTAATGAAAGCTTTATCCAGTTTATGACATCCTACGAATAAAAATGTTGGCAGGCGTGGACCTTTCTTATCCTCTTGGCTGGTGATAAAATAGTCTGTGGTGTTAGTTGGGACCAATTTTGACTCAAGGGTTTCTTTGCCAGAGGTAAATTGTTTCTTTATATCTATCCTGGTGGCTATCTGAATTTTATAAGTTTAAATGTTCTTCTGTCAAAGGAAATAGACCAGATATAAAGTGTGACATTTGGGTCTGGGGAGACAGAGAATGGTGTCTGAGTTGGATTACTTATTAGAAAAATAAATCATATTCTCACTTGTGTTTTGCTTTAAGCCACATTTTGGACACCATAATACCAAAAACATTTCCGAGGTCAGCAGTAGGCCCGACTTTCCTAAATGGAGCAACACTGGACAATCACCTAGTAAATACTATTTTAAGGAATTCTAACATGAGAAGGCAACAAAAATTCAGTTTCAAACTCTACCTTCTAAAACACGGCGAGATGAAACAGATTAGGATAAGTAAAATTAGAGCCATAATCATTTAAGAAATGCAGATAGAAATGGTCAGGAATGAGCAACAACACAGGCAACATCGTTCAGTGTGTACAGTGACCAAATGTCTTGGTTTGGCTGAGATTGTCCCAGTTTTAGCCCTGAAAATCCCACATCCCAGGAAACCCCTTCATCCCAGGCAAACTGGAACACTTGGCCAACCTAAAGCAGGGCCAAGTCACAGACCACAGGCCATGGCCAACATAAACAGTCCAGCTATTTTTATGTTTGATGCATATATTTGTCTCAATATCTTTGCCTCTAAGTAAGAGAAGGGTTAAAATTCTCAACCTCCCACTCAGAGTTGTTAGGAGAAATTGCCTCAATTCATCACTATGCAATTTGCAAATGTAAGATGCTATAAAATTACAAACAATAGCTTGGCAGTGATTTTCATGCAGCTAGTAGATCTTACCTGGCTGATGCCAAGGTCTTGCTGTGTAACTATTAGAGCTTTCCCTATGGGGAAAATCTAGCCCATTGTGAGTAATTTTACATTTCTTTCATTCCCGCTAATGCTAGGCCACCTCTCAGGACAATACAGAGCCACCTTGGCTCCGATTTTGTTTAACCCAGCTGGATATGGCCAAATTATGGGCTTCTTTTTGGGTGGAGCATATTTTTGTGGGCTGCGGGAGACCTGTAATTCATCTTTTTTTTCTTTAATGCAAAACCATTTATAGCTTTGGGTGATGTAAAATCCACAGGGTGCCTACAACAGTGTCACGTAACCAAAGGGCTTCCCACATGATCCCTCTGGGGGGACACAGTGGAGCCAGGGCCTCACCCAAGTCTCTGTCCACCCACTCTCCACATCTCCTGCGCCGGCCCATCCCCAGGCAGGGCGGCAGCCTGCAGAGCCTTCTGCTTCTTTCTCCCCTTGTGGTTCAGAGGTTTC
Source organism: Cervus canadensis (assembly GCF_019320065.1). Classification (NCBI taxonomy): domain Eukaryota; kingdom Metazoa; phylum Chordata; class Mammalia; order Artiodactyla; family Cervidae; genus Cervus; species Cervus canadensis. The sequence goes on along the minus strand of NC_057398.1, from coordinate 18,372,296 downwards.
AATTATCAGCCAGGTTCTCTTTTCATGGAGAGAGCTATTGTTTGATGCGTGCATTCATCCATCCATAAGCACCTCAACTCGGACTTGCTAGTTTCAGAACCATGGCAACAGCATAGTTTTGTGTGAAAGAACTAGATAAAAAAGCAAAACCTCATTTTTAGGCCCAGCTCTGGCTCAGGTATCACAGGCCAATTGCCCGACCTCACAGGACTTCTATTTCCTCATCTGTTAAATGAGAGGGTTGGATTAAATTAGCTGTAAAGCCCTTTTAGCCTCTAAAATTCTATAATTCAATACCAGAGTGCTAACTGGTGGGGAATGGAAGAGAGAGAAGAGGAGACTTCACTGCTTGTTCAGTGGTTGAGACTTCGCCTTCCTGTGCAGGGGGTGCAGGTTTGATCCCTGGTCAGAGAGCTAAGATCCCATATTCCTCACAGCCAAAACACCAGAACATAAACAACAGAGGCAATACTGTAACAGATTCAATGAAAACTTTAAAAATGGTCCACACCAAACAAAAAAGTCTTAAAACAAAAGAAGAGAAGGAAGAGATAAAGAGGTATATATAAGGACAGTCTATTCAATAGGAAGGCAGGGCCCCGAAGAGGAGAGGGCAAATCTCCCCAGGGCGAGGACCTCCATCAGAGGGCCTTCCAACGACCTCTAGATCACAAAGAGCTGCTGTTCCATCCTCAGGAGTTTGCTGGACTCTGTCATAATTTGACTTCTCTCCCACCATCATCTTAAACCTCTGGTTAAAGTGCTACCCAACTGCCTTCCCCTGGGAGTGATGTGGAGGAACGGATTACTGTGAAGTCAGAAAAGATAACGTTAAAAAGCTGGTTCTAAGGAAGCAAGAGCAGAAACCTATTAAATTGAAATCCATTTACAAATAGCTCATTTTCTCATCAAAACAACTGCACTTCTATAGATCTCAGTGGGAAACCCTGAATTTAGCAAACAGCTCTTCAAAAGCTAGTTCTTGGGGATTACCACACAGAGCATAGCTGAACGGAGAGGAAGCAAGGAAATGGAAATTAGCACTGTTGCCTGCACTGGGCTTCACTCTGAGCTCTTTAGCTCTTCTTTGTTTTAGAGATTGAAGAATTCTACTTTACTGGCATCTGATAACTCCTGTGATTATGAAAGATAATGTTAATAGAATCAGTCTCCAGAGGACGATCATTTACTATCAGAACTCTTTAGTTCCTGGTATTATTGGTGAGTCTCAATTATTGCTACTCCCTTTACCCAAATTAACTTCTAGCGTATAGTGCACAAAGGAAAATAGCAATATATTGTCTAGTCTAAATTCTCTCATCCAGGGGTCCCCAGAATCCCAAGGGATATGCAGCGATAATTAATATCTGACAGCTTTTTTCACGATGTTAAAAGCTGTATTGACAATTATGAGTTTCCCTGAGTCTGCTCCAACCCTGAACCTTTGAATGCAGCTACCGTCACACTCATTGTACTTTAGCAGATGTATTAAATGATGATTGTCCAGGAATTTATTCAGGTCCCGTCTCTGTTTACTGTTTCTTCCCAATCTTAACCACCTTTATAATCCTGATCCTCTAATCCCTCCAGATACAGAGAAGTGATATCTTCTATTTGGTCTCTGTAATTTTTTAATCTTTTTATGATAGAATGTTTTGACTATGTGTATAGATATTGATGTGTGTATATATATACATACATACATATATATATATGTAGAGAGAGAGAGAGGTGCTCAGCTGGTAAAGAATCTGCAATGCAAGAGAACCAGGTTCAATTCCTGGGTCAGGAAGATCCCCTGGAGAAGGGATAGGCTACCCACTTCTGTATTCTTGGGCTTTCTTGGTGGCTCAGACAGTAAAGAATCTGCCTGCAATGCGGGAGACCTTGGTTCGATCCCTGGGTTGAGAGGATCCCTTGGAGGAGGGCATGGCAACCCACTCCTGTATTCTTGCCTGGAGAATCCGCATGCGCGGAGGAGCCTGATGGGCTACAGTCGATGGGGTTGCAAAGAGCTGGACACAACTGAGGGACTAAGCGCAGCACAGCACAGAGAGAGAGAGACAGGCAAAGACAGACAGAGGAAACCAGAAACAGAGAGAGGAAGTAGCGTGATAAACCCCCATGTATCCATCACTGAGTGTCCATGTTAGCAATTGATGTCCAGCTAATATATTTAATGCCAAGATGAGATCATTTTACACACTCCCCTCCTTCATACAGTGAAAAATTTTTGGTAATACTTGTAATGGCCAGAGTAGAATTGCAGACAGTGAAAATGTTCTTTTACGGAACTACATATAAATAATCATTTCAGTTAAAAAGATAAAAATAAAATAAATAGTACAGTACTAAAAAAGAAAAAGGCATACTATTGATTCAATAGTGTATGTATTAACTTAGCAGTCTGAACTTTGATCCTTTGGTTATAGTCTGAGATATTAATGTTTTATGTACATAATTACCCAGTAACTAATAGGTAAATATTGATAAAACTGAAATGTTTACAAAAGGTTGAATTTAGGCAACTGATAAATCATAACATGAATGCAACATTTTATTTTCTTGATTCAATCTTTTTTGCTTGTTGAACATTACTTGGACTTTATTTTATGCAAAAAACACCACAAAAACACAGACATACCAAAACTCTCCGGGCTAAGGTTATCACTTTGTATCGTTTTGTGTGTAAACTTTTAGCCCCCTTTCAAAATATTATCATATATTTTACTTACTTTAATGAAAAGTATAGAGTATTTGAAGAGAGTCATGAGTTTTTGCTTTCTATTCTGCACGAGTGATTTGTTATCTTGGAATCATTCTTCAATTTTAAAATAACAAGAAAGTAAAATAAATTTTAATGTTGAACATGATATTCAAAACTCAATAAAATGCAGGAGCTATGGGTTCAAGCCCTGCTATGGGAAGATCCCACATCCCTTGGGGCAACTAAGCCAGTGTGCCACAACTATTGAGCTTGTGCTCTAGAGCCCAAGAACCGCAGCACTGAGCCCTTGAGTCGCAACTACTGAAATCCACGTGCCTCAGAGCCCGCGCACTGCAATGAGAACCCCACGCACAGCTACAGAGTAGCTGGAGAAAAGCCCTCATAGCAACGAAGACCCAGGGCAGTCAAAAAAAAAATCAGTAAAATATTTCATGTATGAACTGAAATGTCTTCTTCCCGATAATAACATACCTTCCAGTTCAGTCTCTGTTTAATTATTTTCAATTTTAAGTACAAATCAACACTCAAAAAACCACATGTATGAATGTATTGCAGTAACTCAGGTTCTCTTTCTTTATTATACTTATTTACTTTACAATATTTATTTATATTTATGTATATTTATTATACAATCATTATACTATCCTCAGTTCAGTTCAGTTCAGTCACTCAGTTGTGTCCGACTCTTTGTGACCCCATGAATCGCAGCACTCCAGGCCTCCCTGTCCATCACCAACTCCTGGAGTTCACTCAAACTCATGCCCATCGAGTCGGTGATGCCATCCAGCCATCTCATCCTCTGTCGTCCCCTTCTCCTCCGGCCCCCAATCCCTCCCAGAATCAGGGTTTTTTCCAATGAGTCAACTCTTCACATGAGGTGGCCAAAGTATTGGAGTTTCAGCTTCAGCGTCAGTCCTTCCAGTGAACACCCAGGACTGATCTCCTTTAGGATGGACTGGTTGGATCTCTATCCTAGTTCATTTCAAATCAGGAACATGCAGTTCTCCAGTGTTAAAGATGTGATCTTCAGCAGAAGTGAAGGTTCCAAATAATACAGACTTAAATGTTTTAACATTCTCTACTAAAAATGCATCCCTTTATTGTCTGCACCTGGGCTGAACTGCTCCCACCACTCTTGACCTTGCACACCACTGCTCCATTGGTTTTAACATAGTCTGGGCACTGTGTTATATATTAATAATTGTCCATGCCCACCTATTAATAGCAGTGGCTTGGGGGGACCCTGTTCTTCCTATTACTCTCCTCTATTCAGGCCTCAATCTAAAGGTTCCTCTGTGTCTCTCATCCCTGACCTGTCCACATTAACTTCCAATTGGCCCAGAAAGTCCAGCTTTAACAGTTCTGCAAGGTGCATGATACTTTGGTCTTATAGGTAGGCCCTCTCTTGAATAAAGCTGTCTATTTTTTTTCCTTTATGCTTTCAGATGGGTCAGCTAAAATAGAATTGTGTTTCTATTTTCTCAGTTTTATTAAGATATAATTAACATACAGTACTGTGTAAGTTTAAGGTGTGCAGCATAATGCCTTCACACACACACACACAATGAAATGATGACCTCAAAAAGTTCAGCTAATGTCCATCACCTCATATAGTTACCAGAAAAATTTGTTATTCCTTGTGATGAGAACTTTTAGGATCTACTCTCACTAATTTTAAAATATGCCACACAACAGTGTTAACTAGAGTCAGCATGTTGTACATTACATCCCCAGTACCTATATGTCTTATTACTGAAAGTTTGTACATTTTGACTGCCGTCATTTAATTCCCCTTCTCATCACCTCCTACCTCTGGTAACGACAAATCTCATCTCTTTTTTTATGAGTTGGGTTTTTCGTTAGTTTGTTTAGATTCTTCGTATAAGTGAGACCATACAATATTTGTCTTTCTCTATCTGACTTATTTCACTTAGAATAATACATAATACCTTAGCATAATCCATATAGTCAAAGCTATGGTTTTTCTAGTAATCATGTATGGATATGAGCATCAGACCATAAAGAAGCCTGAGTGCCAAAGAATTGATGCTTTTGAACTGTGGTACTGGAGAAGACTCTTAAGATCCCTTGGACTGCAAGGAGATCAAACCGGTCAATACTAAAGGAAATCAACCCTGAATACACATTGGAAGGATGGATGCTGAAGCTGAAGTTCCAATACCTTGGCTACCTGATTCAAAGAGCCGACTCATTGGAAAAGACCCTGATGCTGGGAAACATTGAAGGCAGGAGGAGAAGAGGACGACAGAAGATGAAATGGTTGGATAGCATCACCAGCTCAATGAACATGAGTTTGAGCAAACTCCAGGAGATAGTGAGGGACGGGGAAGGCCAGTGTGTTGCGGTTCGTGGGATCACAAAGAGGCAGACATGACTTAGCAACTGAAAAACAACAATATCCTTGAGGTCCATCCATGTTGTCACAAGTGGCAGGATTTCCTTCTTTTTATGACTAAATATAACAGTATTCCGTTGTATAGATTAGAAAGTTTGTTTCTTTTGAGATATTATCGAAATCTTCAAGAATTAGCCACCAAATTCAAAATCCCATCTGAAGTCTTTTTACAGAATGCTCTAAATCTCTAGCCTCAGCAGAGGTTTTACTCCTTCTAAAAGGTTTGCCATCTTCCCTGTGGAGAAAGAAGGGGCCCTTGAAAACTCAACTTAGTCATTCCACATATTAAGATCTGCTATTTAAATCCTCCATGAGCATTTATCAGGACACCAAATGGAAAAGAGATTAACTCAAAGGAGTTTTGATAATAGCCAAGACATGGAGAAAACCAGTTAAGGACCAAGATATGGACAAAGACAGGCAGGACAGACCAAAATAGGTGGCACCTCAGGAAGGCTAAAAATTTAGTCCCTCTTCAGGTCAATACTCTTTAGATATTTGTTTAGTATTTGTTTATGGGACAAGAATATCTTAAATTTTTCATTTGAGATACTGTCTCATCTGAAGGGGGATGACCAAATTGTGTATTTACCAGTAATATAAAAATTCTCTTGTGGAGATCTGCATTAACTTACACCATATGGCCAGTGTATTCTATTGATTTTTAAAAATCATTAATTTATTTGGTTGAATTGGGTCTTAGTTGCAGCATGTGGGCTCCTCTGTCATGGCTCATGGACTCTCTAGTCACAGCTCGCAGACTTAGTTGCCCCATGGCATGTGGAATCCTAGTTCACCCACCAGGGATTAAGCACATGTTCCCTGCATTGCAAGGCAGACTCTTACCACTGAACTACCTGAGTCCCTCGATTGATGTTTTATGTGTGTGCTCAGTCGCTCAGTCATGGCTGCCTCTTTTGTGACCCTCCATGGACTATAACCCGCCTGGCTCCTCTGTCCATGGCATTTCCTAGGCAAAAATACTGGAGCAGGTTGCCATTTCATACTTTAGGGAATCTTCCCCACCCAGGGATCATGCCTGCACCCCTTGCATCTTCTGCATTGGCAGGCGGATTCTTTACCACTGCGCCACCTGGGAAGCCCCCACTGTTATTTTACTGGTTATTTATTAAGTAAGTACCCAGCTGGCATACTCCTTAATTCATAGTTTGATCAGGATAAAGGAATAAGCAATTAGGAGCGCAGTGTGGGAGAGTATAGATTATGGTTGTAGACTATGGTTGCCTTGCTTTTTGTTTCTGTTGTTTTTCATGGCCTTTCATTGTTTTTTTAGCTATTATTTTTTTTTTTCCTGACTATATTCTTTAAGTTCCTGAGAAGCTAATTACAAAGACCACTGGAAAATCCTGCAAACTAATGGTTCAGTTCAGTTCAGTCGCTCAGTCATGTCCGACCAAGAATCGCAGCACACCAGGCCTCCCTGTCCATCACCAACTCCTGAAGTTTACCCAAACTCATGTCCATTGATACCTTTTAGATTTTTATCTAAAGGGGGCTTTTAGATATAAGCAACAGTAATTTAGCATTTGGTTCCTCCAGAATCAACTGATATGCTCTCTCAGGTCACATATCTAAACCAATTCATAGACCCACAGCCCCTTGTGTGAAAGGGAGATTGGATCATTTTGAAGAACACTCCAATACTGCAACAGAAATATACTGTGGGTCTTTCTACCAGCCTTCCACAAAGAGTCTATATTCATCTACTAGGCTTGCTGGATACAGAGAAAAGGCAAAAATCCCATGTTTTTTGGAATTACTGGACACTAGCTGAACATGAATGATCCCCTGGAACCTCAGAATGTGATCTTATTTGGAAATAGCATCTTTGCAGATAAAATTATAAGGATAATACTGAACCAGGGTAGGACTTAAATCAAATTAAAATGCCCTCGTGAGAGACAGGAGAAAGGGGAAAAAGGCCATGTGAAGATGGAGGCAGATATTGGAGTTATGCAGCCCCAAGCCAATAAGGCTTCCCAGGCGGTGCTAGTGGTAAAGAACCCACCTGTGAATGCAGGAGACTTAGGAGACTCAGGTCTAATCTGTGGGTGGGGAAAATCCCCTGGAGAAGGAAATGGCACCCCACTCCAGTATTCTCTCCTGGAGAATCCCATGGACAGAGGAGCCTGGTGGGCTGCAGTCCATGGGGTCACAAAGAGTAGGACTTGACTGAAGCAACCTAGCACGCCGCACACAAGCCAACAGGAGCCTCCAGAAGCTGGAAGAGGGCAGAAAGGATCTTCATTTGGAGCTTTTAGAGGAAAGTTGCCTTAATTTCAGACTTCTGGTTTCCAGAGCCATGAGGGAATATGTTTCTGTTCTTTAAAGCCACTAAGTTTGTGGTAATTTATTACAGCAGCTCTAGGAAATCAACATAGCCTTCTAAATTGTTACTAATCCCCAAGGACCCATAAAACCCACTATAATCTACCAGTCTACCAAGGACTTCTAGAGGTCAGTAAATATGACATTCTGGCCTAAGTCTACACCACAATGAGCCCAATAGGTTCATGGGCCCATTGTATGGTTGTTTCCAGAATGTGTAATTGGAAGAGGCATGCTAGGCCACTGATAGAATTGCTACATTGGCTTCCTGACCCATGGCGTGATGGCTATTATAATAAGAAGAGCTAAGAAGAGCAACTGGAGCATCCTCTGCTAATGAGAGTAGTAAACAAAAACCATTACTGCATCCTTGAGGGAACTGTCAAGTTTAGCAACACCTGTGGTTACTGTCACATCCTCCATTTTATTCACCCATTTGGACTGTGCAGAAGGTAGTTAAATTTTGGAGAATGACTGTAGATTATCATAAATCAATTAGGTGTTTTTCTGCAGTTGATTTTCCAATTTGGTATACATTCTGAAGCAAATCATCTCAGACCCTGACTCCTAACATATAGCTGTCAATCTGGTAAATGCCTTTTTCTCTCCATCAATTTACAAGTCAGCAGCAGTTTGCTTTCAAGTGGCAAGGGTTTGCCTCGGGGTTACATCAACTTTCTTGCTTTCTGCAATAATCTAGGCCAGAGATATCTCAGTCATCTTAACATTCCACATAAATTATGATGCTCCATTAATTGATGGCATGCTAATTAGACCTGAGAAGCAAAAAGTAGCAAGCACCTCAGATGTCTTACATACACACATGCATGTCATGGAGTAGGAGACAAACATCATGGAAATACAGGAGCTTTGGGGGCTTTAGAGGCAATATGCACCTAATTTTGGTGTGTTACTGCAACCCATTTACAGAATAACCCAAAGGCTGCCAGTTTTGAATTGTGCCCAAAGCCAAAAAAAAAAAGGTTCTACAGCAATTTTAGTCTTATGACCCAACAGATCCAGCCACACTCAAAGTATCAGTGGCAAATAGGGATGCTTGCTTTTGGCAATTCTAAGAGGAGAATCACAGTGCAGACTCCTGGAGTTTAGGTTGTGGGATAAAGCTACACTTGCTCCTTCAGACAACAATTCTCTTTTCAAGAAATAATTCCTAGCTTGTTGCTGGCTGTGGTAGAGACATTTGGTACAAGTGACAACACAAGGTAACAGTACAAACCGAGCTCCCCATTGTGAACTGGATGATATTTGGTCCAGCACTTTATAAGTTTAGAGTATGCTCAGGAGCAATCCATCATCAAGTGGAGACAAGGTGTAAGAGACGGGAAGATCATGAAGATTTTCACAGGTCAGGTACATGAGCAGTGCCTTAGACTCCCACAGTCCCTGGTCCTGGGGTATTGCCTCCTCTTCCTCAGGTCACACCTGGTGCTGATGACATCATCATCACGGGAAGTTCATTGTGATCACCTGACCAAGGGGGGAAAACTCAGGTCTGCTTTACAAATGGTTCTACACCACACTATGCCTACATTAACCAGAAGTGGACTGCTGCAACAGTATTGCCCCAATCGGGTGTACGTTAGCAGGAAAGGAGCATCCTTCTAGTGGGAAAAAATGGAAGAAGTATATTTGGTTATCTACTCTGTCGGGACTGAAAGTAGGCACTGATTCGCAGACCTTGGATGGATGATCAGAGAATAGGAAAGAACAGGAAAGGAAGACTGGTGACAGGAGGACTGGAAAATGTATGAGGATGGACATCTTGAAATGGGCACAGAAGGAGGATGCCTGTTTCCCTCGTGTATGTTCAATGCAGAGAAGGCTATCAAAAAGTCACGAGGATAAACTGACCCATTCTTGGATCTCAGTCAGACACTCCAGGGCTTAATGAATTCACGTCTAAAATAGTCATGGCAACAAGGATAGAAGCTACTCATAGGCTTGACATTACAAACATCCTCCCACCAAGGCTGATACGGCTACTGCCACTGCTGAGAGCCTAATTTGGCCTCAGTGAAGACCAATGCAGAGTTCCTAGGAAGCTCACCAGCCACTTGGTAGCAGACTCATTGCTTTGGACTTTTCCTATTATGAAATAGGCAGAAAAAGAATAGTGAAAAATCATGTCAATATATAGCAAAAACCACTACAATATTGTAATTAACCTCCAATTAAAATAAGTAAATTAATTTTTAAAAAAAGAATAGTGAAAAATCGGTGAAATAGACAAATTGTATCTTGTATCCCCTGCCAAAAAAAGAAGGAAGCACAGCTTCTGGTTCTGCCCCTTTGGATTTTGACCTACATTCCACACCTGGAAATGCTACTCCAGCCAACAGCTCCAGGTGACACCGACAGCTTCCAGCTTTTGAATAGAGCCCAGAGCAGGAAAGGGCTCTGCGGCAAGTCCAGGCCTACTGCAGTCAACACTGACACCTTTGTTGTTGTTGCTCAGTCACTCAGCCATGTCCAGCTCTTTGTGACCCCATGGACTGCAGGCACACCAGGCTTCCCTGTCCTTCACCATCTCCTGGAGCTTGCTCAAACTCATGTCTGTTGAGTTGGTGATGCCATCCAACCATCTCATCCTCTGTTGTCCCCTTCTCCTCCTGTCTTCAATCTTTCTCAGCATCAGGGTCTTTTCTAATGAGTCAGCTCACTTTAGCCACATGATTCACCAGATCTTATGTTGTCAGAGATGTCACTGATAGCTTTCCCTTAATGCAGTGAGGAGTTGTGACAAGCTCCAGAAATAGTCACAGTGCAGATCTCTGAGATTCTGGAGTAAATTCATGCCATCCACATCAGAGAATTGGGTGTCCTTTGAGAAACAGTTCTGGGTATATGACAAGGTCCTGGCAGCAATGGAACCCTTGACCCTGAGACATCAGGTGACCATGATTCTGGAACTGCTAATGTGCTAGATTCTGTCACATTCACCAGGTCATAAAGTCAGTCTGGCCCAGCAAAGTCTACATACATTGACAATGGTACATCTGGGATTGAGCCCAAGCAAGATCTGATGGCATAAGACAGCTTTATGACTAGGTAGACCCCCATGTCATCCCCTAGTAATTGCATTGGATTGTTCCTATGAGAGATCCCTCATGACCAGCTGAAAGGCTTGCCTGAGACTGGTTTATGAATGGGTCAGTTTGGACTGTGGATATTTGAGGCAATAGCCTTGAAAGACAGTGGAAAGGGAAAAATCTTCCCAATGGGTCATGCAGTGAGCGGTATACCTGGTCATCCCGTTTGTGTGGAAGAGGAAGTGGCACAAGATGGGAATATATGTGACTTCCCAGGCACTGCTGTCTGTCCAACAGCCTAGAAAGGAAAAAAGTTACATGATCAGAAACAAGGAAAGTGAATGTGTTTGTCGCTCAGTCATATTTGACTCTGCGATCCCATGGATTCTAACCCACCAGGCTCCTCTGTCCATGAAATTCTCTAGGCAAGAATACTGAAGTAGGTAGCCATTCTCCTCTCCAGGGGATCTTCCAACCGGGGAATCAAACCTGGGTCTCCCCCATTGCAGGCAGATTCTTTACCATCTGAGCCACCAGGGAAGGAGAGACAAGGAGGTCTATAGTAGAGACACATATATGGATGCAACGTATGAAGATTTTTACATCACACATTTGTGCCCATACTGGCACAAACTCAAGAGTGCATGCCTTCTTTTTGCACTCATAGACACCTCTTTTGTCTTACCCTATCCCCTACCTGGCTCAAAACTCACTGTATTCTGTTGTTGAAGATTCAAAAAAAAGGATATATTAAATAGATACAACCTCTCAATTGGGTGGAATGTACAGTGATACTTTTAAAAATTAAGGTATAGTTGATTAATAATATTGTGTTAGTTTCAAGAGTAAGGCAAAATGATTCAAGTTAAACACTTTTTCACATTCTTTTCCACTATAGGTTATTATAAAATATTGAATATAGTTCCCTGTGCTATACAATGGCTTCTTATAAGTTATCTATTTTATATACAGAAGTGTATATATGTCAATCCCAATCTCCCAATTTATTCCTCCCCCTCCTCCTTTCCCCCTTGGTATCCATAAGTTTGTTTTCTATGTCTGTGAGTCTATTTCTGTTTTGTAATAAATTTATTTGTATTGTTTTTTAGATTCCACATATAAGTGATGTCATGTAATATTTGCCTTTGTCTGATTTACTTCACTTACTATAATAATCTCTAGGTTCATGCATGTTGCTGCTAATGGCAATAGTTCCTCCTTTTATATGGCTGAATACTATTCCATTGCACATACATATACCACATTTTCATTACCCATTTGCCTGTCAGTGCACATTTAGGCTGTTTCCATGGCTTAGCTGTTGTAAATAGTGCTATACAGCCATTTTTTAAAACTGCCACATGAACCCTGCACTTAACACAAGTGCTTTGATGGTCAATGGCAATGTTTTTTTGGAAATAACATGTAGAGAGGTTTTCTGCTGCTGCTGCTGTTTAGTTGCTAAGTCACGTCTGACTCTGTGACCCCATGGGCTGTAGCCCGCCAAGCTCCTCTGTCCGTGGGATTTCCCAGGCAAGAATACTGGAGTCAATTGCCATTTCCTTTCCCAGGGGGTCTTCTCGGCCCAGGGACCAAACCCATGTCTCCTGCTTGGCAGGCAGGTTCTTTACTACTGAGCCATCTGGAAAGCCAAAGAGGCTTTCGCTCTACCCCAAAGTGAGCAAATGGACCCTGAATTAAACCATGCTATTTTCCAAAGAGAAAAATTTGTGAGGGCCCAAACCCAAGGCATAATAAGGTTCCCCCCAAACACACATAGGACTATGGAATGCATACTGGGTTTTTTATCCAATTCCACTGGTTATTTTTCAGATTTAAATTTCATAAGTGGAATCAACAACCAACTAAAACCACAGCTGCCTATCAAAGTGTCTTGATGCACCCATTTTGAGAATTTGTTAGGTGATATTCTTGGAAAGATCAAGATTAGATCATCTTCAGTTTGACATTTATGATAAAGTTCTGAAAATGTGCTTCTTGATTTAACAAAACTTGGCATTTGTGATAATGAGGGGATATTGTAAGACTTGCCTCTGCTGCTTGCTTCCACATGTAGATGAGAACTTCTAGGACATATTCTGATTGTCCCTGCTGCTGTATAGAATTGTGTGTCTGGCCTCATCCACAGAGATAAGATTGGGTATAAAAGTGCATGGAAGATGGGAAGAGAAAGATTAAGTTGCTAGGCTGCGCTGGAAAGGATTCTATCAGAGCAATCCATGAATGTGTCCAGTCAAACAAGAGACTTGAAGAATGGCTCAGCCTTTGGCCATATCACAAAAGCTAGATAGTAGTTACAATGGCTGACATTTATTGAGTTCTTACTATGTTCTGGGCACTTTGCTAAGCACTTTCTATGATCTATCTCCTTTAGCCTTTATAATAACCATATAAGAAGGTATTATATTATTATTATTAATGAGAAGAGTGAAGCTCAGAGAGGTTGAACAAGTTGCCAGCAATTGGTAAGTGGCAGACTGGAAATCACATGCTATTTTGTCTCCCAAGAGGAGAGCTGAAGGAGCAAAAACAAAATAGTATTAATATAAGAGCAACCAGGCTAGAAGTGAAAGAGATTTAAAGAAGGGGGTGAGATAGAGGGAAGAAGCAGGTGAGCCAGGTGGCTCAAGAAATTAAACTCACAAACACTGGACTTGTAAGAGCCATGGGTCTCTTCCTAGAGTAGGAGCAGTTCCTGGATGGCCTGGTGGTAGGTGGACTCTAAAGTAATTCAAGGTCAAAAAAACCAGTGTCACTGAAGATCCAGACTGCACAGGGACCACTATGGCATTACCATAGTGCTTATTAGAGATGCTCCTCCTAGGATGTCTCAATAACAAAAGAAACACTAGAAGTCACATTTAGATATAAGTACTTGTCATTTAAATTTTTGGCTACATATCAAAGTCCCTAAGAAATAAACATTTCTTCTCTGGCCCAGCAACTAATGAACTCATTTTATTTTATAGTTCTATATGGTTGATATATGTCAGAAACGACTTTGGATTACCCATGACTTTGCAAGCAAAATAAACATAGAGAATGTTCATGGATGTCCTGGTAGTCCAGTGGTTAAGACTTCTTCCAGTGCAGGGGGTGTGGGTTCAATCTCTGGTCAGGGAGATCCCACATGCCTTGTGGCCAAAAATCCAAAACATAAAACAGAAACCATACTGTAATAAATTCAATAAAGACTTTAAGAAAATAGTCGACATAAAAAAAAATCTTTAAAAAATATAGAGAATGTTCAGCTCACTAAGTGTTCAGTAGCATTTACTTATTTTTATAAGATGTTTAACTTTGCCCTCCAACAAGTTTGGTTAGTATTTAGCTTTATACAGTAGTCAAACTCTTCTTTATGTGTATAAATTAACATTTTTGGTAAATTAAATTATGCTCAATCCAACTTATTTGTTCTTTAGAAATATTGAAGAACACTAAACTTACATTTTTTTAAAGGTTTCCTATTTTAAGTTATCTGAGGATAGGGAAAAATCTGTATTGGCCTTTCTATTTTCAGTTCCACTGTGGGGGTTTGAGTCACCGTGTTCCAGCCCCAGTGAATTAGCGATAAGAGAAAAGGGCACAGAAAGGTTATCAGGAAGCAGGGTTATCGGGTATAATTGCTCTGCTCTCCCCTGGCACCTCTCAGGGCTTGCTGTTGCCTGAACACCCTCCTCGCTTCCATCTGTCTTTTTTTTTTTTTTTTGGCATGTTGTTGGAATGAAAGCTCAGAAGGCCTTTGGCTGAAGGTAATTTGGAAAAGCGAAATCAAAAGAATGGTAGTGCCCAGGTGCTCTGTGGTAGCCCAGCTACAGATATGGCAAGAAGTGGGGTCACATAGGAGAATCTCTGTGCCCACACAGGCTCAGATGGGCACAAACGACCAGGCATTTACTGTCAGGACTATCCAGCCAGGGTGGCAGGTGGTATATTAGGAGGTGGGCGGGGTACGCAGCAGGGACTTTGGGAACTGGAGCCCCATGGAGATGCAGACACGAAACAGCTCTCAGCATTGGGCTGTCTGGCAACTTGGAGCAGGCACTTTGCATGGGCCAGGCCATATGGAATTAGCTGGGACTCAGCCTGGCTGGGGCTCATCTGGGAGGACCTTCCCTGCCATTGTCCATCCTGGCCTGTGAGAAGTTGTAGGCACTCCAATGGCTCAGTGGGAGGATGAAAAAATTGGTCCAACAAGTCAAAGAACAGCAAGTGGGTCTAGTCATACAAGTAAAGTGAAAGTGTTAGTTGCTCAGTTGTGTCCGACTCTGCGACCCCATAGACTAACCCACCAGGCTCCTCTGTCCATGGACTTCTCCAGACAAGCATACTAGAGTGGGTTGCCATTTCCTACTCCAGGGGAGCTTCCCGACCCAGGGACTGAACCCGGGTCTCCTGCATTATAGGAAGATTCTTTACCATCTGAGCAAAATGATCATTAAAAATAGGGTTTTTCTTTTCTTTTGGCTTTCCGAGGTCATCCAGATGTCAGCAGGGAAACCAGCCTTCCACATTAGCTTCCCCTGGTGGGGAGTCTCTGGGTCCAGAGGTCAGCAGGTGTGGAGATCACCTGCAAGCACTCATCAGGGTTGTTATTTCTTTCCAGGAAGCAGCTATAAGGGAGATGATGTGTGGACCGGGAAAGCAAGCCAAGCATTCTTGGCAATGTTTGTGGAGAGGTAGACCAAGTGGAGAAAAGCCTGAACTGACTGCCATTCGGGGTGAGAAGAGATGTGACCAAACACGGTACCTCCAGGCTGGTGAGCCCGGAGCGAGGCACCCCCAGGCTGGTGAGCCTGGAGCGAGGTACCTCCAGGCTGATGAGCTAGAACACCGAAGTTATGCGGCTGTGCTAGGAACGCTGTCACCGAGACGGAATATTGCTCCCAGTGAGGTAACAGGTAGGGAATAGGTTATCCAGGGTCTCAGGTATAATGTCCTGAGGGATCCCAGGTGACCAAAGATAGTAGAGAATGTGTACCTAGGCATCCTATCGCTCCAAGAACGCTATAGCTCACTTGTAAAGCCCTAAGTCAAGCAGACGGACAAATGGGGGCAGGGGCAAGTCTGGTGATCAAAGCAAGGAAGCGAACCTGAGGCTAATAGCAGGAACTGCAAATAAAGCTGAGGCGCTCTGGGAATACGTGCTGTTCAGTAATGGATGGGGCGCACGCACAAGGAGGCCGCCTGATAAATATCTGAATCAAGGCCACGGCCCAGGGCTGATTCTTCGGAGCTGCCTTAGTTGTGATGTATGATCAGGCCACTAGAGTTAGAGGGACACAGACAGGGGGACAGAATGAAACAAATAGCAGTTAGTGTAGTGCTGAGTGCTCTCATCTGGTTAAAGACTAATTTCCTAGTTCCAAAGGTGGAATTGAGAACTTGTTCTTTTTCCTCTAGACAAATGGTTCATTACGGGCAGATAAAGACACCAGTTAAAGGTGAAAATAGAAGCAACTTGGGAATTCCCTGGCCATCCAGTGGTTAGGACTCTGCTCTTTCACTGCCGAGGGCCCATGTTTGATCTCTGGTCAGGGAACTAAGATCCTGCAAGTTGTGAGGTGCACCCCAAAATTAAGAATAATAAAATACATTTAAAAATAAATTAAAAAAATAAAAGCAGCTTTATGGCTACTTGCCTTAGTCTTCAGACCTGGTGGGCAAGTGAGAGAGGTTTCCCCAGCCCAGGGAAGAGTCAAGTTTGTAGCTCTTACCACTCCTGGCATGGTGCAGGGCATGCTGGTGGCAGTGAGGGAATTTGTCATCTCACCTCCTACAGGCCTCCACATAGTCTGTCTTCCTCCTCTACCAGCCATAGAAGAGTATCAGTGAAATAGAAAGGCACAATATGGTTTAAAAATAGCTAGTCCAGGCTTCCAGAAAGAAAACCAGAGATCATCTCCTTTATGGGACTAATCAAGGAAAATCCTCATTTTCCTGAGTACAGACAGGTATTCTCAGTCTGGGTCACCATGCATAGAATGACCACATAATTCATCATTCAAACCTGACACTTCTTGAGAGTGAAAGGAGGCCTATTACTTATGTTGGCAAAACAGGTTGTAAATGTGGGCGTATCTGGCAGTTCGACACTTGCAATAGCCCAACTCATATACAGTAACCCAATCGTTTCAATTTTACTATAAAAAGTTAGTCATGCTCTTAAATTCAAATATACATTTGAGTCTGAAGTAGATTTGCCAGATAAAATACAAGACGCCCTGTTAAATTTGCATTTCAGATAAATAATTTTTTAGTATAAATATGTTCTAAATATTGCATGGTGCCTACTTCTACTAAAAAGATTATTCATTGTTTATTTGAAATTAACTCTGGATTCAGGCTCCTGTATTTTAATTTGCGGCTGACAGCTCTTGTCTGAAGTTAAACCAATGTTTCATATGTTAATTCCATCACACTGCTTACGATGCAAAGCTTCAGTTGATTTAGGACATGGTCTGGCTCTCCAAAGGAGAAGATGGAGGGGACTGCCCCAATTAAGCCACTCACCTGATCTATGGAAATCAGCTTCCTTCAGTTTCTCTGAACTAGGACTAGGCTGGGACAAGGTCACAGTGCCTGAGATGAGCTGGACCAGCAGGCAGGTGAGGGCTATGGGACAAGAAATTATAGGGATAAGCACATTCTTTCTGCTTTTTGTTCACTTTTGCTTTGTCTAGTGTACATTAGAATCACCTGGGGAGCTTTTAAAACCCACTGAGACTTGAGCCCCACTTCCAACCAAGTAAATCAGGATCTGTGGGGGTGTGCTCGATGGGTTTCCCAGGTGGTGCTAGTGGTAAAGAACCCAAGGCAGGAGACATAAGAGACGTGGGTTCGATCCCTGGGTCAGGAAGATCCCCTGGAGGAGGGCGTGGCAACCCACTCCAGTATTCTTGCCTAAAGAATCCCATGGACAAAGGAGCCTGGTGGGCTACAGTCTATGGGGCCCCAAAGAGTCAGACATGACTGAAGTGACTTAGCATGCAGGGATGTGATTGACATCCATGGACTGCAAAAGCTCTCCAGATGATTTTAATGTTCTACTGAGCATCACTGTCCTATGCCCTCATGCTGATCCCAGTGGCCAGGTTCTGCTTTCTTGACTTCTCTTCTTTGACTATCCTCCCTGAGTACTGGCAATTTTATAGTCCAGGAAGTACAACTGGAAGACAAGCTTCCTCCTCCACGCAGGACCTGGCCTCTAGCCTGCTCTGACCTCTCTTCAGTTTTGGCATCCTCTGCTCCCAATGTATCAATTCCCAGTTTGTGGTTGATCCCTTCTCAAGTCTATCCAATGGCTGACCCCTTTGGCTTGAATCAAGGACCCCCTCCAGAGAACTGCTGCTGCAGGCCACGCTGATGGCTGCTTTTCAGGGCTCACCCCACCCCCCACCCCATACCCCTGGCTTCTGCCCCAAGGGTGCTAAGCCCAAGATTTTAGCCCAAGAAGAAATCCAGATTTTGCATTTCCAGAAAAGGGATTGGTAGACCCTTTGAGGGTAGTATGTCAAAGTGCTAATTTCCTTCCAAAAGACTGGCAGGGTAACCAGTAGTTTGCTTTCCAAGTGGTAGCAAGAAGGGCCTGGCAATGGCATACTGCCAATGCATCATTGAAAACTGACTCTCTTGTTTTCTTTGGAATTTGACCCAATGAACTCAGATGAGTTTTGGGTAATGACCAGCTCAGAGTCTGAGCGGGATAGAGCCAAGAGCTTTTGGATTATTCATTCACTGAGTACCTACCAGGTGCCAGATACAATGCTATGTCCTGAGAGGACATGGGTGAATAAAGCAGGTAGGGTTTCTGGAAACTATGAATCTTACCGCCCTTCTAGTCACAAATAATTGAGAATAAGAGGAATACAGAGGAAAGCTGGGATGGAAATACTGGTACAGAAGGAGAGTGGAAACCTAAGTGCCTGAACACACAATACTTCCTAAATGCAGCATTTTACCCAGCAAACAATCGGCCACCCTGACCTTCTCGGCTGCACAAGGCCACACACTGAAATTCCTTCATCAAACAAGAGGCTGGTGCAAATGGGGCCATTTCATAAACCCAGCTGTTTACACGGCAGCTACAAATCTGCTCAGAAAGAATCCCCGACACTCACAGCAGATGCTCAAGAGCATTTGTCTCTCACGCCAGGGTTCAGTCAAGGAGGAAGCAGGTTTGAATGTCTGCAGCTCCTAAACTTCACACACTGCTCCATCTTCGTCTGTGCCCAGAGGCTGCTTCTCCTCTCCCCAGCTCCCCTCTTGGAACAATAATGATTTTTAGAGGCATAATAAGGAGGGTTTGCTTTGAATTATTAAACAATGGGTGTCTTCTTTGACCTCCTTACCGCTTGCTTTTACCAGTCAGTGTTCTCTTGCACGGAGGCAAAAATTTCTAAAATATTAAAGCAAATTGTGTTTTCCTTCTTATAGTAATTTTTGCAAACTTATTTAAAATCCCTGCATTAAACAAACAAACAAACATTTTCCCACTTGATGAACTTTAAAACATCGAACGCCCTCCTTTCATTTTCTGAAATTCAGCGTAAGTATCAGGGGAGAAAAAAAAGCACTAGAACAAAGCATTGCTTTGTTTTCAAACCAGATCTACAACCCAGCCCCCCTGAGATGCGGGTGGGCTGGCACGTGGGAGTTTGAGCTCCCATCCCTCCTCCCACCTCCAGTTCCTGAGACTCATTGTTCTAAATGGTAAAATTAACATTTACCAGCAGCGTTTGTGGGTAACATCCCGTTAGCATCCCTTTCGGTTGTAAATGTTTTCTTTGTGACAGAAAAACACGAGCTGTGACAATAAAATAATGACACAGATTTTAAACAAATAAACTAGAAAGTATACAATCAGATGAGCATTGTGCCTTTGAAATGAGCACTTTGGGGATCACCACATGTTTCTAGGGCTAAAATGCCAATTCTCAAAAAAAAGTGGAGTGCTCCTTTAGGTGTGTGTGCTTGCAAGCTAAGTCGCATCAGTTGTGTCTGACTCTTGTGCGATGCGATGGACTGTAGCCTGCCAGGCTCCCCTGTCCTTGGGATTCTCCAGGCAAGAATACTGGAGTGGGTTGCCATGTCCTCCTCCAGGGGATCTTCCCGACCCAGGGATCAAACCAGCATTGGCAGGAGGGTTCTAGTAGCACAGGGCAAAAAGCTTGAGCTTTGTTTAAAAACAGGTGACCTGGGTGCAAATCCAGTTCTGTCATTTTTTTAACTATGTAACCTTGACCCAGTTGCTTAATCTCCCCCTGAGCCTCAGTTTCCTCATTGGCAAAATGAGGAAAAAAGATCAGGTAAAATGTATGTTAAGTATCTGCATATCCCAGGTATCCCAAAAAGTAGTTCTTAATATCATACTTATCACTAATGACATGATCTTTTGAATTGCATTAAAAGATTTTTGAGAGTGATCTCTGAAGAAAATTCCAAGTCTTTTAAAGTCAAATGAGAAGAATGAAAGCGGGTAATAAATGGCTGGAAATTCTAGTTTGGGTGGGAAAAAAATAATCGTTGCTATAGACACAAGCCTAAAATTTTATATGGCTCATTAAATGACTCTGAAGTCAATTCCAGAAGATGTTTCCAAAATGTTCTGAAAGATTACAGTCTCCGTAATGTTGTGCATGGGCTCTCTGGGTGGCCACTTTGAAGTGGGTACAACTCCTTTGAATGTTTGAGTAAATTGTGTAGTGTTAAAGACATTCTACTTGCTTTATAGTCACACCACAGATCTAGACCTTGTTTAAAAAAAAAAGTATTGCAAAATCTGCCATGTCATTTCCTCTATGTCCTGATGTACGTCTTCCTTCTTCTAAAACTGTGGTGTGTAGTCACCAGAGCCTTTTTCCCCCTTTTGAATATCCTCCCTTTAATTTCTGAATATTTCTAACTGAAGGGGAAAATGAAACCCAGTTCCTGCTACCAGAAGTTACTGTCATTATTCCGCAATTTCAGGAGGATTTCAGGTTTCCATTTTCCTTGTATCACCCCAGATGCCTGGCATACGCCATAGCAACGAAAACAAAATCTGTTGCATTTTTGGAATGTTATTAATGTTTAAGCAGCCCAGGGACTGAGACAGCTAAGATAGCCACACACATACACACGTGCACACACGCGTACGCACATACTCACACACTCTTTTGGCTTGGTTTTGTTTTTTTAATGCAGAGACCAAAGAGACCAAAAATGTACCCAAAGAATTTTACCTGGAAGAGTCACCCAAATTGGTTCTTATCCACTAATTTCCCTCTGCTTGCATCCCACCACCACCCAGTCTCTGCTTCCCGGTAGGAAAACCACTTTATGTTTTAGACAATGATATTACACAATAGAATTATAACTCCAGTGTTTGTCTAGAATTTAAATGGCACTGCTGAACTCCGCCCTTCCTCCCATTAACAACATCAGAAAGGGAGTTAGTGAGGGGCAAAATCATCTGTTAGTGTGTCTGAGTGGATTTGAAAATTGCTCCCCCCGGGCCCTTCTAGGGTTTTAAAATACAAAGGTGTTCATCCAGCTGAAAACATTTTATGTCTATAAGCAATTTAAGATTCAGTGTGTCGAGTAATTCACATTTTTTAAAGGATGTGGAAAATGCAACATTAATGTGAATATGCATGCTGCGTACGGGATCTTCTGAACCCTTCACTGTCATCTTGAAACCTTTAGGATGGAGCTACTTCAGGATGTTGGATTATAAAAATCATTCATTTCTGGGGCTTGAGGACATCTCTCTGCACATAACAAATGTAAGATCACAAATGAAGGTGTTTTGATCTTTCTTAGGGAGGATGGGATTCCTCCTCTATAACCAGTGTGCCTGGCAGCAACACGTATATGTGGGTTTTGTTGGCATGGTCAGGAGATTGGTTAGAGGAGAACAGATCAAATAATAGGCATATTGAGGATAACGGGAGCCAGGCCTCTCAATGCTGGACAAATCTACAGTCAAGTTCCAAATAGGAAGAAGACTGGAATAAACTCTGTACTAGTGGATTGGAATTGAAGGTTTGTGTGTGAGCTCCTGGCTTTCATATGCATAAATTAGATTTATGTGTATTTATGTGTGTGTGTATAGATATATACTCAGATAGGTATACATATACTGCATAGTTAGGTCACTTAAGATGGTCTCTCGCTCTCTGTCTCACCCTGTACCCTGCACATGACTGACTTTCCTACTACTTGCCCAGGCCCAGCTGGTGATTGTTTTTTCATCAAAGGGGCAGTGAAGGGCATACCCCTCTACTGGTTTCCCTGGTAAATAATGAGCCACCTGATGTCAATTCCCTATAACCCATAATCTCCCCTTTCCTTTGGGAGTGAAGACTGCCACCACGTCCTGCCCACTGTCTGCCACAAACAGTGGGGCGTCACTCTAGGACCTTGCTTCCACTAAACCACTGATGCTTCTGTTATGGATTCCAGTCTCTTTCTTCGGGCTTGAAGCCGGGCTTGTAGGCCTGTGGGATGCAGTCCTACATGTGTACAGACATACACAATATCTATCTACCTGCCTGTCTATCTGTCTATCTCTGTAATTTCCTAGTTCTATCTGCATAGAATGTCTGGAAATAAAGGCATCCAAGTAGCAAGAGCATACCATGCATTCACATCTTGGCTTCTAAATATCTTTCTCCATTACAAAGAACCAGCACTCCTTTGAGAAATGACTGACTCCAAGATGTGGTGGGCTAAAACTAACCCACCAAATGATATCCACATCCTGATCCCTAGAACCTGTAAATGTTACTTTATTTGAAGAAAGGGTCTTTGCAGATACGATTAAGTTTCTCTCAAGATGAGATTATTCTGTACTATGTGGGTGGACCCTACATTCCAAGAATTCTTATAAGAGAGAAACAGAAAAAGTAATTATAGACGGAAGAGCAGGAGATCATGTGACCACAGAGGCAGACACTAGAGGGATATGGCCACAAGCCAAGGAATGCTAGGAGGCAGCAGAAGTTAGAAGAGGCAAAGGAGGGCTTCTCCCCTAGAGCCTCCAAGGGGGAGCATGGTCCTGCTGACATCTAGAGTTCAGCCCAGTGATACACATTTCAAACTTCTGGCCTCCAAACTTGTGAGAGAATAAATCTCTGTTGTTTGAAGCCACAAGGTCTGTGATGTTTGCTATAGCAGCTCTATATAACGTACAGAGCTAGGACAGTGGATGTACAAGGTGAAGTTGGAACATCTTGTTCCAGTGTATGTGTGTATTAGTCACTCAGTTGTGTCCTACTCTTTGCGACCCCATGACTATAGCCTGCCAGGCTCCTCTGTCCATGGAATTCTCCAGGCAAGTTGGAGTGGGCTGCTATTCCCTTCTCCAGGGGATCTTCCTGGCCTAGGGATCAAACCCAGGTCTACTGCACTGCAAGCAGATTCTTTACCATCTGAGTTACTAGGGGAGCCAATCTTTTCCCAGAAAGTGAGGTAAAGCTCAGGAATAATGAGGTCATATCAAAAGGGCTCAGCTTGAAGAGTCTCCCATTGGCCAAACTGAGGGCAATTCGGAATCAAAATAGATAGCAAGACTAATATGTCACAACCTGTCATAAAAAAAATAGGAACCATGAATCTAAAATGATACACATAAATAAATAAGAAAGCTCTACCTCACAGTGTAACACCAATTAATAAATATGGAAAGAATGATGGAATTAGAAAATCAGGGGTTATGAGCTTTCCTGGTGGTCTAGTGGTTAAGAATCCACCTACCAGTGCAGAGGACACAGATTTGATCCCTGATCTGGGAAGATCCCACACACCAAAGAACAACTAAGCCCGTACACCACAACTACTGAGTCTGTGTTCTAGACCCCAGGAATCACAGCCACTGAAGCCCGAGTACCCTAGAGCCCGTGCTCTGCAATAAGAGAAGCCACTGCAATGAGAAGCCCATGTACCACAACAAAGAGTAGCCCCTGCTCATTACAACTAAAGAAAGCGTGTGTGCAGCAGTGAAGACCCAGTGCAGCCATAAATAAACAAATCTTTAAAAAAAAGAAAAAAGAAAATCATGGGTTAGCCACTACCATAATAATATTTAATTTAGGCAAGAATCACCAGAGGATGGTAAAACCAGCGGGTGAAAATTTGATGAGGAACAAAATATTCACATCATCTCACAGTAGCTCCCAATAAAATACTTATGAGTACAAAATGCTTATTAATTAACTTTACTATGAAGAACCAGCTTAACTAAGTGGCCAGATCTGATGGCACAAGTAGGAGAACAACTTGACATCACGTACCCATGATGTGGTACACCGCGAAGATCAAAGCCCTACTCTGCGGTGGCCCTGACAAAAAATGCATGACCTAAAGCTAATCATGAGGAAATATCAGACAAATGCAAACCGAAGCACATTCTGCAGAATAACTGACTGTACTCTGAGCAAATGTCAAAGACATACAGCGCAAAAAAAGGCTAAGAAACTATTCCAAACTAAAGGAGACCAAAGAGATAAAACAATTAAACACAACCCATAATCCTGGATTGACGTCTAGACCCATAAAAAATATTACTGGGACAGATGGCAAAATTTGAAGTTGTTTGTGGATTAGACAGTAACATTGTCTCAATGTTTGTACTGTAGTTATATCGGAGAATGTCCTTGTTTTTAGAAAATGCATACTGAAGTATTATGGGAAAATGAGACATTGTGTCTACAACTTCTAAAATCATTGGGGGTGGGGAGTATATAAATATGCAGAGAGAATCAAGACAAATGTGTTAAAATGTTAACAATTGGGGAATCTGGGTGAAGGGCATATGGGAGTTTATAGTATTCTTGCAACATGTTTTTAATTTAGAAATTATTTCTCAAGAAAATAAAGGCCATTATTCTTCCATGGTACCTTAATCACTTCCATTCAGAGTCCTCATGGAATGCCTATAGCGTTATTTAAAAAAATGAAAGGGCATCGAAGAGAAAGCCAGGAGACCTGGTTCTGTCACTTCTGTGTCACCTTGGGCAGGTGTCTGAATTCTCTGAACCTCATTGTCCTCAGGCTTGTGATTCTCTGCCCTCTATGCCTAAGGCATTGGTTTTACTAGTTGGTTTACTTCAGCTCCAACAATGGCTAAGTTAAAAATTACTGCGGTGGATATATGTGGAATCTAGAAAAACGGTACAGATGAATCTGTTTGCAGGGCAGGAACAGAGATGCAGATGTAGAGAATGGGCATGTGCGGGGCGGGGTGGAAGGAGGGGTGGGGGTGGGATGAACTGGAAGACCGGGGTTGACATAGATACACCACCACTTGTAAACAGATAGCTCGTGGGAAGATGCTGTATGGAGCTCGGAGCTCAGCTCCTCGAGGAGGGGAGAGGTGGGGGTAGGGGGTGGGAGGGAGGTCCGGGAAGGGGGAGATGTATGTATACATACAGCTGACTCACTTCATTCTACAGCAGAAACACTCTCAACACTGTAAAGCAACTACACCCCAATACATAAAAAAAATATTCAAGTTATTGCTGTGGAATGGGGAACAGATGCAAATGGGCATCCAATCCCATTTCTTTTGCAGGCTAAAAATGTCCTGAAATTCAATTGTGGTGATGGTTGACTAACCCTGTGAAAACAGTGAAAAATATTGAGCTGTGCACTTTCATGCTGAATTATATGATACATGAATTATGTCTCAATAGAGCTGTTAAAATCATCGCTGCTGCTTTCCTCGCCCCCGACACAACTGTGAATCTTTATGGTTGGAGTAGGATGTCTGTGATGGAAGGGCAATGGTTGAGTAGAGAAGGCTTATTCTCACCCCGGAGGCAGGGTGAGAAGGAAAAGGACAAATAGCAAAGGAACATTTCAGCGGTGATGGAGGGAAGAATGTGAGGGGAGCCTTGAAGACTCTTCGAGGCTCTGTTGTTATCCTCTGCACCTCTCACTGCACACAGCCCCTGGGTGACTGGGTTCATATCTGTGGTTTCAGCTCTCTCCCATAGGTTGTGACTCCCTGTGTGATATTTAATATTGGTGATTTCAAAGTTTAAACAAAAGAGTAGTTTTGGATTTTTTTTTTTTCTTTCTCATATTAAAGTCTGAGTACATACTCCAGAACTATTATGAGGAAACTATGGCGTCAAGAGCCCAGGCTCTGGGTCTCCATTTACAGCCTCCCAGGCTGTGCACAGTAAGCCTGGCACCCAAGGTTCTTCTGATCTGGCCCCTGCCTGCCTCTCTCTCCCTCTCTGCTCCCTGTCCCCCCACCCCCGCCACCCTTTGCTCCAGTCATGCTGGACCATCAGTACGTGTAGTTCCCTAAACAGTCAGTCGTTTCATGCCACTCTGCCTTTGTACATGTTGACCACTCTCTCTGGAATGACCTCCTCATTTTTGTCTATGTAATTTATACTTCTTCAAAACTGTTTAAGCATTGCCTCTCCCAGGAAGTGTTCCTATGCTCCACAAACTGATTTAGACGTTCTTCTTCTTGCTCCCATAGTGCTCCATCCATACTTCTCTCAGTACTCAAAATACACAAATCTTTCCCTCTAGACTAAGCTCTTCAAGGGATAAGGTCTTATCTTTTTGGTATATCTATCAGTGTGTTGAGTTCTTTAAACAGTCAGTGGCTTCATGCCACCTTGCCTTTGCACATGTTGACCATGCCATTTTTGTCTATGTAACTGACACTTCAAAACTCAGCTTAAGCACATAGTACCTGGCACATACATATTTGTT
The DNA here is from genome assembly GCF_019320065.1 of Cervus canadensis. NCBI lineage: Eukaryota > Metazoa > Chordata > Mammalia > Artiodactyla > Cervidae > Cervus > Cervus canadensis. The sequence continues at coordinate 18,346,015 of NC_057398.1, read as the reverse complement.
GAATGACTAAATATGTCAGGTTCAGTCTAACACATGTTTATATATAGTGTTTAATTCTCATAAAGCCCCTGTGGGTTATATCCATTTTATAAGCAAGGCAACTGAGGCTCAAGAGAATTGCAAGGCGTGTCAGAGGCCACTGAGCTCGTGAGAAATACAAGCGGAAATTACATCCAATGTTCTTGCCAACTAGTCTGTCCTATTTAGACAAATAATGCTTGTAGCTGTCATGAATTGAATATGAAAGTACCTATTTTGAAGCTGATTAACCTCTATTCATGTAAAGTTTTAAGTTAATTAATTAGTTTTATTATTAATTTATATTTTGGCCGAGCTGGGTCTTTGTTGCTGTTTCTTTAGTTGCAGCGCGTGGGGGCTACTCTTCGTTGCAGTGTGTGGGCTTCTCACTGTAGTGGCCTCTCTTGTCGTGGAGCCCAGTCTCTAGGCCCCCAGGCTTCATCGGTTGCAGCATGCAGGCTCAGTAGTTGTGCATGGGCTTTGCCGCTCCACATGTGGTGAGCATGTGGAATCTTTCTGGACCAGAGATCGAACCTGTGCCCCTGTACTAGCAGACAGATTCATATCCACTGTGCCACCAGGGAAGTCTTAACCTCCATCCTTAATCCACCATCAGAAATATGCATTTCTTCTCTTTCTCCAAATTCCTGAGTCCTTGAATACAATTCTAGGGACTGTGTTTCTTTGCCTCCTCCTGGAGAAATGTCTTTATTAAGCTTTGCTCTCTAACAGTAGAGTCTCTTTCTTTACTCATCCACTCCTTCAATGAATATTTATTAAATGCCAGCTCTGTTAATGTTAGCCTCATTCACAGGGAAGCATGCAGAAACAAAGATGTTTCAGCCATTATCAGAATCTTTCAGTCTTTTTGTTGGGGTTCTGAGAGTCTGCCTTGTCTAAGGATAGAGTCACAAATGAAGAACAGGCAGCAGAGCCAGTACTGTATGTTCACAGTTACTTATTATTGCTCCTCTTTAAGCAAGGCGTATACAATCCTTATGATGGAAACAGGTTTCAGGCACAATAACCCACGTGCTCACTTATCCCAGATGCACTAAAGCAGTTCAGCGAGTTGTTTACCACCCAGGTATTCCTGATTCAGCAGTTTTCATACAATGATTTAATTTCCCTATGCTCTACCCTCCCAAAAGGTACTAAGAAATCGAAACTGTGTGCTGCTTAAATGAATTCATTGGTGTGGAGAACAAAGTCATTTTAATATACTCCTGCAATGTCCATTTGACTAGAAGCCAGAACATTTTACACAAGCAGCAAAATCCATCCTCTGAAATTGATTCAGGTTTTGTCCAGTGGGGGCTGGGCTTGCAGAGAAAGAAAAGCGCTTGCTTACCATGGCAGTTGGAAGCAGTCCCAATCACAAGAGCAGTTCTTAAAGCTGTTCTTTTGGTTTCACCTTTAATTATCTTAATGGAGCAATAAAGTTTAGTAGGAATAAAGAAAAGCAAGGAAAAGAAAGCTGGGAGTTTTTATTTATCCACTTAACAAATATTGAGCACCCACCACATTAGGGACATGTGGAAACATGAAAATTAGTCACACAAGGCTTCTGCCATCGAGAAAGTATGATAGAGCAGGCAAGTTAACAGGCCCACATAGACATGCGCATTCATGCACACAAGGACACAACTGGGTCATCCTATTCAAACTCTTAATCAGAACTTTCACTACCCAAACTCAGGAACTGAATAGATTCAGATTTTTTTTTTTTAAGTAAATCAATCTCCATCCAAACTTTTACTACTCACTTTTCAAAACTCAAAAACCTCAGGAAATTAGCACCTCCACTTGCTATTCAGACTGTCGGTCTCCAAAGGCAGGAACCTGGTTGATGTGGCTAACAGAATAATTAGCACCATGTAAACCTGATAATTTTACTATGTTGGGGGCTATAAGAGTGGCGCCCTGCGCCATGAAGCTTGGAGGGGTGTGAGACAGCTTCCAGTGTGGGTACAATTTCTTGGAGAACGTATTTTATCTGAGCCTTACGGGATGGATAGAATTTTTTACCTCCAACCTCAGAGCCACTGGCAATCCTTTTATTTGTCCCTATGTGCACCCCCACCAAACCTATCTATCTCTATTCCCCCTCCCACCCTACTCATTCATTCTCAGGAAATGCTCTTACTTCTTACTTCATAGACTGAAAGAAGGGCTTGGAGTGACAGAGAGATATATATTTCCAGTCCCTTCTTATAAGGGCACTAAACCCATCATGAGGACTCTACCCTCATGACTTCCTCTGAAATTAATCCCTCCCCAACGCCTCGCCTCCAAATACTATCAAAATGGGGGTTAGAGCTTTAACATATGAATTTGGAGAACACAAACATTCAGGTTATAACAATAGTCTGGTTCTGCATTTCCTAGCATCTTTTGTCTCTTCTTAGCCTTATTCCCAGGCAGGCTCAAAAGAGGGGCTCACAGCTGTGAATGACATCACTTTCCTGACCACATTCCCCTCTCCCCAATAAAAACAACCCACCTTTTCTATATTTCATTCATCCTTACCTCATTCCCATCTGTCTCAAAGAAAGGAATCCCTTTAGCGAAGCAATTTTTTTCACTTGTCCTTTCAATTCTATCCCCTCTCAAGTTTATGGATCTATGATCAACATATGCCGTGTTTCCGTCTCTCTGATCTGTGTTTCTTACTTTCCTAATCACCCCTTCCCTTTCCCGTGTGCTTTGGGCAGTTAGCGATGAGATTCGGCTTTCCCGAGCACGAGGTGGGCCCACAACCCAAATAAGGCCACTTAAAATCTGTTTCAAGATTGGACATGAGCACTGCAGGATGGAGTATTTTTGGTTTTGTTTTCTGAGACTGTCAGTTATAACACCAATGTAAGCCTGGTGGTCTTACTTAAAAAAAAAAAATTATTTGGCTGGGTCATGTGCTGGTTGCAGCACACAGGATCCAAGGACTCAGTAGTTACAGCGTGAGGCCCCATGGCATGTGGGATTGAACATGCCACATCCTGCCAGGGATTGAACCCACATAAGCTGCTTTGAAAGGCAGATCCTTAACTACTGGACAAGGGACGTCCCAAGTCTGGTCATCTTATTTGAAGTGAGCCTGCCTAAGAACAAGGCTGAGTGAGGGAAAGGCAAAAGATGCCGGGAAACAGAGCTAGAGTTCTGCTATGGACCGAATATATGTATCTCCCTGAAAATCATATGCTGGAGCCTTAACGCCCAATGTGATGGTATTTGGAGATTGGAGGGGCGGGGTCTTTGGGAGGTAATTAAGTTTAGATGACAGTCTTCACCATGGGATGAGTGCCTTTGTAAAAAGAGAACAGAGAGTTTCCTGTTTCTCTCTCTCTCTCTCACCATCAGCCATCTGCAAGCCAGAAAGAGGACTCTCAGCAGAGTCTGACCATGTTGGCACCCCGATCTCAGACTTCCCAGTCTAGAGAATAGTGAGAAACAGCTGTCTTTTGTTTAAGCCACCCAGACTATGGTATTTTGTTACAGCAGCCTGAGCTAAGACAAGTACTGACAGCATTGTTTTTAAATTTTGGATTTTTCAATTATGTGAGCTCCAAACTTAGCTTTTGGCTTAAGGTAGTTTGAATTGAGTTTATGTTGTTTGACATCAAGAATTCTGATTACAGTAGTCCTTTACTTCATCAGTCAGCCTCCCCCCATCTCCAGTGGCTTTGGTCTCTCCGCTCAAAAACTACCTCCTTCCCTTCGGTCTATAGACCGAATCTCCATCTCCATCCATCCAGAAAAAGTCTCACGTGATCCTGTAGCCACTGACTGTTCTCCCTGCTTCCCTTCATACCCACAGGTCAGTGTCGGTAGGTGATGAAGTTTTCACTAGTCTGTGGAAAAACCTACAAAAGGTAAGGATAATGCAGTTAAGTTTGGTTTGATGTGTGTTGAATCATAGCAACTGTTGTGTTACCATCACCACAATCAAGATGTAGTATATTTTCATCACACCCCCCCAATTCCCTCTTGACTATTTAAAATAAACCTCTCCCCTAGGCCCTGGCAAACACTGATCTAACTTTTCTCCTGATTGTTTTCTTTTCCCAGAAGTGGAATCATACAGTACATAGCCTTTTATGTCTGACTTCCTTTGCTTCATTTAATTGAGATTGATTCATGTTATTGTGTGTATCTTTAATTCATTCTTTTAACTGCTGAGTAGTATTCCATTGTTGGAGAAGGCAATGGCACCCCACTGCAGTACTCTTGCCTGGAAAATCCCATAGAAGGAGGAGCCTGGTAGGCTGGAGTCCATGGGGTCTCGAAGAGTTGGACATGACTGAACGACTTCACTTTCACTTTTCACTTTCATGCATTGGAGGAGGAAATGGCAACCCACTCCAGTGTTCTTGCCTGGAGAATCCCAGGGACGGGGGAGCCTGGTGGGCTGCCGTCTATGGGGTCGCACAGAGTCGGACACGACTGAAGTGACTTAGCAGTAGTAGCAGCAGCAGTATTCCATTGTATGGTGGTACAATAATTTATTTATCCATTCAGCTGATGGACATTTAGATTATTTTCTGTTTGGGGGAATTATGAATAAACTGCTATAAACATCTGTATACAGGTCTTTGTGTAAACATGTGTTTTATTTCAATAGGGTAAGCATCTAGGTGTAGGATATATGGGTCATATGGTAAATATTTAAAATTATTAAAAAAAAATCAAACTGTTTTCCTAAATGGATAACCCATTTTGCACACCTACTAGCAATGTATTGAGAGTTCAACTTACTCTGCATCCTTGTCTGCACTTGGTATTATCAGGGTTTGCTTTTTGGTGTCTCTGTCTTTGCCGATCTGACGGGTGTATAGTGATACCTCGTTGTGGTTTTAATTTGCATTTCCCTAATAGCTAACGATGTTGAGCATCTTTTTATGGGCTTATTTGCCATCTGTATCTCTTTTTTGATTAAGAGGTCATTTCACTAAAAAAAAAACTGAGTTGTTTGTATTTTTATTGCTTTGTGAGAGTACTTTATATACTCTGGAAAGAAATTCTTCGTCAGAAATGTTTTTGGCAAATATTTTTTTCCTAATCTGTGACATTCAAAGAACAGAATTTTAAATTGGTTCAGGCTTATGGTTTGTGTGACATTCAAAGTGCAGAGCTTTAAATTGGTTCAGGCTTATGGTTTCTGTCCTATATGAGAAATCTTTGTTTAACCAGTGGTTTTGTTTTTTAATTAAACATTTGATTCAAAGCATTTTTTAATTTATTCTGAGTTGTGCTTCTTTCTTTGTTGGAATTAAAGTATTTTCAAAAAACAATAAAGTGACAATAAGAATAGATAGAAGTGTGTGTGTGTTTGCCTAGAAAAATAGTTAATTGATGACCCTATGTTACTGTCATAGGTCAGGTTCCCCAGGAAACAGACAGAAATTTACATGTGACAAAGACTCTCCTTGACTGACTGCTAGTTATAGTCTCCTTTAAGGCCTCTTCTTAACTAGGCTTTGACCTTGGGTTTCAGTGTCTGTCCTTGTCAAGCCTGCATCACCCAGTTTTAGCAAGAATCCTATTAAGTCAACTTAGACAGAATCCCCCACCCTTGATATCTGCTCACCTTCAATACCTGATCAAATTCTTCATCCCCTAGCATCCTCCAGGTAATGATATTTGATCTCCCTTGTCTGCCCTCAGCAAAAATCTTGTCAAGTTGATTTAGTCAGAATTCCCCTTAGTTTCCTTTTAGTATTTTCCACCCACTGACCCTACTCTGCTCTTGGCTATAAATTGCCAACTATCCTTCTTATATTTGACATTGAGCCCAATTCTATACAGAGATCTGTTTTCTCCTATTGGAATAAATGTTTCTCCTATTCCTGAATAAAATGTTTTTTACCACTTTGACTGCTGTCCAGCTGCAGTTTTCCTTTGACACACGCGAGGAATTTTACTGGGGAATACTATCAAAACCAACACCTCTAAGAGTGGGAGTGAGACAGGATTGGCAAAGGGAATGGTTGAATTATGATGTTGTTGCCTCAGAGGCCTCAGCTGATCCCAGGGGGAGTTCTGGAGCTGGGGAAGCCCTTCAGAATTGCCCTCAATAGAGGGAAGGGTCTGGACCTTTGCATTCCTCAATCCTTCCTCCCCATCAGATGAGATAATGTGTAAAACTAATATAAAATGTGGTATAAGAGTGAGAGAGATTAAAATTTGAACTATAGTAAGTCCTGGTGAGCCGAGGCAATCTTTTTATAAATAGAAATAAATTAAAACTAATTAGTCATTTGTGAAACCCTTTCCATGGTTCTGTGACCTTTGCTCCCCAGCAGCCATGTATCCTGGCAACAGTTTCTGGGCTTTGTGCCTGGTTTGCATCATTCCTCTTGGCTTCCCAGGGTAAAGACATCACTTTACCTGTTCCATTGTTTCTTGCCTTCGTGTGAAAAGGAATAACTGGTTTACCTGAATGCAGATGGCTGCTCTTTGCAGCTGGCAGATCTGGATGGTAAAGAAATTGCAGAAGGAAAGAATTCTATGCCCAGAAGTGAATCCTAAGGGATACGGACAAAGCTTTATATGAAGGCTTTCATAAAGGATAAGTCTTGAGGGTATGTGGGAAACGCTGTTTTGCTGGTTTTGATTTATATGTTTGGGAATCACCCAGGTATCAAGGAACCCCCTGCCCTAGTTCTTGCTCTGCTGGCAACCTAAGCCAGAAAGGCAGACAAAGACTCAAAGTCACCCTCCACCCAGCTCTGCACAAAACAATCTGAGGTTCCACTAGAGAAAGAGGGCTTTTCCTTCCTCAAGGTGGTCCTTCTGGGTCCTTCTAGTCCTTTCAGCAAAAGTGTTCCTGGGAGTTGGAGCTGCCAAGAGAGATGAGATCAGTCTGCTATCGTATTTTTTATCTGACCTTCCCCAAATGAGAAAACTAGCCTAGGATCATTCGATCAGCTTGTGACAGAACCAGAATTAGAGTCAGATCGCTTGTCTCTCGGGCTTTCCAGGTAGCTCTAGTGGTAAAGAACCTGCCTCCCAATATAGATGTAAGAGACTGGGGTTCAATCCCTGAATTAGGAAGATCCTCTGATGGAGGGCATGGCCCCCCATTCCAGCATTCTTGCCTGGAGAATCCCATGGACAGAGGAGCCTGGTGGGCTATACAGTCCATAGGGTCAGACACAACTGAAGGGACTTAGCACATAAATATACACTCCTGTCTCTCAAGTCAGCCAAGTCAGAAACTCTGGGCTATCCTTGATTCTCCTGTCTTCCCCACTGCTCACATCCACTTGAAGTTATGTCATTTTGACTTAAAATTATCTTACAGATTTATTCCTCTCCCCCAATTATTATTGTCACTTCTTTGGCTTAGGTTCTACCTAACCTCTTGGGCAGTTATCCTGAATAACTTTGGTTTCTTCCATTTTTAGCCTGTCCTGCTCACAACACCCAGAGTCATGGCTTTAAAGCACAAATCTTACAGCTCATTTCCCTGTCTAAACTTCTCCATAGCTCCCATTCCTTTCCATGATAAGGACCAAAACTCCTTAGTCATACATCTAAAATGTCATCCTTAACACAGCAGCAGTTTTGAAAAATTTGACTGCAAGCACAATTAATTCTGGCTTTAACCAGAATATCACGACTGCTTTCTAAGCTAAAAGTGCTAAGGCAGGCAGTCTTACAATTGTTTTGGTGACTCTGATATTGTCGAAGACTCCACAGTTTTCTGTCCTTTCTCTTCCATCCTCGGTATGTGGCTGTCATCCTCAGGCTTCCTATTATGGGCACAAGACAGCTATTGCTACTCAAGATATCACATCCCCCTATGACAACTTTCAAATCACAAAAGACGAGAAGGGGAAACAGGAACTCTTTCTCATACAGCCTTCTTCTTTTCTTTTTTTAATCAAAGGTGAAACTCTTTTTTCTGTGCCCTCTGCTGCTGCTTCTGCTTAGTCTCTTCAGTCATGTCCGACTCTGTGGGCCCCCATGGACTGTAGCCTGTCAGGCTCCTCTATCTATAGGATTCTCCAGGCAAGAATACCGGAGTGGGTTGCCATGCCCTGCTCCAGGGGATCTTTCCAACCAGGGATCCAACCCAGGCCTCCTGCACTGCAGGCGGATTCTTTACCGCTGAGCCACCGGGGAGCCCGCTGTGCCCTTCCAGTGCAGTTCAGTCCAGTTGCTCAGTCGTGTCCGACTCTGTGCAACCCCATGGACTGCAGCACGCCAGGCCTCCCTGCCCATCACCAACTCCCGGAGTTTACCCAAACTCATGTCCACTGAGTCAGTGATGCCATCCAACCACCTCATCCTCTGTCGGCCCCTTCTCCTCCCTCCTTCAATCTTTCCCAGTTCAGGGTCTTTTCCAATGAGTCAGCTCTTCACATCAGGAGGCCAAACTATTGGAGTCTCAGCTTCAGCATCAGTCCTTCCAGTGAATATTTTGGACTCATTTCCTTTAGGATGGATTGGCTGGATCTCCTTGCAGTCCAAGGGACTCTCAAGAGTCTTCTCCAACACCACAGTTCAAAAGCATCAATTCTTTGGCACTCAGTTTTCTTTATAGTTCAATGCTTATATCCATACATGACTACTGGAAAAACCATACCTTTGACTAGACAGACCTTTGTTGGCAAAGGAGTGTCTCTGCTTTTTAATATGCTGTCTAGGTTGGTCATAACTTTTCTCCCAAGGAGCAAACATCTTTTGATTTCATGGCTGCAGTCACCATCTGCAGTGATTTTGGAGCCCAAAAAAGTAAAGTCTGTCATGGCTTCCATTGTTTCCCCATCTGTTTGCCATGAAGTGATGGGACCAGATGCCATGATCTTAGTTTCCTGAATGTTGAGTTTTAAGCCAACTTTTTCACTCTCCTCTTTCACTTTCATCAAGAGGCTCTTTAATTCTTCTTTGCTTTCTACCATAAGGGTGGTATCATCTGCATATCTGTTATTGATATTTCTCTCGGCAATCTTGATTCTAAGCTTGTGCTTCATCCAGCCTAGCGTTTCTCATGATGTACTCTGCATATAAGCTAAATAAGCAGGGTAACAATATACATACAGCCTTGACGTACTCCTTTCCTGATTTGGAACCAGTCTGTTATTCATGTCCGGTTCTCACTGTTGCTTCTTGACCTGTATACAGATTTCTTAGAAGGCAGGTCAGGTGGTCTGGTATCCCCATCTCTTTAATAATTTTCCACAGTTTGTTGTGATCCACACTACCAGACATCTATTTCTCTGGCCAGTACTAAATGCCATACAGTGACTGAACTCAACTCAACTCAATCCTAGACCAAGCCTTAGCATCAAGATGAAGGGAATTGCTACGAGTGGCTTGACCTAATGTGATTTATGTCCTGGCCCTGGGCCCCTTACTATCTGAACAAATCATAGTCCCATTGGCAAGAACGAGAACTAATTCATGGAATGACCACTGACAGTGTGTGCCCCCAGCCTGTGATAAGGCCGTTGTGAAGTAGCCTCTACCTACCGCTTAAACTTCATCTCCTTCCACTCTCCTTCATAATAGCCTTCATAACACCAGCCATGTGGAACCACTCACACTTTCCAAAGTAGTCCTCCATGACTTTGCACATGGTGCTCCCCCTGCCTGGATTATTCTCTGCCCTTGGTAATCTTATGGATTCTCATTCTTCTTGAAAGCTCAACTGAAGTGTTAACATCTTTAAAACATTTTCTGATACTTCAAAGTAGCATCAGTCACACTCGACCTTTCCTAGATCTTGACCGTGCCTGGTACATTGTAAGTGCTCAATAAATACTTGTTAAGAATTTTTGCATCATTCAAATAATTCAAATCAGGTCATTGCCACTGCTTAGATTTCAACTAAAACCATTATTTTCATCACATGAGCCATCTGATGGTTCATTTTATGTACTAACTTGATCAGGAAATGGGGTGTCCAGATATTTGGTTAAACATTATTTCTGGGGAGTCTGTGATGTTGTTTCTAGATAAGATTAATATTTGAATCAGTAGGCTGAGTAAAACAGATGGCCCTCCCCAATGTAGGTGGGCCTCATCCACTCCATTGAGCACCTAAATACAACAAAAACACAGAGGAAAGAAGAATTCACTTGGTCTGACTTCTAAACTGGCACATCGTTCTTCTATACTTTGAACTTACATCACCGGAGCTTACATCACTAACTCTTCTCATTCGCAGGGGTTTAGACTTGAACCAACCATCAGATTTCTATGGAACTTCCCAGCCTCCATAATCACATGAGTCAGTACCTTATAATAATCTCCCCCACTCTGTGTGTGTATACACACACACAAACACACACAAATAGTTTATCTAGATAATTCTAACCCATACAAGCCAGCTAATGGATTTCATAGTATATAAGAATGTTTCTAAATTGTGAGATCAAATTGCTGATATGAAATACGGTTCTGAGGAAGCCAAAATACACTACTTTGGTGTTTAGCCCCGTAATATTTTATCCAATGGTTAACCACAACAAATAATTTTCTTTCACTCCTGCTTATCTGGCATATCTTTGGTTTTTTTGCTGCCAAGTTATCTAATGCATGTTATGTAGAGATAGGGACACAGAAATGCTCATCTGTATTAGGGCTAATACTAGCTGAGGTGTGTGTACAGAAAAATTATTCAAATGCACCAGTGAGACTAAGGGCAGAAGAATGAGTGAATATGAAGTAGAAAATGAAAAAATGTCAGAGTGCGATTTATCCCAGAATGTGGGAAGCAGATTCAGAATAATTTCAGGTGCACAAGTACTTTGCCTTAAGTAACATTAATGTATAAGAGCTTATTCTCTTTTTAATTAATTCTCTCTCAAGTCTAGTGAATGGCCTCTTTCCACAAGTCACCAGGCTCAGGAAGCCATATTTCACCTGATCTAGAGTTCTGTGCTCTGTCCTGACTGACAGTGGCTCAGAGCCGATCCAGCAAAGCAGGTGTTGCAAATCTTCAGCGTTGTGCTGCCTGCCAGGCATTAGTTTGTGAATAAACAGAAGCCGGAAATGTCAATGCAGCCACAGGATGGGACGTTGAGAAGGGACACTACTCAAATAACAGAATGAGACTTCTGTGGAGTTTATGCACTTGAAAGGAAGGAAACAAGGGCTTTAAGTTAAAGAATGAAAGAAACAAGGAAGGAAAGAGGAAAGGAAGGGAGGAAGGAAGGAGAGAGAGTGAGAGAGGGAGAAAAGGAGGGAGAAAGAAACTGAAGTTTTGAGGGTCAAGTAGGACATCTGAAATTGTTTAGACTGCTGCTTACAAGGACTTCCCTGGTTAAGAGTCCAGTGGTTAAGACTCCGCGTTCCCAATGCAGGGGACACAGTTTCAATCCTTGGTCGGGGAACCAAGGTCCTGCATACTGGAAGGCATGGCCAGAAATAAATAATAAATGAATACACAGACTGTTTGCTTCCAGGTGTTTCTGCCTAAATTCTTTGAAATATGATTCAGGTTCACATCAGGGTCTTGTCTGGCCTTGTGTTCTCACAGAACTTCATGTGATCTGTACTCAGTCCAGGGGGGATTGCCATTCTTTACATTCAGCCACCTCCTCTGCAGGCAAGAGCACAGATGACTGCTCACACACGCCTGATAGGAGCAAGTTTGGGTTCTCTTGTCACTGTAGCCGTTCCTCAGCCTCACCGCCCTGGGCTGCTTCTGCTGCCTCTCGGCGGCCACTGTTCTTGTGTCCTTGGTCCCGTTGGAACGTCTGCAGCTGACTAGGCTCCAGTGGCTGCGGGGCAGAGAGGAGGACTGGGTTACGTGCAGTGCTTGCTGGTTAATAAAGGTTTGACTGGTCATTTTAGCCAATTATCTTAAGTTCAGAAAAGGTCCATCCCTTGTAAAATGGACTTCTTGGTTAGAGCTTCTTGAGGGTGCCTCGCAAGGAGAGCCCATGCAAAACTGTGCAGGTAGACAGTTGGACTCTCATTGCTGCAGTCTCCTTTGAGCATGGCTCCCTCAGGACACCCAGTGGCCTCCGCTGTCTCTATGGGCCACTATCAAAATCTGCCCTCAGGAATGCAGCTACTGAACTCATTTCCACTGCGTCCAGGCTCAGCTGTGTCCGACTCTTCCTGACTCCATGGACAGCAGCCCGCCAGGCTCCTCTGTCCATGGAATTTTCCAGGCAAGAATATTGGAGTGGGTTGTCATTCCCTCCTCTAGGGTATCTTCCAGACCCAGAGATTGAACCCGGGTCCCCTGGGGCTCCTGCATTGACAAGCGAATTCTTTACCACTGAGCCACCTGGGAAGCCCCCATTCCCACAGCTGCTATGGCTAAATGAGACACTTCTCTCAAAAGGTCTTTTCTTTTTAAAAGTTTATTTATTTATTTGGTTGCACTGAGTCTTGGTTGCAGCATGCAGGATCTTTCAGTTCTGCCTTGTGAGCTGTTAGCTGTGGCATATGGGGTCTAGTTCCCTGATCAGGGACCACACTCAGGCTCTCTGCACTGGGAACACAGAGTCTTAGATACTGGACCACCAGGAAAGTCCATCAAAAGGTCTTAAAACAAAGATATTCATGGATATTTTTTATATCTATCAGTACCAAGGAATGAGAGATGTTTTGGAGGATAGGAGAGACTTTTTGGCATATCTGCTGTCACACCTCATGGGATTCAGCCTGTCAATAAGACTGGCTCTTTACCATGCCTGGCAAAATGTGCTCAGGACTCAAAATAAGTTTAAAGTCTCCTCTTTTCTGGTCTAAACTCCAAAGAAGCACAATCAAGCTAACCATTATCAAGTGCATTCTGTGTACCAGATATTTTGCTAAGCACTTTACAAAACATTGTATTCTCCTCAAATTTAGGGAGAATATCACTGAGGACCCTCTTGACGTATCTGAATTGAACAGCTAGAAATGCAAAGGGCATTGATTAGCTCATGAGACTCAGAAGTCCAGGAACAGGACTGGGCTCAGACATGGCTGGACTCAAACAGTGTTATCAGAACCTTGTCTCTTCGCTCCATCTCTTGGACTGGTTCCATCTGCCTTTATGTGTTGGCTTTATTCTCATTTTCCATGTGGGGGCAGGTGATGGAGCTGCTCCAGCCAGACAGTGTTCCAGTGTCTCTCTTTTTGGCAGAAAGTAGACTGCTTCCTCCTGAGAGGCCGTGCATGCTCAGTTGTGTCTGACTCTTTGCAATCCCATGGACTGTAGCCCACTAGGCTCCTCTGTCCATGGGATTCTCCAGGCAAGAATACTGGAGTGGGTAGCCATTCCCTTCTCCAGGGGATCTTCCCAACCCAGGGATCAAACCCAGGCCTCTTGCATTGCAGGCAGATATCTTACCACCTGAGCCACCTGGGAAGCAGTGTGCTCCAATTATGTGGGATCACGTGTTCATCCTGAACTGGTCTCATGGTCAGGAACCTCAGAGTCTCTTCTGGGTCGGGTCACAGTCTGCATTCCTGGAGTGAGATGGTTGAACCCCCAACCAGGCGGAAGGGTTAGAGGGTAGGGGAGAAGGATCTCCAAATGGAAACTGAGGGAATAGACACTCAGCAGGCACCAAGGAATTTTCAAACCACCTATGTTAGTATTCTAGTTTAATAGATGAGGAAACGGAGGCTCAGAGCATTTCAATAACTTGCCCAAGGTCACTGCTAGTAATTGGCAGAGCAGAGATTTGAATGCTATGCTCACTCATTGTGTCTGACTCTTTGCAACCCTCTGGAATGTAGCCCTCATGGCTCCTCTGTCCATGGAATTTTTCAGGCAAGAATATTGGCGTGGGTTACCACTTCCTCCTTCAGGGGATCTTCCCGACCCAGGGATCAAACCTGCATCTCCTGTGTCTTCTGCATTGCAGACAGATTCTTTACCCACTGAGCCATCGGGGAAGCCCAGAGTTTGAATGCTGTCTGCTATATTTAGCAAGTTATATTTGTTGTTCCATTTACTCAGAGGAAATGTGTTTGCTCTTTAAATAAATAAACCCAAGAATGCATAACTAGAGTGCATGAGCTAATGTCAAATTTTCCATAATGAAAATCATCCTTAACTTGTCCTGCAAATTTATCCCAGAGGACAGGCTAGAAGCCCTCTAAGAGAGCATAGCTCTCTTTCCAACATGCCATTGGCCAAGTTCTGCTGTTGAGGGAATGGGAGTATGGCTATCTATTAAAGACAGAAGACATGCTTCTAATTTCATCACCAGAATGATTTGAACCAAAGACTCTGCTGTCTTCAAGAAAACCAACATGCTAAGTGAATTCCTATTATAATCTTTACTTTTATAGACTCTTCAGATGGGTTTCACTGCCTCTAGGAAGGAATTTGAAACAGTCACCCAGGAGGTTTGGTCATTGTTGATTTTGTTCTGAACTCTCAACCACAAGAGGCTATAATGCCTGTTATTAAAGACCTTATCACATTGACCCAGGGCTGTGTACTAACCAAGACAGAGAAAACCATGGTGTGCACTACAGGATGGAACACTCAATTGAGGGTTAGCAGAGTCCTGGATCTTGTACTATTGAACTTGTAACCTCAGACAAATCACCTAATTTTTCTGGTTCTCACTTTCTTTATTTGTAATATCTTTAAAATGATGTAACTCTTCTTTGATAGATTTTTTGTGTGTGAAATTCAGATGATACAATGTATTTTAAAATTTCAGAACATCTGTAAGCCTTCAAACATTTCATAAAGATGAAGTATTATAAACCTTCCAATGTTAAGGATCTGGGATCCCCCATGATAATCATGGGTGTCCTATGAATGAGTCACCTCTATTCCAGTGGCCCACCCATTGGAAAGGGCAGCTCCCTGCCAAGGAGTCCTCTCTCTTCATTCTTCTGCAAGGCAGTCTTCTCCAGCCAGCCTTTCACCTTTAGGCTACTTCTGGTGAAAGTCGGTGATCAGTCCCTGTATCCCTTGAACTCCCAGAGACACAGGTCAAGACCTCCCAATGGTTCTTGTGAAATGCTCTCACTTTGTTTAAGCTGAGAGAGTGTTTCCCAAGCAGAGTGGGGATGGAACGTGTTGTGGAACACAGCAACAGGACCACTCTCTGTAATGGAGCTCTTGCTCTGGCCTCTTAAATCTCCCCAAAGATGGTTCTAGCTTCTCTTCCACAGCCTGTAGGTGGATACTGGCAGATGCTGGCAGAGCCACTTCACAATGTGTATGTCCTGCATAGCTAGGCGGTTTAGCACTTTCTTTCAGAATGTGCCAAATTAGGACCTACCATCCTATTCTTAGCCTTTGCAGGCTTGAGATAATAGGGGAAGTAATTTTCTGTACAAAATAAAAATCACCTGTAATTCCACTACTTTTTTCTTTTCCTTTGGAAGAGAATTAAGAGTGAAAGTCTTTTTCCTTCCCTTCATCTTTACCAGTTTGGTGTGTACCTTTTAACACTGTTTCTGCGCTTATTCAACTCCAAAAATAGGCAGACTGGGCACTTCCCTAGTGGTCCAGTGGATAAGACTTTACCTTCCAGTGCAGGAGGTGTGGGTTTGATCCCTGGTTGGGAACTAAGATCCCCCATGCCTCATGGCCAAAAAACTAAAACATAAAACAGAAACAATATTGTAACAAATTCAATAGACTTTAAAAATGGTCTACATAAAAAAAAAATCTTTAAAAAATACAATAAAAAATAGATATCTGATAGATGATAGATAATAGATACATAGATAGATGATCTTAAAACATAGCTGCAAAATTTTTGATATCATTCCCATCGAGAGGTGGACTTTAGGTTCTCTTCCATTGAAGAGGCAGGCTTGTGACTGACCTGAACATTCTCTATGTTTTTTTTAAGACTTTTTTTTTTTTCTCTATGTGGACCGTTTTTTAAAAGTCTTTATTGAATTTGTTACAATATTGCTTCTGTTTTATGTTTTTTGATTTTTGGCCTTGAGGCATGTGGGAGCTTAGTTCCCTGACCAGGGATCAAAATTGCAGTCCCTGCATTGGAAGGCAAAGTCTTTTTAAAAAAAAATTATTTATTTTTATTTTGGCTGTGCTTGATCTTTGTTACCCTGCAGGCTTTTCTCTAGTTGTAGCAAATGGGGGCTACTCTCTAGTTGTGGCGTGCAGGTTTCTCACTGAGATGGCTTCTATTGTTGACCAGCAAGGACTGTAGGGCAATGGGGCTCAGTAGTTGCGGCTTGCAGACTCTAGAGCACAAATTCAGTAACTGAGGCGCATGAACTCAGTTGCTTCATGGAATGTGGGATCTTCCCGGACCAGGGATGGAACCCTTGTCTCCTGCATTGGCAGGCAGATTCTTTACCACTAAGCCTCCAGGGAAGACTGCAAGTCAAAGTCTTAACTACTGGACTGCCAGAGAAGTCCCCAGGTATATGGCTTTTGCAGTAATCCACATGAGAGATAAGGGCTAACCTAAGGAAGTGGTGGAAGTAGGAAGAAGAAGCAGGACCCAACTGGGAAATACTCAGCCTCCACAGTGCAGCCCCACTGGCCAGGATGGAGAGTAATGAAGCATCAAGAGTAAGAAGCGTTAAGAGACAGGAAAAGAAGGTATAGGGCAGGTCCGCTTGTATGGACTGTGAAGGTATGTCTCCTTGGGTATGTTTTGGCTTTTTTCTCTGTGTGCAGAATCAAGCTTTCTTACCCCAGGCAGTGATTACATGATTTAGTTCTGCAAATGGGGGACCCTGAATGTTAGCCTACAGATTACATTAATCAATCTATTTTGTTTCATCTTCCATGCTACTTAAAAGCCTCTTAGAAAGAAAATATATGCAAAGTAATGTACAAATTAGCAGAGCCTTGTCATCCTTTTCAGCTGAGCCCTGGTTCTCTGTCAGTGAACAAAGAGGCCCTGGGTGGGCAGGGTCGGTCTATGGCAATCAGTCTCTGTGGGATCAAGCTCCCTGCAACAGGGCAGTGAGGTGAGCCTACAGAACTACAGAAAGACAGAAAAATTGCTCCCTAACACATTTC
The DNA here is from genome assembly GCF_019320065.1 of Cervus canadensis. Lineage (NCBI taxonomy): Eukaryota > Metazoa > Chordata > Mammalia > Artiodactyla > Cervidae > Cervus > Cervus canadensis. The sequence continues at coordinate 18,329,073 of NC_057398.1, read as the reverse complement.
AGAATATACAAGGTCCAGACTGTAGAACAGTATGTGAGTGGGAATAGTTTACATTCTAAAAAAGATATGCACATGTGTGAATAAGGACACAAAGTCTGGAAGCATAATGCCTAAATGGTAAAGGTTTGTATCTCTGGAGGTGAATTCCTTCTGTTTTTGTTGGTTTATTTGTCTCTGGAGTCCTTTGTGCTTTTTTTTTTTTTTATGTTTTCCAAGTTTTCTGCATACATATTACTTTGGAAAATTTAAAAAAAAGAAAAAAATTTTATGTTAAAAGTCAGTAGGCCCTCAGAATTTCATCCATCTTGCCCATCCTTATTAGTGCTAGTGTTTCCTGAAGGTTCCACTTTAAGTCAGCCTACTGTTCTTCACCTTATAAACTAGGAGATCATAGATACAAAAACAAACTACAGTACATGCAAAGTTTAGGGATCTTTTGATTCTCCCTTTTCTAAACCTTCCTCTAACACTCACCCCTTTCTCCAAGTGCTCAGGCCTGCCCTTGGATCCCCCTATTCTCTCTCCAGTGCCAAGTCTGTGGTCTTCAGTCACCATGTCTGTGCCCCCAAATCACTCCTCTCTCTGGCGTCTTCCCTATGCTCCTATTCCCTACTCTCCATCCAAGTGCCTACCTCCCAGGTAGCTCTCAGGCAGATGCTGGAAACTGTCAACAAATATCAAACTGATTCATAACATTTGAATAGCTAATAGCTTCAGACTCACGGGTTTTAAAAGAGGTTGCCCAGTTAATGTTACCATGTCTCTAATTGGTGATACTAAAGCTTTAATCAGATGTGGATTTTCAAGCTCCCATTAAATCCATGTGCACGTGGGTCACAACCTCTTTTAGCCAAGCAGGGAAGCTTTCCTGTAGCCAGGCGCTATCACCATTACTATCAGATAGAGCAGCAACTAATTCAGTCAGGTTGATGGACGCCAAGACGGTGGCCAGACTCATCTATAGAGCTAGAGTGAGAGAAACTAATTTCCTCCTGGCCTGAAGTTCTCCAGGTCACCCCTGGTTACAGGGAAAATGACATGAGTCACGGTGTCTCCTGAGCCAGCTCATCAGGGTGCTGTGCGCAGCTAAGCACAGCTAAGCCACCAATAACAATAGGTGTATGCAGAATGCGTGTCGTTACACCCCATTAGTTCCAAAGCTCTAACTCTAGTTTCCCAGAAGAAAGGTTAGGGAAACTGCAAGATGTGGCAGTTACAAAAGCACTTCAATCCAATACCCAAAGGGGAAAAGTGCCGTCTGACTTCTGGAGTCTAGCCAGTGAGCCAGTTCAGAGCAAGGCTGGACCTGCCCAAGAGAATCCCTTCCCTGGGGAAACTTGAAATCGTTGGGAGGGTTTTCTGTGGAGGTAGAGGTGAGGATTTTTTTGTTGTTGTTTTGTTTTTATGCAAAAAAAACCCCCACAAAACCCACAAGGATAAGTACCTACTAGGTGCCAAGTGTTGTGCCAGGCACCTTTGCTTCCAATCTGAATATGGATCAGTCTTTGCTCGGAAGAAAGTTACAATCCAATTATGGGCTGGCAGTGGGGACTGATGCTAATGATGAAACTAACAGAAATAAAATAAATTAGGCCCTATAAGAGAGTATAGAACAGAGATGAGAATAGAGACCAGTAAGCCCTCAGGCCAGGAAAGAGGCAGGTGGGTAGTGGGGATCCGGTGAATGGGAGACAGGCAAGTGGTGGGAGGGGAGTGAGGAGAAACAGGTGAGAGGGGAAGGGAAGAGGGTTGGGGGTGGTGGCAAGGTCCTTCAACGACCACAGCGGTGGGGCAACCAGCGTGTTGCACTGCACTCCCACTGCAGGGAACTAGCTGAGTCGAATTCAGCCACCCTGGCTCAGTGGGGTTGGACCCCAGGCCCCAGGCTTGGCCTTGGAGTCAGGGTGGGGTTGGGGGTGGGGTCACAGTTGGTGGGCCTCCTTCAGTTCTGTTCAGTTCAGTTCAGTCGTGTCTGACTCTTTGAGACCCAAAGGACTGCAGCACACCAGGCCTCCCTGTCCATTACCAACTCCCGGGGTTTACTCAAACTCACGTCCATTGAGTTGGTGATACCACCCAACCATCTCATCCTCTGCCATCCCCTTCTCCCCCTGCCTTCAATCTTTCCCAGCATCAGGATCTTTTCAAATGAGTCAGTTCTTCATGTCAGGTGGCCAAAGTACTGGAGTTTCAGCTTCAACATCAGTCCTTCCAATGAATATTCAGGACTGATTTTCTTTAGGATGGACTGGTTGGATCTCCTTGCAGTCCAAGGGACTCTCAAGAATCTTCTGCAACACCACAATTCAAAAGCATCAATTCTTTGGTGCTCAGCTTTCTTTATAGTCCAACTCTTACATCCATACATGACTACTGGAAAAACCATAGCCTTGACTAGATGGACCTTTGTTGGCAAAGGAATGTCTCTGCTTTTTAATATGCTATCTAGGTTGGTCATAACTTTCCTTCCAAGGAGCAAGCGTCTTTTAATTTAATGGCTGCAGTCACCACCTGCAGTGATTTTGGAGCCAAAAAAAGTAAAGTCAGCCACTGTTTCCACTGTTTCCCCAACTATTTGCCATGAATTGATAGGCCCAGATGCTATGATCTTAGTTTTCTGAATGTTGAGTTTTAAGCCAACTTTTTCACTTTCCTCTTTCACTTTCATCAAGAGGCTCTTTAGTTCTTTTTCACTTTCTGCCATAAGGGTGGTGTCATCTGCATATCTGAGGTTATTGATATTTCTTCTGGCAATCTTGATTCCAGCTGTGCTTCATCCAGCCTGGCATTTCTCATGATATACTCTGCATATAAGTTAATTAAGCAGGGTGACAGTGTACAGCCTTGACATACTCCTTTCCTTATTTGGAACCAGTCTGTTATTCCATGTCCAGTTCTAACTGTTGCTTCCTGACCTGTATACAGATTTTTCAAGAGGCAGGTCCATGAAATTAAAAGATGCTTGGACTGCAAGTTCTAACTGTTGCTTCCTGACTTGCATACGGATTTCTCAAGAGACAGGTCAGGTGGTCTGGTATTCCCATCTCTTTCAGAATTATTCCAGTTTATTGTGAAAGGCTTTGGCATAGTCAATAAAGCAGAAATAGATGTTTTTCTGGAACTCTCTTGCTTTTTTGATGATCCAGAGGATGTTGGCTATTTGATCCCTAGTTCCTTTGCCTTTTCTAAAACCAGCTTGTTCATCTGGAACTTCACAGTTCATGTACTGTTGAAGCCTGGCTTGGAGAATTTTGAACATTACTTCACTAGCACATGAGATGAGTGCAATTGTGCGATAGTTTGAGCATTCTTTGGCATTGCCTTTCTTTGGGATTGGAATGAAACTGATTTTTTCCAGACCTGTGCCACTGCTGAGTTTTCCAAATTTGCTGGCATATTGAGTGCAGCATTTTCATGGCATCATCTTTCAGGATTTGAAATAGCTCAACTGGAATTCCATCACCTCCACCAGCTTTGTTCGTAATGATGCTTCCTAAGGCCCACCTGACTTCACATTTCAGGATGTCTGGCTCTAGGTGAGTGATCACACCATCATGATTATCTGGGTCGTGAAGATCTTTTTTGTACAGTTCTTCTGTGTATTCTTGCCACCTCTTCTTAATATCTTCTGCTTCTGTTAGGTGCATACCATTTCTGTCCTTTATTGAGCCCATCTGTGCATGAAATCTTCCCTTGGTATCTCTAATTTTCTTGAAGAGATCGCTAGTCTTTCCCATTCTATTGTTTTCCTCTATTTCTTTGCACTGATCACTGAGGAAGGCTTTCTCATCTCTCTGCTATTCTTTGGAACTCTGCATTCAAATGGGTATATCTTTCCTTTTCTCCTTTGCTTTTTGCTTCTCTTCTTTAGGAGGGGCCTTCTTTATTTCCTCAGAGAACGCCTTCCTCAGGGCCCAGTAGGCCTTGTTCAGGTTGTCATTGCCTCTCCCCATGTCCGTGTCTCTGTGTTCAGCTGCTCCAGGTGGTCCAGGGAGGGCAGCTGCAGGAAGGTACAAGTGGGTCACAGGTCAGTCTCGCTGATGTTGTGCTCAGCTTGCAGGACCACTTCCAACAAGGAGATGCAGTTCACAGCTTGCACCACCCGGCACAATGGTCCCATACAGATTTCCTGAGATTTCCATGCTCCATGAAATTCCAACGAAAGACACAGTTCCAGCACTAGATTTTTATATCAGCTGATTTTTCTTTACTTTCATGTTTAACTCTAAAATTAAAACTAATTTTATAACCCTTGAAAATTGAAGTGGTACAGTCTGGTCTGTTGGTTTCCCACGGTTGGGTTCCTTCAGATCCTGCTTTCTCTGCTGTGAACCTCTTCGATTCACACTTGTCTTTAGAAGATATATCAGAGAAATGATGAGAAAAAACTGCATCTTTAAATAATGAGGATATGCTTCCTAATCTACTTCCAAAGAGATTCAGAGGAACCAACTAATGTATCATTTAACTGATCCAGTTTAAATGATTATGAAAAAGTTGGAGAGGAAAAGCTACATTTCAACTTTATTTCCTCAATTAGCCTGATAATTGGGAGATAAGTATAGAATATGCCACATCCACTCCAAAGTATATTTATAGGAAAAATGCCAGAGGTCTTGTTCTCTACTCTTTTTCTCTGAGTTTCCAGATGCTCTGTTATTAGATGCACCTAAAATATACAGTTTTATATGGTAAACTATGCTTGTAGTCCTTTTAAATTAATTTTTAAAATTATAAGCAATAAATGCCTGTGAGTTAAAACAAAAGTACAGAAGGGAATAACAGTTACTTCCCACAAGTAATCACAGTCAATAGCTTTGGAAATCTCTTTCCAAAATACATATTAGAACAAGAGGATTATATTGCAGGTTATGACATCTCCAGCATTTCTGTATTGGAAAGGCTGTTGTGTGTGTTGAGGGGACTCTTTGTGACCCCATGGACTGTAGCACACCAGGCTCTTCTGTCCATAGGGATTCTCCAAGCAAGAATACTGGAATGGGTAGCCTTCTCCATGGGATCTTCCTAACTGAGGCATCGAACCAGGTTCTCCCTCACTGCAGGTAGATTCTTTACCAGCTGAGCTACTGGGGAACCCCGAGAAAACTGGGGGATCTGGTTAAATGGGAATGCTAGGAGAGAAGCTTCATTTGCATAGCAAGCAAGTCGTAATTACTCTGAGGTTGGTTTGGCCTGGTTTGGAGATGGGGAATGGAAATTGGAGGAGATATGAAAGAACCTAAAGGTTACTTAGAGTGAGCCATGGCAAGCACTGTCATATATATATATATATATTTTTTTTTTTACAACTTGCTTTTTTAATTTAAAAATAAGTCTTGAACATGTCATCATATCATCAATACATTATATATCTACCATCTTCTTTTATAATAATTACATAGGATTCCATTGTATTTAACTAGACATCTGATGAGCATTTAGATCTTTTCCAATTTTCACTAAGCATTTTTGTGTCTCTGTATGTGTGAGCATGACTTGTATACACACACATACATATACATAGTCTGCTCATAACTTTAGAATTTCTATAAAATAGATTCAAAGAAGAGAAATTTCTAGGATAAAGGAGATGTGCACTTTAAATTTTGAAAGAAAACTACCGTTGTGTAATATACAGTTAATATACTATTCGAAGTATAGTTGTTCTGTGAGCCCTCCTCCCATTGTGATAGCAGAATAGTGTCTAATATGATTAAAAGTGATCATGTAATTTAGTGTCCAGAACACTTTTAAAAGAGAAAGTGGATGCCATTAGTTATATGCTTGCACCACAGGCATAAACCAGGTTATCGTGGGCAACCTGGAACATTTAGTTACCCTAATAATTATTAACATGAACATTATTAGTGAGCATCAGATTGCTGAAAACTTAAGAAATTTCCATTATCCTCCTTTTATCCCTCCCCAACTTACTTTCTTACTCCCACAGTATTACACAGAAAAGATGGGCCCCCCACCCAGGGTAACCCTGTGGACCAATACTCCAAAATGAAAATAGCAGGTCAGCTGAGAGAGGAGACTGGGCCCTGCCCAGGTAGAAGACAAGAGACCATATATTACTCATTTGCAAAGTCAGGAGACTTCCCTGACTACACAGGGACAGAAAGGCTCCTTGGAGGTCAAAAGGGGAGTGACACTAACTGAAGTACACTACCCATAGGCTTCTTCACTAGGATCCATCTTGGTTAAGAGATGAGTGTGCACACATAGGAAGACCCTCAGATATACCAAACATGGACTCTGAACCAGGCAAATCAAATGATTGCCCAAAGGAAACCAGGAAGAAATGCCGCATAAAAATAATTCGAACTACCATGAGGGCTTGACTCAGCGACTCTTTCTCTGAGTTCACCCGTGTGTCGATCTGCACAAACTGTACTCTCTTTTTTTTTCCTCCTCTGGATAAATACTTTGTTTCACTACTTTTCATCTTTGTGGGAATTATTTTTCTGCAAAGCCAGGGCGTTGTCATTGAGCACTGGTCTAGTGACTAGGATTTGATGCTCTCACTTCCAAGAACTGACCTCAGTCTCTGGCTGGGGAACTGAAGCCTTGCTTCAGAAAGGCACCGCAGGCCAAGGTCGTCTAAGACCGAGAGAGTGTATGGAACTTGCAGCAACCTGCTCATGAGATCTTGTCCTAATGACAGCAAACCAAAGTTTTAGGGGAAAGGAGAAAGAATTAGCTTCTAAATATTTTGCCCTATTAAACTTTTCATTTGAAAAATGAAGATTCCCAAACCAGGACTCAGAGTTGGAAAACAAAATATCTCACAGAATAAAGAAATAATACGGAGGGGGAAAAAAGAGTTGTTTTGAAAAGTAGTAATAAAACTTTACCACAAAACATTTGCTTCCTATAAATCTAGCCTCAGGATTCCCTGATGAGCCCCAAAGCTATGGAAAAACATGAAAAAGAACACAGTGTATTCAGTTTTCTGAGGCTTATGACTTGGCTACATTTTAGATAATCCCCGGACTAATGTTGATTTTTATGGCTTAGCCTCAGAACATGTCTTCTCTTTGCTGTCTTATAAAATGCTGGCGAGTCTTAGGCTACTTCTTTGGTTCTTTATGGACAGTCCAAGACCTGGAATATTAGACATATGGCCTTCTGTGAGTACGGTCTATCACTTATGTCAGTTCCCATTTCCAAGACAGCTGGGGAAAAAAACGTATCTCATTCCCAGGCAAGATCAATCTACGGCAAAACTCTGCGTATGTTCAAGAGATGACAGGCAGGTTGTTCCAGATGGAAAAACAGAGCCCATCACATGCCTTGTACGTGTGTGTTCCCATTCCTCCAGCAGTGCCTTTTGTTATCCACTAAGGATTATATTCCTTTTTCTGCCCATTATCCCAGGCTCAGGAAGAAAGTCCTTGACAGGTTAATGAATTGCCCAGCATACTGAATGATTTATCTTGTGTTTCTCACTAAATGAGAGGTTTCAACAGATCAGCGCTGAGGTGTTGAGAGTGTGTTTCTAGCTAAGGGCAAGCTGCTGAAATGCCTCAGAGCCTTACAACCCACTGCCTGAAGGTGACCCCATGAGAGGGTATTTTCCAAACCGTTCCTTATGTCACCTCTTGTCCATTGGCTGCTAATTCAAAATGTGGATGTAATGGTCTAAATCTTTTTTAAGGCTGAATGTTACAACAACACACTGTGTAGTAGGTATAACTATTAAGTGATGCTGATCTTTTTGCAGCATCCAACACTAGCCCGGCTTTCTCACTCAGGCTTTGTTTTGATTAAGGCAGGCACTGGCAAAACATTTGAAATTCATTCTGTTTCTGTGAAATGGATGTTTTCCTTTGTCAAATGCTATCTGAAAGCTGAGATCAATCTATAGATACTGGACAAAGGAAGATAGCTAAGATGTTTGTTTGTCAAAAACAAACAATGATTGCCAAACAGTATGTTTAAGGCAGATCCCATTTATGTAAAAATATGTATAAATATAGTATGTGTTGGTATATGAATGGAGGAAATTTGAAAGACTATGTACCACATTATTAATAGCTGCTATGTCTGGGGGTGGGATTGCCAGGGCTTTCTACTTCCTGAGACATCTGTATGATTTGCCTTTTATACAATAAGCATCTGTTACTTTTCCAATCCAAAAGAGAAAAGGAATGCCAAAATAAAGTTATTCATGAGGACTGAACTGATTTCTTAGCCCTACAATCAAATGCGCCAAGTTAACCAAAAACAAACATAAGCAGGAATGACCAGTTCATCATGTGGAAGACATTATTATCATATATTAATAAATGTTATATATATGCTTCCGAGGATGGAAGAAAAGGACAAATGCCAGAGAGACAGAACTTTTTATTATTTGTTAAAAATAAGTTTGTTTTAAAAATAAGTAAATGTATTTCTTAACCTGCTTAGAAAACTTTTTCAAACTCTTATAATTATTTCGAATAGTACTCATCTTGGTTGTATCATCTGAACTTTCAGTTTAGGAAAATGTTCAGCTAGAATATGTCAGATGTTAGCTCTTAGTGCCTGATGGGGATGTACTGATAGATAAGTTCGATTACGTCAGCAGATCTAACGCACCATTTTGTGAGTCATCCCAGTATGAAGGAGTGGAAAGTACATCATTTTTGGAGATTCAATCTAGATTCAAGTCTCCCCTACCCCATTATATTTGTAATTTGATCTTGAACAAGTTACTTAACTGCCAAGAGCCTCAGTTTTCAGAATTAATATGCTTTGTAACAATAATTACGGAGGTAGGGTGGTTATAAGGTTTGAACAAAATAATCTGTAAAGTGCATTTTAAAACCTGCAAAAAAAGATGCTCTAGCTTTAGCAAGACTATTGAATGAATGGGAAAATATTATTCTAGACTTTGCTAACTGTCCCTACCAAAACGAGGGAGACAGACTCATTCTAATTCCTTCAAATGTGGTGTTTTTTTTTTCAGAACAAAAGTGACTCTTGTGGTTTAGAGAATGGAAAAAGTAAATAATAGTTGAATGAAGGCTCTAGATTTAGAATAATGCTGGAAAATTCTGAAATTGTCATATACACATACACACACACACACACATTCACACCTAGCACCTATAATCTTTTTCAGACTATCTCAAGTGTCACAGCCTTTGTGAGGTCTTTGCTGATTTCCTGCAAAAGCAGGAACTCCCTCCCAAGGAAGGCCTGGTGTGGAAAGATTAGCTATGCCAATGAGATTCCCTTTCAGAGGAATTTAAAGCTAATAGAATCGAAAGGAGTTGGACAGAGAAGCCCACTTTCAGTAGGAGTTTCATTAATGATAGTGCCCCAGAGTGACAGTTCTATGACTCAGGCCTACTCTTGGTCCCCCAGTTAGCAAAAAGGTAAAGTCAGGATATTTTAATTCAGTTATCCTATATGGAAATTTTTGGAGTGTGTAAGCACCTCAGAGAGAAGTTTAAAATCCCTGTTCTTTTAGAAATATCTTGACCTGACAGCTTGTTTGTAGCCACTCATCATGTTTCTTTCCTTATCCTGCAGCATTTTCTGCTTCTCCATTTGCCACATGATGCTTCTGACCAGCAATGTCGACACAAGCAATATTTGGGGAATCTCAGAGCGAAACAGTTCAGATGTGAGTCTGGTGACCAGAAGAGAACTAAGGGCCAAATGTCTAGATTTGGAAAATAACAGAAAACTGTTATTTAAAATCTACAAGAGTAGTAGAAAATGTTTAATGATTGTGAGTGTGGCTAGAAGAACCTAAAACAAACTTGATACTGGGTAAGCCGAGGAACAAGAGGAGGAAAATCTCGTGAAGGGGCACTCGGAGAAGAGACCAACACAGAGACCATTGGTGATCACTTCCCAAGAGGTTTTGATGGGAAGGTAAAGATAGAACTCAGATTGTAGTGGCTTTTTGTTAGTTTGTTCTGGCTGTGTTGGGTCTTCATTGTTGCGCACAGGCTTTCTCTAGTTGTGGCAAGTGGGGATTACTCTCCAGTTGCAGTGTGTGGACTTCTCATTGCAGTGGCTTCTTTTGTTGAGAAGCATGGGCGTGTGGGCTCAGTAGCCGCAGCTCATGGACTTAGTTGCTCTGCAACATGTGGGATCCTCCCGGACTAGGGATCGAACCCGTGTCCCCTGCATTGGCAGATCTATTCCTAACCACTGGGACATCAGGAAAGTCCCTGCAGTGAGCTTTAAAGTGATGTTGGACTAAAGAAGTAGAGTAGTGCTCACTGATAAACCTTCTAAGGAGACTGGCAGAGGAAGAAAATTGTCCAAACAGGCTTGACATCCTTAATTGTTCCCTCTCCACCCAAGGGCAAGAACACAGGTTCCCTATGAATGGAGGCTGGACTAGGTATCTGCACCTTAAGAAACCTTACTGGCTCCCTTCCAATTTCCTGAAACTTTGGGCTCTATCTTCCTATTCCTAATCACAAATCCTTTAACCCCCATTCATTTTTACCCCGTCTCCACCCAGTATATTTTGGATCGATACAGTGTTTGACCCTTTCTTTCGTTCTCACCCTGTTTCACCTGATGCTGCCCTCTGCTCTCTTTCTGCTCTGTGTCCTGGGGCTCGACTCTACCCCTCCCTGCCTGGGTACCCAGACCCCCACACCTGGCCTCCCTAAGCCGCTCAGTTTGTCTAGTTTGGAGCAGAACTGGTTCAGAAGGAGAAAGAAAGGCATGAAATTGAAGAGGATAAAGTCAAGGAAAACAGTGTCAGTTGGTTTCACTCTCGGAGAGACCAGGGAAGAAGAAAAAGAGCCCGAAGAAAAAGAGGGCAAAGGTAGGAAAGAGGAGAAAGGTGAGGAGGAGAGGTGACAAGTCACCTGAGTGAGTGGGAGGGGGTTAAGGACTTGGGTGGAGGCCTTGACAGGGGACGGGAGACTTCAGCCAGCCTCAGAGATAAGGTGGAAAAGCTGACTCTAAGGATGGGTGTGGCTACAATTCCTAGGCAGTGAGGATTCTGCTCAGAGTGAGGGGTATGGCGGTTGGGCAGCAGGTTTGAACTTGTGAGTCTGGATGGTCACTCAGGGGAAAGGAAAGTGAACTAACCAAGGAGGGGGATTTTAAGTAACTGGGAGACCAGTCGACGCTGGAGACCCAGCACTGGGAGCTGTGCCTGCTGCTCTATTGTGTGAGTTTTTCCAGAAGCCTTTTAGCCCGTGAAGACCATCTCTTGTGAGCCAGGCCGACCATCAGTTCTGGTGATTAAGGCCAGCATTCCCAGGACCTGACGTAGTTCCAGCCCCAGGGTCAGATGCATTGGCTTTGGGATGAAAGACACTGAACGTCCTTGCAACTGACCTCTTGCCTCTAGAAAGGAAGTGAGTCCCCTACAGGCAACATATACAAATTTGACAAAGAAATGGTAGACTCTACAGCGAAATCAGTACTTTGCAGAATCAAGGCCAGTGCCCCACTTGCTGTACACTGGCCCTGCCCTGACTGAGCCTTGATGGAGACCCAGCCGGCCTTCCGAGTTTCCTGGAAATTCTCATGACCCTCACTGCCCATTTTCCTGTAGAGACTGAGCACACGGCTTTCCTGGTCTCTTTGCCACAAAGAATAAGGGAGTATCCTGGGTTAAAAACTAGAAAATCTGAAGCTAGCATATTTCATGTATGAAGTTTGATCAAAGGAAGGGTATCTGCTGGGCCACTCACAGGCTCCAGCAGGAGTACCATTTCGTCAGCACATTGTAGCAGGGCTCTGGAGCCTGACCCATGACCTGCCTGGAACAGGACTCCTCTGGATGTCCTTTCCAACAGCCTGGCTAGCCCCACCATGATGAACTGTCTAAGAATGCTTGAGAGCTAAAGACACAGCTGTGGTTGTTCTCTGGTATGAAGAACCACTCTGCACAAGGGTGCTCTGCCAGGAGAACTCCACCTCCATCACTGGGAAATCTTACATGTTCCCTCAGCTGGGAAGGAAGCCAGCCAAGACTGAAGGGATCTCCTCTCCTTTCCTTGCTGGTTCACCTACCTTCCCACAAATGTTCTGAAACCCTAGTGTTTTGTTGTTGTTGCTGTCATTTTTGTTGCTAAGTCATGTCTGTCTCTTTTGTGACCCCATGGACTGACTTCTGTCCATGGGGTTTTCCAGGCAAGAATACCAAAGCAGGTTGCCATTTCCTTCTCCAATGGATTGAACCTGCATCTCCTGCATAGCAAACAGACTCTTTACCACTGAGCCACCTGGGAAGCCCCACCCTTGTGGTTACAAGGAGCCAAAGTTCCCTTGCAGTCCAGGCCCCTTTATTCCCAGTGTCAAGATTTCAAATGCAAAAGACAAAATATTAAGTGCCAAGGATCCACACATTCTCAAACCAAGTGCTAAAGCCCCTATACAGAAGCTGCTGGCCTTCCCATCACCCATCTCTATAAAAGAGGGAAGGGGGAGAAGATGGTGGAGGATTGGTTCAGAGACAGTGGTGTGACCTCTCATCCATGAGGAATGGGAAGTTAAGGTTTCCTCCTCTCCTCAGGCCAAGGCGAGGGGACTCAAGGGAACACAGTGTTTGATACATCCTCAGAGATGGCTAACTAATTTGTGGAACCCACACAGTGCAAAATAAAGGGGAGACCCTTCTTCAAAAAGCAAGGTACAATGACATTAAAAGTACTAAATTTAAAAAATAAAAGGGTGGATTATATCTTTGCTCTCAGAAACCATCCTATTGAAGCAGTTCTTGAGGTCTGCGTTGGACAAAACTTAAGACCTGAGTTCTTTAAGAATGAAGAGATGAAAAGCAATTAATGTTCATTAATTACCTATTGTGTGCCAGTCACCGTGGTAGGCCTTTTACACCTGTTATCTTGCATAACCTTCATGACAATCCTGTGGTTTTCACAGTTGTCCCAGGTTACACAGATGGTCCATGGCAGAGACAGGATGTGGGTCCAGGTCTTACAGGCTCCAAAGTCTGCAAGTCTGGGTTCTTTCTATTCTCCTTCTATGTCTCCCATGGAAGATGGAAAACGGGAGAATGCTGGTAATTGGAGGGCATCTACTTGAGCCGGCACTGTGCTTGATGGGTTGGTTCAGCTTTTTGAGTATAAGCTTCTGCTTCTGGAGGGTCCTCTTCCAGGCCCTTCAGATAGGCACATCATCCCCACCATTTGCTGCAGCAGTTTAGCCACCAGGCAGAGGAGCTGAAACACTGATAGAGAAGGAAACAAATTTTTCATAGGCACTCATTTGTTCACTCATGTATAATGCATCATTGAGCCATCCTCTTTTGGCACCCCTGAATTCTCAGGGCCCTTATGCCTCTCTCTCTTCCTTTTGACCTCCTCTTTTCTCTCTATCTAGGACCAGCAAAAGTTAATGAAAAGACAACTGAGAGGTTATGTACATGATGAAAGGAAAATAACTTATTTCAGAGTTGCCTGCTTTCCGAAATGAGATTTCCATGTATTACACAACAACAAAAAAATGACCTGTCTGGCAAATTATCTTGTTTGTCCAAGAACTATTCTATTACTTGACTCAGCCATAAGTCCATGAAATTAACTGCTATCAGATCAAATAAAAAAGGTCATAATTAAGCAGAAGCTGGGCAATGGATTTGATGATCCTTTTCCTGGAAGGTTATGATCTTGGAATATGTGTCAGTTCATGACTGTATTTCATACCTTGTCTAAAACATGGTCTGAAAGACTGGAGCTGTGAGTAACCTTGGCAACGAAGCAAGAAGGGAGGATGGCCTATTGTGGGATCCAGATTCTAGAGCTGAAAGTTCCACGGTGGTCATCTAGTCCAGCTGTCTGTTTGAGAAACGAGGAAACTGAGACTCAGAAATGCTAGATAAACTTTTTAATGACCCAAAAGTCATTAAGGTAGAGTTAAATCAGGAATCCAGGTTTTCTGGCTTCCAGTCCTGGGCTTTACCATTGTATCCTATTATTTTGTCTATGGTTTATTTCTGGAGATTATTTTTATTTACCAGCTTAGGGCTTCCCTGGTGGCTCAGTGGTAAAGAAACCACCTGCCAATTCAGGAGACGCAGGTTTGATAACTGGTTTTGCGAAGATCTCCTAGAGAAGGATATGGCAACCCACTCCAGTATTCTTGCCTGGGAAATCCCATGGACAGAGGAGCCTGGCGGGCTACAGTCCATGGGGTCACAAAGAGTCAGATATGACTTAGTGACTACGCCAGAAAAACTAATGTTTAAAAGCTTTTATTTTAATTTTCATTTTAAAAATTATAAAAGTAATATATGATTATTGTAAAGAAATTCAAAACATAAGTATATTCAGTGAAAAGTACATACAGTAAAAAGTTTTCTGGCAGACCAGAAAGTGTCTGCCTTTCACTTCTCTATCCCAATTGTGTTTTCACTCCAGAGGAAGGCTCTGTTAACAGACTAGTCTGTATTCTTGTCGACTTTTTCCTATGCATTTACAAACACATATGTTTCCTTTTCCGTAAATGGAAACACGCTATTCATATTGTTTTGAAGTTTGCTGTTTTCTCTTTAACATCTTTCTGCACAAAGATACTTATTCTCTTTTTGAAATTGAGATATAATTCACATAATATAAAAGTCCCATCATTTTAAAGTATGTAATTCAATGGTGTTTATTATATTCACTATGCTGTGCAACCTTTTACCACTATTTAATTCCAGAATGTTTCCATCACCCCAAAAAGGATCCCTGTATCTATTAGCCATTAGTTTCAATTTCCCTGTCCCCTCATTTCCCTGGCAACCATAATCTATTTTCTGTCTTTAGATTTGCTTATTCTGGGCATTTCATATAAATAGAGTCATGAAAAATATGGCCATTTGTATCTTTTATTATTTAGCATGTTTTCAAGCTTCATCCATGTTGCAGATGTGTCAGAGCTTCATTCTCTTTCAGGGCTGAATAATCTTCCATCCTATGGATAGACCACGTTTTGTTTATCTATCCATCAGTTGGTGATGAATGGCCATTTGGGTTATTCCTGCTTTTTTATTATGATGGATAATGTTACTATAAATATTCTACACCTTCAAGACAGTATGGTACTGGCACAAAGACAGAAATATAGATCAATGGAACAGAATAGAAAGCCCAGAGATAAATCCACGAACCCATGGACACCTTATCTTTGACAAAGGAGGTAAGGATATACAATGGAAAAAAGACAACCTCTTTAACAAGTGGTGCTGGGAAAACTGGTCAACCACTTGTAAAAGAAATGAAACTAGAACACTTTCTAACACCATACACAAAAATAAACTCAAAATGGATTAAAGATCTAAATGTAAGACCAGAAACTATAAAACTCCTAGAGGAGAACATAGGCAAAACACTCTCTGACATAAATCACAGCAAGATCCTCTATGACCCACCTCCCAGAATATTGGAAATAAAAGCGAAAATAAACAAATGGGACCTAATGAAACTTAAAAGCTTTTGCACTACAAAGGAAACTATAAGTAAGGTGAAAAGACAGCCCTCAGATTGGGAGAAAATAATAGCAAATGAAGAAACAGACAAAGGATTAATCTCAAAAATATACAAGCAACTCCTGAAGCTCAATTCCAGAAAAATAAATGACCCAATCAAAAAATGGGCCAAAGAACTAAACAGACATTTCTCCAAAGAAGACATACAGATGGCTAACAAACACATGAAAAGATGCTCAACATCACTCATTATCAGAGAAATGCAAATCAAAACCACAATGAGGTACCATTACACGCCAGTCAGGATGGCTGCTATCCAAAAGTCTACAAGCAATAAATGCTGGAGAGGGTGTGGAGAAAAGGGAACCCTCTTACACTGTTGGTGGGAATGCAAACTAGTACAGCCGCTATGGAAAACAGTGTGGAGATTTCTTAAAAAACTGGAAATAGAACTGCCATATGACCCAGCAATCCCACTTCTGGGCATACACACTGAGGAAACCAGATCTGAAAGAGACACGTGCACCCCAATGTTCATCGCAGCACTGTTTATAATAGCCAGGACATGGAAGCAACCTAGATGCCCATCAGCAGATGAATGGATAAGGAAGCTGTGGTACATATACACCATGGAATATTACTCAGCCATTAAAAAGAATTCATTTGAATCAGTTCTAATGAGATGGATGAAACTGGAGCCCATTATGCAGAGTGAAGTAAGCCAGAAAGATAAAGAACATTACAGCATACTAACACATATATATGGAATTTAGAAAGATGGTAATGATAACCCTATATGCAAAACAGAAGAAGAGACACAGAAGTACAGAACAGACTTTTGAACTCTGTGGGAGAAGGTGAGGGTGGGATGTTTTGAAAGAACAGCATGTATATTATCTATGGTGAAACAGATCACCAGCCCAGGTGGGATACATGAGACAAGTGCTTGGGCCTGGTGCACTGGGAAGACCCAGAGGAATTGGGTGGAGAGGGAGGTGGGAGGGGGGATAGGGATGGGGAATACATGTAACTCCATGGCTGATTCATATCAATGTATGACAAAACCCACTGAAATGTTGTGAAGTAATTAGCCTCCAACTAATAAAAAAAAAAAAAGAAAAAGAAATATTCTACATCTTTTACATGACTAAATGTTTTTAATTTTCTTGGATTTGTTCTTCTGAATTATTGCATAATATTCTATCATTTGAATTTGCCATGTAACCATCCCTCCTATCGTTGAACATTCACCTTTTATTCAACTCCAAAAAATTACAAGTAATGGTGCAATATACATCTGTATGCATATTTCTTTGAGAGAGATAGCATAGTATCTGCAGTGTCACACAGAAGTGAGCACTGTGTCTGGATCCCTGCACTGCCACTTCTTAATTGTTAACTTTTTTCTGTTTCCTCACCTGTAAAATGGGGTAAAAATAGAACTTCCTCTCAGATTCTAAGTGACTAATATGAATAAAACAGCTATACAGGGCTTGGCCCATAATTTATATTAAGTAAATGTTGTTAATATAATATGCAAATATTTCTGAATTTAGGTCCCTAGAAATGGAATTTTAGTGTCAAAATAATGTTATAATTTTGAAATATGTAACTAATTGCCCTCCAATAATATTATGCCAGCAGGAATGAGATTGCCTATTTCCCCACACTTGCCAGTTCTGGAAATTATTAAACTTTTCAGTTCAGTTCAGTTCCGTTGCTCAGTCATGTCCAGCTCTTTGCGACCCCACGGACTGCAGCATGCCAGGCCTCCCTTGTCTATCACCAACTCCCGGAGTTTACTCAAACTCATCTCCATTGAGTTGGTGATGCCATCCAGCCATCTCATCCTCTGTTGTCCCCTTCTCCTCCCGCCTTCAATCTTTCCCAGCATCAGGGTCTTTTCAAATGAGTCAGCTCTTCACGTCAGGTGGCCAAAGTACTGGAGTTTCAGCTTCAACATCAGTCCTTCCAATGAACACTCAGGACTGATATCCTTTAAAGATGGACTGGTTGGATCTCCTTGTAGTCCAACGGACTCTCAAGAGTCTTCTCCAGCACCACAGTTCAAAAGCATCAGTTCTTTGGTGCTCAGCTTTCTTTATAGTCCAACTCTCATATCCATACATGACTACTGGAAAAACCATAGCCTTGACTAGGTGGACTTTTGTTGGGAAAGTAATGTCTCTGCTTTTTAATATGCTGTCTAGGTTGGTCATAACTTTCCTTCCAAGGAGTAAGCATCTTTTAATTTCATGGCTGCAGTCACCATCTGCAGTGATTTTGGAGTCCCCCAAAATAAAGTCAGCCACTGTTTCCACTGCTTCCCCATCTATTTGGCGTGAAATGATGGGCCCAGATGCCATGATCTTAGTTTTCTGAATGTTGAGCTTTAAGCCAACTTTTTAACTCTCCCTGTTAAATTTTTGGAATTTTTAATTTGAATTTCATCTATTTTTGTGATAATTTGTATTTCCTTAATTCCAACTGAGATTAAATATCTTCTAGTATATGTATTGGCTACTCATATCTCTCCTACTGTGAAATGCCTGTTTATATCTGCCTGTGTATTTTGATTCATAGACTCTCTCTGTATATGGTTACTTGCCTTTTGTTATGTATTTCGAAAATATTTTCTCAGTTTGTCTCTTACCATGTAACTTCGTTAATGATATCTCTTGTCATATTGAAGTTCTTAATTTTTATGAAGTCTATTATATCAGTATTTTCCTGTGGAAGCACTCCCATAAATAATTAAAAGCTCAACCTGGAAATAATGCAAATTATTTCTACTCATTGATCAGAACTGGTCACACAGCCCCACCTAAAGCACAGAGGGACCAAGCCCAAGCCAGAAGATGAAGACCTGGAAATATTCGATGAGCAGCATAAATAACTACCACAGTGTTCTAAATCAGAAAGAGACTGATAGAAAGGAGGGAAGGACAGTGGAGCAGTGAGGGAAGTGTTAACATGCCTCCAAGCCCTAGGAGAGAAGACTGTGATCAAGTAACGCAGAATTAATTCCAGTTGCATTAGGAAGATGTGACTTCAGGAAGTTGTTTCATATGAAGCCTGGAATAGGATTCCAAGAAAACCACGTTTTCTGAAAAAGCTGAGTTCTTAGCATTCAGAGTGAGCAGAGGAATACTGTTTTTTCTCATCAGTCATTGATTTAATCCTGATGTGAGGAGTTTATTTAGATGATCCAAATATTAAGTCACCAAGCCAGAGGGTATTTGGAATGCATTTGGGGAATGGCAGAGCTGTCTGTTCTTCAATAAATGCCTGCCCAACCCCCATCCTCTGTAAGCGCTCTTAGTATGTGTGTGTGCACTTCCGTGAGCAGAAAATCAATACCTTCTTGGATAGATGGAAATTGAGCTATGTCAAGGCACACATGCGTGGTCTGATAGCATCTTTCTGCCAGGAATCTAATATATTGATCAAATTTCCCCAGCCGAGCATCTGTGCAATATAGAAGAGCAAGACAGGCTAATGGTAGAAACGTTGACTATACATTTTTCTGAAATGTCGCCTTTAACTGAAAAATCAAAGCTGAAGATTTTCATGCAGGGCACTGCCTCTCCTGATGAGTGTCCTAATCTTTGAATTTTCTGGCAGAGGTCACGAACAACACGCTCTCCTGTTTCTGTGACTCATGGGCTCCTCACTGAGGGTGAGAAATGATTTTCTCAGTTGGAGCCCTCCTGTCTAAGACAGGGTTGTGTCTGCCTCCTCCTCTGATTCGCCACCACCTCTCTCTCTCCTTTCTTTGAGCCAAACCAGCAGTCATTCCCCTCTCCCCGACCCAGGAACAGCAGCAAGTGTGTGGGTGGCTATTTGGTTAAAGCTCTGGGTAGCTACAGAAGTTGTACCTTTGCATTGTGCACGTGTTGTTTTGATTGTTGTTCATAACTTTTGTTATTACTACTGTTGCTTACAGGTCACAGTGGTGATAGGAAAAAGGAGGATGGTCTCTCTGCCTGACTTTTTCAGACATGCTCCTTCCTAGCTCGCCGTGATGACACACAAGCACAAGGGGTATTGGCTGCTGACTGTTCATCGTGGACGCACCTGCCTTCAGCTGCTAAAGAGGAAGGGACACACGGAGGCAGAGAAGAGGATGTGCCTGCATTTTTAAACAAACTGCCTTGTGATGCAGAAGGCCTATGAAACATTTTAGATATCGAACCCGAGGTACATGGAAAATTACTCACATGGTTTTATTTTTTTCTCCCCTGATGACTCTAGTAATCCAGGGGGAAATTATTCTGGTTGAATGACTCATCTAAAACACGTTTTTTGACTGTATCTTAGCCAAGGAAGAATCTATTCAGAGATAACAATTTATTATTTAACATTTCGACAGGTCCACAGAAGTACAAGTCAATTGAGTCCAAATAAAGAAATGTGCTATTTTTAACAAATTCTAGATGTTCTTGGCAGAAGGTAGGTTAGACTTTGTTAGAGGGAAGAAACAGGTTTATGATCTTTTTCCTTCAGGTCTTCAATTAAAACTTGATAATCAAAATAATACTTTAAAAGAGAAGCCAAGAAATAGCCTTAGAAATGTTTATGAAGATATGACAAAAGGTAAACAAGGGTGAAAGAAAGAGAGAGAGAGAAAGGAAGGAAGGAAAAAGGGAAGGAAGAAGAAGCAAACTGTGCCCCGGAACTAGAAATAGATGTGCTTGAAATAGAGAAATTGGAATATTTCCATTACTTCATTCTTATTACTGCATAGATTATGAGAGGAGATCTCATATATAATGTGCTTTTATTTCCCTATAATAAAGGTATTTCAGCTCCTATAGATGAAAAATACTGTCCTGTTGGAACTCATCCCAATGGTAACAAACCTAAAATGGGATTTTTATATTTTCATAATGTTTTCAAACATTTCATACACTTCATTTAAGCCACCACTTCCCTGGTGGATCAGATGGTAAAGAATCTTCCTGCCAATGCAGGAGACAAGAATTTGATCCCTGGGTCGGGAAGATCCCTTGGAGAAGGGAATGGCAACCCACTCCAGTTTTCTTGCCTGGAGAATTCCAGGGACAGAGGAGCCTGGTAGGCTACAGTCCATGGGGCCACAAAGAGTTGGACACGACTGAATGACTTTCACTCCACTTTATTTAAGAAGCATGCATTCTCAGGGTAGGACATGCATTATTATTCCTGTTTTACTGATGAGGCAATGACAACCAAGGTCATACAGCAACCTAATAAAGTTGGAATACACCTCCTCCATAACAAATCCATTACAACATACTGCCTCTTTGGACCAAAACTTACCTTATTTTGGGCTGTACACTTTCTGTCCTTTTCTTTCTTTCTCCTGAGCACAGAGTCCTTGAAAAGTTCTGTTTGATACATACAATTTTTTATCTTTCTTCTGAGGGGGTGACAAATGAAGGTTTTGTTCCCTTTGTAGTGAAAATGGATATTATGTTGCACTTTGAAGGCTCAAAGGAGAATTGGTCAAATTTTACCTTTTAACTTCACCTGTGGTAACTTATACTCTGGTTAATTGCAGCAACATTGGAGAAATTAACATAGGTATGTCATGATAATTGGATATAGATATTCATAACTTAAAAATAAGAGTGATTAATCATACCATTATATAGCAATCTGATTCCTATCTCTTTTTCTTTTCTTGTATTTCTTAGTTTAGCTCTTTATTATCAGGTGTTTCATGTTCAGGCCTTGGTTTACCAACACATAAATAAACTGAACATAGGACTTCTCATTTCTCTTGTAACACTACAGCTGAAGTCTTTAATCTTTTGATCTTCTTGAAATTTTCTTCATTTAAAAATATTCCATGCTCCATTTTTACTGAATAATATGTATTTATTGCCTGTTTCCATGCTGAATTTATTATACTCCCTAAATATCCTTGACAATTCATTCCTTCAT
The DNA here is from genome assembly GCF_019320065.1 of Cervus canadensis. Classification (NCBI taxonomy): domain Eukaryota; kingdom Metazoa; phylum Chordata; class Mammalia; order Artiodactyla; family Cervidae; genus Cervus; species Cervus canadensis. Next base: position 18,307,736 of record NC_057398.1, on the reverse strand, counting down.
TAACTCCTTCATTTATACATCAGGTACAGCTAACATGTATTGTCCTCCCACAATATTTACCACGTTATGCTGTGCTTACCTGTTTCTCCTTCTAGATTTGAACTGCCTGAAGGCAACGACTATGTTTATAATCGTTTCATTTTGGGAGTTACTTGGTACATAATAGGTATACAATGAATTTATTTAGATGAATAGTATCTGGTAAAATGCCACACACAGTAGTGATTAAATGTTATCATGGTAAAGACAACACTGATTTCTTTTACTTTGCTTTTATCATTTTTCTTATACATGGAAAGTTTGAAATACTTGAAAAAATAAGACTCTATCTTTTGAATGGAGTTTAAAATTTCACTACCATGCAAAATCCTGTAAACAAATAAACAACCTATTTTGGGGGGTGGCTGGATATTGAATGCCCCTGAAACTATTAAGCATTTTATCAATATGCATAATTTTTTCAGTAGGTTGATATATGCATTTTATAATGGCTAGAAACCTGAGGTGGGATGAATATATACCATATTTTAAATCCTGGTAGAATAAATAGGAAATAATGAAAAACATGGATATTTACTTCTTTGTTCATTTGAAATTCTGCCTTGGGCTAAACCAAGCAGCCTCTTCAAAATCATTGGAACTGTAATAACATGCCACTAAATGCTTTTGCTTGTTCAATTTTTCATTTGCAAAGGTAATCCATGCTTTAAAACCTGGAAATCTTTGAAATATGCATCAGGCAGGAGGCCGTTGTGGAGATTGCCTTGAGGTCAGGGCTTTCAGTTCCTTGGTTGCTGAGTCTGAGGTTTCTGCCCAAGGCCACGAAATATCCCTTCATTAACTGGTTCTTGGCGGCAAATATAATTAAGAGCTTGCCATAGACCCAAATGTTGTAAAACGAAAGGTGTCTCCTGTGGTGTGAAAACAGGGCCAAAGATGCTGATCCCATGACGAGAGTCCTGTCGTTGCTACCCTGTAGTTGGTGGGGATCTGAATTAACAAAATGATTTGGAATAAAGCAGCCCTGTAATGCAGGTGGTTTCTGACAGCACAGCCTTCCATGGGGCTGGCATGTGCAGAGTGCAGGGGCTTGATTTCACATGTTGGCAATGCCTCTGGTTTACCAAAGCCCTTCCCCGTGGACTCTCATGTCAGGCCAGTTAGGTGCAAGTTTGTACAGGTGGTGGGTCAGCTGTTTTCCCTGGAAGTCATCCCCTTCTGGTTCCAGTTCTCCCGTTGAGGGTCACTCAAGGGTGACAAGAAGTCTACTGCTCCTTGAAGGCTGGTCCTGCTGTGGCTGCCAAAACACAACCTCAAAGAGACGATGATTTGAACCTGGCTGGCTGACTGCTTGTCTCTAGACTCCCTGGCACCACTCAGTTTGGGGAAGAAAAAAAAAATATACCTGGTAGCATTCACGTCTACAATTGTAATGAAGTTAGGATGTCCAGATGTATCCCTTTAAAGGGATTAACCCAGTGTTCCAGGAAGCCTTTTGAGGTTAATAAATTATTTACTTTTTCCAAAGGAGATAGGAATAGGAAATCTTCAATTGTGCTCACAGAGATTAGAATGTGAGATAGACCTTTTTCTAGTAGGGAGGAGGTAGCTGTTTGTGTTACACAGAACACATGCACAGTGGATCTTTGTTCTTACCAGGGTCATTAGTGCACCCTTCTGATCCTGCCCAGGTCCCCTGAGCACACCAATTACACTTTGTTGAAGTCTGCTATAAGGAGTCTGGGTGATGTGGTTAAAAGGAAAGTCTAAAGCCATCTTGGGCTGGAAAGGAGGGATTTTGAAATGTTAATATTTGCCTTTGCTGGATTACATGCTGCTGATAACCCCTTCCATCATGCAGTTCTCTCCTCCTTTGTCTCTCTAAACAGACTTGAACCATTTGCCAAAACCTCTCTTCACACCCCTGACACTAGTCAAACCAGACTCCTTATGATTTCCTGAACACAATAGCAAATATGTATCAAGTCCATGCTATGTGCCAGGCATTGTGTTACGTTTTCCATATACATGGAAGTTCTTCACGGTGACTAGTAACTGTTTATTCTTTTATTCAGTCAAGAAATACTTAATGAGTACCTGCTATATGTCAGGCAGGTGCTAAGTGGTAAGGGTTTGGCTGTGAACAAAGCAGACATGTTCCCTGTGGCTGTAGAGCTTATAGTCCAGTAGATGAGACAGGTATTAAATAACAACGAGAAGGAAAGGCCTGGAAAACATGAAGGCAGAGCAAGGAGGTCTGACCCTCAGGAAGGGATGTTTGCCATGAGAAATGAAGACGGGCTGTGCTACACTGCATGTGAGATTTTAGTATACCTACCAGGGATCGAATCCATGCTCCCTGCAGTAGAAACTCAGAGTCTTAACCACTAGACCACCAAAGAAGTCCCAAGGTACCTCTTAACATCCAAATAACAGGGCAAGTCCAGAATAGCTGTGGATACATGTGGGTTTATAGGTTTGGTGGTGAGAACTGAGGAAAAATGGAGGGTAGTAGAGGCCTGAGGATGTGTGATTTGAAATCCGGGTTGCAGAGAATGAGAGAGAACCTTAACTAGGAAAACCAAGGCCAGGTAAGGGGCTCTGGTGAGTTTGGTGATGTTTATTTTTCAGAGGTGCCCGACTGCTTAGGTGTGAGGCTTTCTCAGCAGTTTTTGGCAACTCTCAGATGCAGAGGAGACACGAGCAGTTGAAAGTTCTAGGATCAGGATAATCAGATGATGATAATAATCCTATCTAACATTTATGAAGGTTTACAACGCGCCAGGTGCTGTTTTAAGAGCTTTACATACATTATTTCATTTAATTAGGTGCAGGCATGTCTTAGAGTTGCATGAACTGTACTAAATTGTAGCACATTAACTGACTAAATTCAAGTCAGCAAATAAAAGCTTAGCTTTTTGGCATGCTATTTATATAATTGTCATGTATAAACTGTGTTTCTCTGGCCTCATAAAACTATGGGGAAAATTAGGGTCAAAATGAGAACAATAAAATAATGTCTCTTTGGCTCATTCAGTCTGAGAAACTCCTTTCCTCAAATTCTGTGTTAATTTCCTCGGGCTGCTGTAACAAAGTACCACTCCTGAGCAGATTTAAAACAACAGAAATTTTTTTGTCTCATTGTTCTGGAGGTCAGAAGTTCAAAATCAAGGTGTTGGCAGGGCCATGCTCCCTCTGAAACCTATAGGGCAGAATCCTTCCTTGGCTCTTCCTAGCTTCTGATGGCAGCGTCACTACCTGGCATCCTTTGGTTTGCCTTGCCTCCCTCCAGTTTCTGTTCTATCATCCCCTGGTGCTCTCCTGGCATGTCTGTGTCTTCGCATAGCACTTTCTTTTACTTACAGTCACATTGGATTACAGCCCCTCCAAAGGTCCATAGCTTGAGTACACCTACAGTGACCCTATTTCCAACAAGCTCACATTCTCAGGTACTAGGGGGCAGGACTCTAATATGGTTTTCTAGGGGACACAATCCAACCCATAATAAATTCCTTTCAAGTAGCTCTGAAAGTGCCCAGGGGCGCCCCGGGTGGTCATGACTTTGTACTCTTTGTTTCCATACATTTTCCTCCTCTCCTGTTTTGGTTTGATCCAGTGATGTCTCTCATGTTGCCACCAAGGTCAATATGCTTCTGCAAAATACTTCCAAACCTGCAAAGAAGCACCATAGGGACAGTGCCCACAGAAGGCGCCGGGGTCTCCGTGATGCCATTGCAGCCTGGTGTTCTGTTCTGTGCCCTCTCTGATCCAGCCATAGGTTGGTCTGCTGTGTCCAGTCCGAGTCCTCACGTGTCCCACATTGTGGCCTGACCTATAGTACCTTACACTTTGCTGTGTCCATTTCTTCAGTCCTCCTCCCAGCTCAGCTGGGCTGGAGGACAATCACAGTGACAGCTGCTATTTGGGATTAAAACATTCCTCTCATTGACACTGACCTTGAACTAGAATCCTTGAACCAAACTTGTGAGCCTCACCTCTCTCTTCCACTGGTCTGATGGCTGTTATGATGCCCTTTGGTAAAATAAAACCTCTTCTGACCCAGACATGCCTGGAAATATCAACAGGAATCTTGAGTGAATTCAGCTTAGCTTCTCAAGACAAGACTGTGGCTCCCTCTGATATATGTTTAAACTAATTTTATACAAAAATTTATGCACAGCATGATGCTTGTCACCGATACCTGTGAGTTTGGGCTGTCTACTGGGTCTGCTACTCAAGATCTGAAATACATCTTCTGCCCTATGAGAGAGGGTTTTCTCCATGCACTCCACATTTAGTTTGTACTCTTCTTTCCAAGCCTACTGAATCCAGTGAGATGGATTTGATTTCAGTCGTCAGCCCCTTGTAACCAATCATAGGCTCTCCCTATAGATAACACAACCAAGCCAGTAATATTCAGCTATAGTACATCTTGATTTCTTTTTTTTTTTGTTTGGAGACCCTATCATTAAAGTAATTATAAATGTTTGTACCTAATCTTCACTATAACTGTTTTCACTTTCACCACAGTAAGAAAAGGGTTGACTGTTACTATATTTTGGTGTCTTTGATCTTAACCCATCTCGATATGTGATACCTTTCTTCCCTAACAAAACATCAGTCTAAAATTAGTTAGTCAATCAACAAATATTAGTTAGGTTTTTCCTATGTGTCTTCTGTTAGTAGAAAACAGACACAAGGAAATTAGCTTTTTGGTAATTAATATTTTAAACTCTTCAAATCCAAATGATGTAGAATCATTCATTCCAGAAGTTCTGAGCATCTACTACGTGTCAGGTACTGTGCCAGGCACTCCGGGATACAGCAGAAGCAAAACTCACATAATCTCCATCTTCTTAGAATCCACCATCTGTCGGGGGACTGGATTTTAACAATCTTACAACTAAATATATATATATATGTATATATACGTGTATGTATATATACATATGTATATATATATAGATATATTCACAAATCTTAGTAAGAACTGTAAAGAAAATGTATGGGGTGCTATGTATAGCGGAATAGCCCCAATTAGATTGGGCATGGATGGTTGATGATTGAAACTCATTTCAGTCTTTAAGCTAAAGTTCAAAGGATGAGTGAGAAGGGAAGACAATATCTCATGCCAAAGAGCACATAGAAAGGCTCTGAGGTAGAAAAGAGCTTGGTGCCTCAAAGAAACTGGAAAAAAAAGACTAGTCAAGCTGTAGCACAGTGAATTAGGAGGAAAGTGAACCCAGCTGAAGGAGAGGAAGGGCAAGACAGATCCTGCATGTCAATGATAAGGATTCTGAATTTTATCATACATGCCATGGGATGGGAAACACTGAAGGGTGTTAAGCAAGTAAAGGAAAGGGGGCGGCAGAGAATGGGATGGTTAGATAGCATCATCGACTCAATGGACATGAGTTTGAGCCAACTTTGGGAGATAGTGGAGACAGAGGAACCTGGAGTGCTCTAGTCCATAGGGTCGCAAAGAGTTGGCCACGATCTAGTGATTAAACAACAACAGGCAAGAAAAAGGCATGATGGGATTATGTTTTAAAAGATTGCTCTGTTGTGTGTACAATGGACTGATGCGAACAGCTGACTCATTGGAAAAGACCCTGATGCTGGGAAAGATTGAGGGTGGGAGGAGAAGGGGACTACAGAGGATGAGATGGTTGGATGGCATCACCAACTCGATGGACATGAGTTTGAGTAAACTCCGGGAGTCGGTGATGGACAGGGAGGCCTGGCGTGCTGTGGTCCATGGGGTTGCAAGGAGTTGGACACGACTGAGTGACTAAACTGAACTGACTATGGACAATGGAGTAGGGCCGGAAGGGGAGATCACCTAGGGAGCTACTATTACAGGTAAGGTGAGAGAAGACAGTCTAGTGCTATGGAGATAGAAAGAAGTGAATTGATTCAGAGGATATTTTGGAGATAGAACTAGCAAATCTCTTTTTAGGGGAGTATGATAAAGCCACATTAATCAATATATATCATGAAATTACATTTAGGTGCTAATCCAAACAATCAGAAACTTAATCACCTGCTCAGCACTGGAGTTACCACTGAGAATCTGTCCCAGTGTGTCTCAGGGAATATATCATTTGAACAAGACTCAAACCTCCAATTCACAAGGAGATAAAAAATTGACTTTCATTTTAGTGCATGCTTTGCCTGGGGCTGTATGGTTCATTTCAGGATTTCAGGAAGTGAACAAATGAAAGTGTTTTCTTTTTCTTTTTTTTTTTAAGCTGTCGTCAGAAACCAGCTTTCAAAGACACACAGGGAGCAGAAGTAGGAAGTGGTGAATGTTTTCCTTAATGCAGTAGGCGGTCTCCTGCTTGGCGTCTCCACCCTCATTTTGCTTTTTGCTTGACTAGCAAGAGCCCATGGGTGTTATCTTCAAAATACACCTGTCCGACAGACCTCCAAATCTGTAGTCCTTGCCCACTCCCAACCATATTGACACATAGCTTTCTAGAGATACATCCTGTTTCCTCACATCTAACTGATGCTTCTCATGGCCATCCTTGCCTTCTTTCCACCCAGATCCTGGCTCTCAGAAGATAACCAGAAAAACATGAAATGGAATGTACTGTCGACTGGTGGGAAGAACATGCTGGGCTTCCCTAACTGGTTTTTCTTAGTATCAGTCTGTCATGCAGAGTAACTCCTTCCATCAGAGTCAAAACAAAACATCTCATTTTAATGGCCAAGTCAGAGACTGCATAGCTAGTGGAGGTGCCTTGGTGAAGTGGGGGATCATGCCTCAAGGATGGGAACCCTGATATTAGGAGCATCAAAGAATTATAAGAGAGATATGTTTCTGCTCTTCCTCGCACCTCTCTAAGCTTCAAGTGTGCTAACTTCAAAAGAAAAAAGGTAGTATAAATGTTGAAAAGTAATATAAATAGTAGTTTCTCCAGCATGATGAAGTTGGAGGGGGGTGTGTGTGTCTTTTTTTCCTGCTTCTTAATACCTTCCTGTGCTTTCTAAATTCTCTATGATTAGTGTGTATTAATTTGGTAATTAAGAAAAAAACTTACAATTAAAATCAAATTTCCTTGAAGTTGGAGAATTTTTTATTGCAGGTACTGGCGACTGAACAGAATAGCAAAAGGCTCTTATGTACTCCAGTAGCTCTTTTGGTATATATGATAACAAGACCCCCAATCCTGGAATGCTTCAGGCTTCTCACTTTTTTGACTGTATCACCCCTTGCTTACAAATCTCTTACTCTAAGCTTAAGTTTTCAGTCATCCCAAGCATTGGAGAAAGAACCTAGATTCTAAGGACATGTTTTTATAACAAGAATGTCTCTGCATGGATCCCCAAATTGTCATGCTTATCACCACTGGCTGGGAGGGGGGAAGGATATATTAAAGAATCAATTTATATTAATATGTGGAGTCTACTGCGTTAAGTGCTGTTTCAAGTGAATAGGATAGGAGTGGTTCCTGTCCCTTAGGAACTAGCTGCACTTTGGGAAAGGTTATTTCTCTGACTTTAAAGATGTTAAGTGTTGGCGGAAAACAGCAATTCTTCCTCTTTGATCAAGACATCTGTGAGACTCATAAAAAGACAAAGCCATCTCAAAGTGAGCTACATTGTGGCCTAAAGCAATTTTTACAGCCTGCATAGAAAGGAAAAAGCTCTGTTAAGTAACCAAAACAAATAATCTAAAGCACTATTCCATAATCATTTTGATTCAATAAGAAAATAAACATTGCTTATTTATCTATTTTTTTTATTCTTTGCAGTGTTGTCTTGCTTGTCTTGCTTTTCAGTTAGGGCTTAAGTACAGATAGCAGAAAACCACTGGTGCTGTTTTAGTCAAGATGGACTGAGTACAAGGAACTAGTGTCATTGAAAGGCCTGGAGGAGGGGGCCACTGTCTGAGAAATCGAGAAGGTCCTGGAAGAACTCCTGGCTCCAAGGGGATGTTCCTTCCTCTTCTAGTTTGATCACAATACCACTTTCATATCCTCTAACCCACTTACAAAGTTCACCACCTCTAACACAGCCACATGAAATACTAGAGAAAAAGAAAAGAGTAAGCAAAGGAAATTGGTTACTGTATGCATTAAAAAGCCAGGAAGAAAACAGGGGAGCTAGAACAGACCTTATTTCTCCATCTGGCCCCAAGCCTGTAGCTGGTATTTATGTTTCTTCCACTCCCTTTCATGTTCTTCGTTTTTAAAAATCTTTAGCCAATACCTCAGCTAGTCATGCTACTTTATCTGATGGGGTCACTTAAATTTTCATTCTGCACAATCTGAACCATATGTAGTTTTGCCAGTAATGGACTGGTACATCTACAATTAATTTTTATCACTGGACAGAGCAGCACAAGATTTACCCTGAAGGTTACCTTTGGTTTTAGGCCCACTCTTACCCATCCACTTGACTTCACTTGTAGTGGAAACTCTTGTTTCTCCTTGAAAATCATTCCAGCGATAGAGGAAGCCCTGATCTTTTAACATCATGAAGAGCCCACTTGGGTCAAATGGCTACCCTAGCTTCCCCTTTAATGGAATCATTGTTGAGTCTTTGGGTGGAAGCAATTTTTCTCAGGGCTTTAAGCCTTCTAAACAAAAAGAAAGCCAAAGGGTTAGTTGCTCAGTCATGTCTGACTCTTTGTGACCCCATGGACTGTACCCCGCCAGGCTTTTCTGTCCATGGAATTCTCCAGGCAAGAATACTGGAGTGGGTTGCCATTCCCTTCTTCAGGGGATCTCACTGACCCAAGGACAAACCTGGGTCTCCTGCATTGCAGGCTGATTATTTACCATCTGAGCCACCAGGGAAGCTCAAAAGAAACCCAAACATTATGTAAAACTGATATAAAAACTTTGTGATTAGGTCCTTAAATGTAATAAAGAGAAGTGATATTACCATTCCATTTCTTGGTGTCTGGACTCATGTCTGCCTGAGAGAAGCAACAACTTATATTGGCTACTGGTTAGAGCATTACTTCATTCAACAGCACAGGACTCCGACTACTCAGAGTGGTGTCTTCTAGTTGGTACCATAACTAAGTCTTTAATAGATTATAATTCTGTAAGGGTATGTGCTTATAGGTGATAGGGTACATGGAGAGACCAGTGAAATCTATAGACATCTTTCCTTTCTCTCACTTCTTTCATAGAAGCAATATTAAATGGGACACTGTGATGGTAAATAAAGATGTTCACAGATGATACTGCTAGGAAAAACAAGCTGGCAGAGAAGACAAATCCATATCTAGAGTAATTACTTACTGTGGTGTGGATATATTACTTCCTCTCTCCCCAAGTCCCATGATGGAAAGAGGTCAATGTAGTCAATCTTGAACCAGGTATTTGAGTGGTCTATCCCACCCCAAATATGGGACTTATCCCAAATTATATTAGGGACTCAGCATTGGTCCCTCTAAGCAGTTGATAGATCAGCCATGGTGAGGGAAAGGTAATATGTTTGAACTCTTGCATATCCTCCATGCCTGCTACTATGACCATTTGATCCATGAGCCCATTAGCCAAGCCCTGTCCATAAAAATCGTGTGTATCTTATTATTGAGTACTTCCTTGCCAATAGCTATAGGCAAAGTTCTTAATCCTTATGACTCATCTAGGGTGCTTGGTTATAAACAGGAAAATCTGACTCCATTTAACTTAAACAGAAATAGATTTTATTGGATGGCCTTGGGTTGCTCATAGTATCAATGTGAAGTCTTGTAAACAAGTCTTAGAAAAAGGCAGAAGCCAAGAAAAGCTTATAGCCAAGGACAGAACAGAGGTCATGCCAGTGAAACAATCAGGACCCTGCCTTTGACAGTACAGCTCTGGACAATTTGCTGCCATTTTCACTGCTGCAGTTTGAAATCTGCTTTAGCTTCTGAAAATATGCTCTATCATTTCATCTTTTTGTACTTCCACACAAGACAAAATTCCTGGCAGGAGCATCTGACTGGCCAAATCTGGGCCACATACCCCACAGAGCTGGGGTATGAGCTGGGGTATCTGCTCACTTTATACCTAGTGGGCACTGGGGTCTTGCCTCCTATCAAGACCTAAGGGATGGGGGATCCCATCATCTAGGAAGGTCGCTCCCAAACCTCGCAAGTGTCTGCCATACCTTCCAAACCACAGTTTTCTCATCTGTACAATGAAAAATATCCTTTTAAAATTGTTATCCTTTGCTATATTTTAACATTTTGCTTTATTTTATACTTTTAATCTTTGTCCTCCCAACCTTTAAGCATTGGAGTACTCTAGGAATCTGTCTTTAGACCTCTTCTCTTTCCTATCTATACTCATTTCCTGGGCAGTTTCACGAATCGCTTTACATATTTTTATATTCTGTTGACTCAAAAACTTACATCTTGACCCAGGGCCTCTCGGATAACCTCCAAACCTTAAATTTCCCATTGCACATTTCAATCTGCATGTCTGACAGGCATAACACACCCCAAACTGAATTCTTGAGTTTCACTTTCTGCCCCAAACCTGCTTCTTCTGCAATGTCCCCCAATCTCATTCTAATTACTCAGGCAAAAGGCCGTGGAGTCATCCTTGATGCTTCTTTTTTTTGCTCACAACCTAATCCACCAGTAAATCCTGTTGACTCTATCTTCAAAATACATTCAATTTTCAACCACTTCTCATTACCTCCACTGCTATCCTCCTGATACAAACCACCATCATACCTGCCTTGGGGTATTACAATACCATCTTTACCAGTGTTGCTATGCTGTGGGTTGACTCATCTTTACTTCCAGGACATCCTAGCTTATTCAGGTTCAGTGGAAAATGTTGTATGAGATTTGATCTCTCTGCAGATCAGTTCTTCACCTTTGAGCATGATCACCAGTCTCATTTGCTCAAGCAACAGTTTGACTTTATATTTATCACACATAATTCTAAGTTTTAGAAGAGTTACTTTGTGGTAAGTATAACTGTTCCCAAACTTAGAATTATGTGTGATAAATATAAAGTGTTCAGACTCAGCACTTATGAATTTCTAGATAAACTGCTGAGTATGCCGGTAAATTCTCACCCCTGATCCTACACCACGCACACAGAATAAAGACAATTTAGGAATGCTGTCCACTGCTTGGCCTCCTGCAGCCCTTCAGGCTACGGAAGTCACTTTCTCTGAGGTCACTAGTGAGTCTTCAATTGCTAAACACAACAGCCTAGAAGTTATCCTCCTTAACCCCTCTGTAACATCTGACAGTGTTGGTCACTGCTTCCTTTACGAAACTTTCATTGTTTTATGGCTTCCTGGACACTGCTCTCTCCTTATTGTCTTGTTACCCACTCTGGCCACACCCCAGCCTCTTTCTTTGTCCCATGTTCTTTATCAGGCTCACACCAGGATAATCCCTTGGGCCCCTTTCCATTTTGGTGTATGCTCTCTCCCTGGGCAGACTTACCAGGACTTAATCATCACCTAAATGTGAATGGCTCCGCAGTCTTAAGCCCAATCTTCTTTTTCCAGAGCTCTAGATCTGTGTTTTCAATTGGAATACTATGTGTCTCATAGATTCTAACCATTTAACACATCCAACAATGCCTCAAATCTGCTCTTCACTTCATTTCTCAGTTCATGGCAGCAGCGTTTAGCCAGTCACTTGCCCCACCTCCTTCTGTCCATCACTATGACTGGCTTGGGTTGTTGCATCAACATTCAGAGTAATATGATGGTCAAGAGTAAGACTCTGGAGCTGGATTGCCAAGGTTCAAATCCAGCTGTGCCACTTACTAGGTGGATAACCTTGAGCAAAGTCCTTAACTGTTCTGTCTCAGCTTACTCATCTCTAAAATGAGGATAATGATAGTAGCTATGTCATGGGGTCCTTGTGAAGATTGTATAAGTTTGTATTTGCTAAGCAGTTAAAACAGTGTCTGGCATAGAGTAAATGGTACATGCATGTGTGCTAAGTTGCTTCAGTCATGTCCGACTCTGCAACCGCATGGACTGTAGCCTGCCAGGCTCCTCTATCCATGGAATTTTCCAGGCAAGAACACTGTAGTGAGGTTGCCATTCTCTTCTTCAGGGAATCTTCCCAACCCAGGGGTTGAAGCCATGCCTCTTATGCCTCCTGCATTGGCAGGAGGGTTCTTTACGACTAGCACCACCTGGGAACCCTTTAAATGCTACATAGGTGCTTGTTAGTGAATTGGTCACTGATTTGTTAGTTCGTCCTTCATGTAGTTAACAGGTTTTTGAGAGACTGACAGTTAGTGAGTTGTCAACCAGAGGTCAGTTATGCCAACCGCTTTATATGTAGAATCTCAACCTTCACAACAACCTGTTAGGAAGTGTTATTATTCCCATTTGAGAGATGAGGAAACTGAGGCATTAAGCACTAATGTACTTGGCCCAAAGTCACAAAGACTACATATGTCAGAGTTGGAGTTTAATTCAGATCTGTTCATTCCTAGAGCCAGAGTTCAAAACCAGGAAGGCATGTTATACTGCTTTCCCAAGCCAGAGTTGGTCACTGCACAGACTTTCCCAAAGATTCTGCACTGCCTATGCTGTCATGATCTATTCCTTGACAATTTTGTTCCAACTTAACTTGATTTCCTGCAACTTCCCTCCATATGGTTGCCCTTTCCTTCCTCCCTTCCTCTCTCCTGCCCTTCTTTCCTTTCTTCTTTCTTTCCTTTGTTACATCAATATTTTATTGACTGCTTCAATGCCAGGCACCGTGATAAACTAGAGAAAATGAGAGAAAAGTGTGTTTTGTCTTCAAGGAGTTCATAGTCTGACACTGTTGATGATACAGTGAGGGGACTGCACCAGGGGAATGTAGGAGCCAGAATGGGTAAGGGAGGTAAGGGAATGGGGAAGAGTTTCTTTGAGGCAGGGACATTAAGCTGCCTTAAAGGATATTTGGGTTAGACAACTTCGTGCTATTCTCTGTTGCTGTTGTTTAGTCGATAAGTCATGACCTATGGACTACTGTGATCTCATGGATCCCGCCAATCTCCTCTGTCAATGGGATTTCCCATGTAAGAATACTGGAGTACATAGCTATTTCCTTCTCCAAGGGATCTTCTTGACCCACCTCTCCTGCACTGGCAGATGGATTCTTTACCGCTATGCCACCAGGGAAGCCTGCCATTCTCTAAGTCCTGAATTCTTTTTGCTTTTTGCCTTTGGAATCTTTGGGGGTGTCTTTCTCCCTGTCAGATTGTTGTTTAAGACTGTATTTGAGTCACATTCTTTGGGATGCCAACCTTTCCTTCCTAGTTAGCTGAATGTCTCTTGTAGGTACCTCAATTCCAGTGCATATCACATGGTAGTCTAGCTATTGGCCCTATTTCTCTTTCTAACTGGATTTTGATGTCCTTCGAGGAAAAGACAGAGTCATGTTTATTTTTGAACTGTTCTTCATTCTCAAAGTGGCATGCTGACATATCATCAGTTCCGTTCAGTTCAGTTCAGTCGCGCAGTCGTGTCCGACTCTTTGCAACCCCATGAATTGCAGCACACCAGGCTTCCCTGTCCATCACCAACTCCTGGAGTTTACTCAAACTCATATCCATCGAGTCAGTGATGCCATCCAGCCATCTCATCCTCTGTCGTCCCTTTCTCCTCCTGCCCCCAATCCCTCCCCGAATCAGGGTCTTTTCCAATGAGTCAATTCTTCACATGAGGTGGCCAAAGTATTGGAGTTTCAGACTCAGCATCAGTCCTTCCAGTGAACACCCAGGACTGATCTCCTTTAGGATGGACTGGTTGGATCTCCTTGCAGTCCACAGTACTTAGTAAAATGTTGATAAATGAAGAGTTGTCTATTTCCAAAAGAAAATGTAATTAATACTTCTGATTCACACTAAAACTATTCAGATTATCATTCTTAGTATCTTAGCACAGTGCTCTGTAGAAAGTAGGTGTTCAATAAATACTAAGTTTTTGATGGTTCTGTCAGTGAACTATCTGAAGTAACGTTAGGAATAGGACACTTATCATTAAATTTACTTCTGTAGACAAATTAAGATTTCCATGTCCAACTGACTGTCAGGGCTCTGAGTGTTGGGGCTCATGTCCAACTGAACGTCATGAAAAAAAATTAAAAATTGTTGGTTATAGAGCTAGTATTGAGGATTTTCTTTCTTCCCTCGGTTGGGTCATGCTTCCAGAATTTTGTGCACAGTTGAGGCACCAAGGTATGGTGCTGTTGGGAGCAGGCTATAGGAGTTACTGCTATAGGAGTTACTGTCACAAGCTATACAAGTTACTGCCAGGAATCTACAGTCTTCCATCAACAAAATGTCTACAAACAATAAATGCTAGAGAGGGCTTGGAGAGAAGGGAACCCTCCTACACTGTCAATGGGATTGTAGATTGGTACAGTCACTATGAAGACCAGTATGCAGGTTCCTTAAAAAACTAAAAATAGAGCTACCATATGATCCAGCAATCCCACTCCTGGGCATATCTCCAAAGAAAACTTCAACTGAAAAGATGCATCCCAATGTTCAGTAGCAGCACTATTTACAATGGCCAAGACATGGAAGCAGCCTAAATGTCCATCAAAAGATGAAGAGGTAAAGATGAGGTAAAGAATATTACTCAACCATAAAATGAATGAAATAATACCATACCAGTTGCACCAACATGAATGGACCTAGAGATTATCATACTAAGTGAAGTAAATCAAACAGAGACAGACAAATATTATATGATATCACTTACATGAGGAATCTAAAAAAATGATTCAAAGAAACTTATTTACAAAACAGAAAGAGACTCACAGACATTGACAGTAAACTTATATTACCAAAGGAGAAAGGGGGGAAGGGATAAATTAGGGATTTGGGGTTAAAAGATACACACTGCTATACATAAAATAGATAAACAAGGACCTACTGTATTACACAGGGAACTATATTTAATATTGATGTGAGAGTTGGACTATAAAGAAAGATGAACACTGAAGTATTGATGCTTTTGAACTGTGATGTTGGAGACGACTCTTGAGAGTCCCTTGGACTGCAAGGAGATCCAACCGGTCCATCCTAAAGGAGATCAGTCCTGAGTATTCGTCGGAAGGACTGATGTTGAAGCTGAAACTCCAATACTTTGGCCACCTGATGCGAAGAGCTGACTCATTTGAAAAGACCCTGTTGCTGGGAAAGATTGAAGGTGGGAGGAGAAGGGGATGACAGAGGATGAGACGGTTGGATGGCATCACCGACTCAATGGACATGAGTTTGGGTAAACTCCGGGAGTTGGTGATGGACAGGGGGGCCTGGCATGCTGAGGTCCATGGGGTCTCAAAGAGTCAGACAAGACTGAGCAACTGAACTATATAACCTCTAAAGTAAAAGAATCTGAAAAAGAATAATATATATATATATATCTGAATCACTTAGATATGTACTTGAAACACTGTTAATCAACTATACTTCAATTAAACAAAGAGTCAGCCATTCTAGTCCATATCTGGTAAAGGCTCAGCAATTTCTTTTGCAGCTGCTTCTGGTTTTGTCCTTCTAGGGACACCATGCAACCATTTCTTCTCTGTGGTTGTTCCTCCTTCCTGGGAGCATGGACCTCTCTTGTCTGTCTTTCTCCTGGCAACATTTACCTCCAGTAGAGGGGAACTGTTATGGTGAGCAGAGGGGTATAGTGCTAAGCTGAGAGGAGTCCTCATTCCTTCTCCTATTCTTCTTTTTTTGACCCCGATTACCCTTTCACCAGAAGTACCTTGGTTATAGTTAAAAATCAAGTCCTCCAGGTCAATCACTCCCATGCTCAAAGTAGTGCCACGCTGTGTGAGTGATCTAACCTTCACCAGAGGTTGAGGCTTTCTGTACAATGAAAGTCAGAAAGACTCACAGCCCATGACTGTTTTCCATCATGCATCATCCCTGTCCTGAGGAAATAACTGCAGAATCCACACTGGCATGAATTAAGAGGAAGGGGAAAGGGGAAAAATACATGGAGGAAAAAAAATATGCCAATAGTAGATGCTGATATCTTAGAATACTGTTCTAACCATTGTATCCCTTAGTCTTTGGGTCTCTTAAAAATTGTGAGAATTACAGGACAAAGTACTGCATATGTAAGGTGTTTAGAATAGTATTTGTTACGTAGACAGTGAGCACCTAACAAATGTTAGTTATTATTAATATTACCCAGGGCTCCTCCAGTCATGGACGGACCTTGGTTACTGTCCAAAATCAAGTCCTCCAGATTAGTTACTCCCACACTCAAAGTGGTGCCAAGCTGTGTGAGTGATCTGTTCTGCATGCTCCCTGAGGACAGTCAGCCTGCATACTGTACTCATGTCTGGTCACCTGAGGGTGGGGTTCCAACCTTATTTCTAGAGGATTCTCTTTCTTTCCAACATGGGCTTCCCTCTCAACACCACTTCTAATTCCCAGGAAGCTTAGTCACAAGCCCAGGTGGTAATCCCAGTTCTAGTTTGGGTCCATGTACTGTTGTTGGCCTTTCTGGTATCCCCTGGACTAGATAATTACATTGAAATTCAGAAGCAGCATGTAATTTTTGGCACTGACGTCTTTAATTAAATTCAATAAGCATTTATTGAGCACCTAGAGCGTGTAAAATAGGGTTCCTTGAAATACATTTGGGCCTTAAGTATTTAGTCTATTTTAGTTACTCAATTTGGATTAATGTTGATCCATCCTTCAGGGTCTTATGAAGAATAAATATTAAAATGGAAAAAAATTTGCACAAATCTTTGCAAATATAAACGTATTGTGTGGATTATTGCTGCTACAGTATTAATATTAATTGCAATAACAACACTGTTGCTTCGCAGGCAGGCGTAGCGAGCAGCTGTAAGGCCAACAGGAGCCAGACGGAAGAGGTCAGGGGAGGTGCCTTCAGCACGTCCGGCCCAGAAGGGGCGGAGCCTTAAGGAATATACCCAAATCCTGCCCCTTACTCCGCCCTTTTCGTCTGGGCGCGTAGGCGGTTACCATGGCGATGACGTATAGAGGGCGGGGCGGGGCGGGGCTATGGAGAGGAGGAGGAAGATGGCGGGAGGGCGGCTCTGAGGAGACCTCGGCGGCGGCGGAGGAGGAGAGAAGCGCAGCGCCGCGCCGCGCCGGGGCCCATGTGGGGAGGAGTCGGAGTCGCTGTTGCCGCCGCCGCCGCCGCCTGTAACTGCTGGACCCGAGAAGGAGTGAAAGGGAGACGGCAGGATGAAGTTCGCCGAGCACCTCTCCGCGCACATCACTCCCGAGTGGAGGAAGCAATATATCCAGTATGAGGTACCGGCGGCGGCCGAGGAGTGGGAGGACTTGGAGGGGCCACCATCTCGCAAGTCCCGACCTCCACCGCCGCCTTCCGCTCTTGCTGTTTCCCCCGTACCCGGGCGGACTTTGACCCGGTGCGACGGGGAGCCACTGCGGCATCCCAGCCGCGGCCGGCCCCCTCCGGGCCCCGCTGACCTTCCCCTCCCCCGCAGCCCCGTTGCCGCCGGGGTAACGGATATGCTGGCTGCGGGCCGGGAGGGACTGCACAGCCGGCCGGGGCTGAGGAATGGTGGTGGGAGGGCAAGCCGCAGGTAGCGGAGTCGGGGTGTGAGGGTAGCCCGGGGTACAGCGGTTCCGTGCTAATTCCCACCTCCTCCCGCTCACCCTGACCTCTGGTCCCCGCCCTGGGCGAGCGCCCCCTCTCCAAGGTTAGGTCTTGTTTCTTTCGGCTCACCTCTCTCCGAGGAATCCTCTTCCTAGATTAGCCCCTCCGGTGATTTCCTTCAATTCACTGAGCCCTTCAGCTTTCCCCCACTTGCCCACTGTTGACAAAGGCTTTGTAACAGGGTCGAAACTTGATTTAAATATGTATCACACGTGCGGTGGTTACAGTAGGCGAACGTATCGTAATCAACTGTTTTGTTTTGATAATAAGACGGTGACTCGTGTTTTCACTGATTTCATGAAGTATATAAAGTAATCATATCTTTGGTTTTGGCTCTTCGGTTTTGGAATGGAGTGAAGGGGAAGAGGAAGAAAGAAAGAGAAGGGAATTATTAACATTTTCAGGTTTTCTTTCCTAAAATTTTTGTTAGCTAGGGAGAAAAGTACTATCTTGTAAACAATGTACTTTTAAAACATTCCTGTGTATACAGAAATCATGGCCCTCCTCACCCTTAATTTCTGTGATAACAGCTCCTGGACGGTATTTAATAGATAGTGATAAGGAGGCTTACGTTAATGAAAGGAAAAGTAAAGATAATGAGCTCATTTATGTATTCAGAAGCCAAGATACCTGGAGGGTTTTAAGCTTTGCAATACGTTATTCTCAGTGGCTGGCAGTTCAGCTCCTGGATAGAGAGACTTAATCTGTAACCTCCGGTAATTCACATCTGTGTTGTGTGCAGGAACAAAGAGTATAAAATCAATATGAACACAAATATGCTAGCTAGATTTTATGAATTAAGATATTTTGGTTCTCTTTTTCATTTCTATTTTAAGTTCATTGAAAGGATGTTTAGGCAATCTCAGAAGTTTATTTATTCATGTAACAGTTGTAAGAATTGAAGAAGGCAAGGAAAGAGACATAAGTAGGTTAAACAGAACCTTGAAGATTGTAAAATAAATTCACCTGGCAACATACAGTATTTCATTATTGCCAGAAATGAAAGGCCTAGAGTTGTTAATGCTTTCTTTCACTTAATTTTCTTCTAGTGTTTTGTGACTACGTTTTGTAAGAATGAAATAAGGGACAAGCTTTTCAGCCTGTAGAGCTCTTGATTTATTGTTGCTAATAACATTTGGTCAGTTTTAAAACCTTGGCTAGAGTCCAGATGATGGTTTTTATTGAAAGGAGGGTATTGGTCTTTCATCTTTCTAGTAGTAATTTTCAGCACCACTGCCAGTTCTTCATAGAACAGGGCATCCTGAAGCAACATCCTATATAGTATGGAATGCTTCATTTGGGGAGTAATAGTGACTGGTTGTATGCTGTGATTCATTTTAAGTATTACAGCACTTAACCGTTTCATAAAATTGTATTAATTTAGAATACAATTTTTAGGGCTGGAAGGAGAAGCATAAGACTTAAAGATGCAATTACCTCTTGATTTATAATATCAGCTTTGTGGCTGGAGTCATTCTGGTACTCAATTCACATACTGCATTTGGACACTAACTAGTCCTAGATGGTTTACTTTAAGTTGGTCAGAGAGGAACACATTTCATATGTATGACTGTGTTATTTTTTCCTAGGCCAATTAAACATTATTTTTTAAAAAATTCATTAATTGTTGATTATTGACTTTTATTCTACAGAGAGTCCTTACTTTGTGACTTGGATCTTTCATAAGCTTGTTATTTGGTAGGCAAAATTAATAAGGAGCACTTTTCTTTTTGAATTGGAGCCATTTTTTATAGGGTTGGGATCTGTGTGTTGTATATTGCTTCTCAAGAGCTAGTACTGTTCCTTTAAAAATAAAGAGGCATAAATAAGAATCTTTAGAGGAAATTTGGCAGCTTAGAAACTTTGGGGGAAAAAAGAATATCGTGAAAGATGTCAGCATTTGCTAGAGAGAAGAACCTTTTCATATGGCAGAAAAATGTAGTTTCTCACATGTGAAGATGATGCTGTTGAAACACTGTTAGTAGAACAGACACTTGGATTTGTTTTTTAAGTACTGGTGATGATATTTTGGTATATTACCATGATTTCTAGTGTAGGCTGCTTTCTAGTGCTGTGAACTGCTATGAACTGTTCAGCTTTTTTGGTTTTCATGTCATTTTGCTGCATTAAATTTTACTTGAAACATCAGAGCATTAGACAAGCTGAAAATGTTTTACCTCTATGATTATATGTATTACTGTGTACACACAGTCATACCCTAAGTGCTGATTCTTGTATATGTTTGTCATAAAGCCATGGGGACAGGCTCTTTGCCTTTCCAGGCTTCTGTCCTCTTTCATAAAGTAAGAATATAGGGTTAGAGCTTTTTAAGGTCCATTATAGTTCATAGGTTTTTGATTTAACTTTTAATGGCTTCCATTTTTTGGACTATAAAATTAGTATTAGTGATCCATCAATATCCTGAAAATGATCAGTTTCTAATTTAAAAATGAATTGTAGAGTTCATAGACTCAATCTTCATAGGCGGAATAAGGAAGCATAAAAGAATAGAGCAACATGGAGAAATAATACAAAGAAAATTGGTTTGATTCATTTGTGAATAGTTTTTACAAAGAATAAACACAAATGGAAAAGAGGCTATCCCTGTTTCCAGTAATCTATTTGAGTATAAATCTTGGCATGTAATGCAGAACATCAATAAATCTTTTCAAGAGCACTTTTTAAAATTTAGAATCAGTGATTGCATACTTTAGAGCTCTGTAATTGATTAATCAAAATTAATTTAGACCAGTTTCTGCCAGACTAGTATGACCATGTTAATATTTTACAGAATATTAGCAAAAGAAGCAAATATATTTGGTGCCTTTGGCTGATGACTTGTGTTTTTTTCCCTAGGGTCTTGTGCTGCTTTGGTTTCTCAGGAACCAGGAATGGTTTTGTCTGTGTACACTGTAGTTTTGTAAGGTACTAAAATAATGAGATATCTAAATTTCAGGATTTTAGAGTTAAAAGGGAATTGATGGATTACCTGTCGCCTTGGTTTTTTCAGACGAAGAAATTAAGGTCCAGAAAGGTTAAATTACATGTCCAGTATCTTACAGAGTCTTTTCAGCACAGAGGTGTAAGCATTGAGTCAAGTCACACTGACTGTGTGACCCTGATGAAATCACTTCCTCTTCTGGGCTTTAGGTTCTTCATCTGTAAAGTGAGAGAACTGGACTTGATTTCTAGGCTCACAACCCTCTATTTTCTAAGGACCCATATAGCTCCAAATTTCTGTACATTTTTATGATTTCATTATGCTTGATATATGAAGATGATAGAACTTTAAGTATAACAATTAAAAGTGTTCTTTTAAATTAATAATCTCTTTTCAAAAAAATCTGATGATATCTTAATCTGTGAATGGAAAACTGACCCAATGAAGCTTTTACTGAACTCAAATAAAAAGTGATGGCAATAGTTTTAATTTTTTTTGTTGCAAGGTTTGGAAAGGATTCTGCATAAACTGCATACCCCTTTTTTTCAAGTGTAGGGAAACACCATAACATTATTGTGATTTTCATTTATAGAACTCTCCCATGAGAACACTTGTGTTGCATGCTTCAATTTCCCCAAGGTATTATGTTGATTAGTTAGGGTTAACTTGCCTTGCTGGAACTTGTTTGAAATTTCCAGTTTGGCCACCCGATGGGGCACAAGCCACACTTTTCCTTTTAGGCACTTCTGCAAATGAAAGTACAATATAGTATATTTAAAATAACGTTTGTGAATAAGTATAGCAATAAGATGCCTGCTATTTACAAATGTTTCTTAACTGAGTGAATTGTTGTATAAGATAGGAAGCTATTACTGTTATTTTCATTGTTTAATAAAGTATGTCAGGGTGAGTGTCCTGGAAAGATTCTACTTGTCTACCCATCCCTGAATGTTGGGTTTGGATCAGTTTTTGGGTGAAGACCCATATCATAAGAACATAGAATCTTACTTGACCTGGGGTGACCATGGAAAACCATTCCTGGCCTCAAATTCAGTCCTAACCTGAAAAGCATTTGAGAGACTGATTAAGTTGTGCTGGCTAGGGGTTTCAAGTATATTTGCATCATAGCCCCTAAGGAGAATACCCAACATTCCCATGAAGGAAGAGAAGGTAGTTTTAGAAGTGTTACTTATGTTCATTTTTATGTGTAAGACAGGAAGAAATGAAATTTTACCAACATTGAATAAATATGTTGATGAGATGACCTCATTTTAGGAGGTAGTCTGAAGGAGAGTCAAGAATTGCTAATAGTTTTCTCACTTGTTTCTTCACTTTCAGCAAATAGTTCAGTTTATGGTTGCATATAGTTAGATAAATTTATGGATATTACCTAATTTTGACTAAACTAACCCATATAAAATGAATGTGAATTAAAAAGACTCCTGTAAAGAAACCAATAATGCAAGTACATGTGAACAACAAGAAAATGGCAGAGCTGACAGTTCTAGTACTAGCTTTTTGTCAGCCAAATTACAGAAAAAACAGTGCTTCTTTAATAGACCTAACAAGAAGCTTGCCAAAAAGTTTCAAAATGATTAAAATAATTTTTCAAAATAAGATTTTAACGTCCGTTGTCATCCATAGTGAACTTCACCCTAAATATATGTTATGTATTAGAGTATTCTGCATTTGTAAGGTCAGTTTTCCAGCTTATAGCCATTATCATCAAGTTTCAAAATTAACTGAATCTTGAAGTTGGAATTAGGCCTTTGAAAGACTAAAAACTAGGATTTTAAAACGCAGTGAAACTTTCTGTTAGATTGTTCTTTAAAAGTATTGTTATTGGTAATTTCTTAAGAGAGATTAAAAATATTTTTGTATTATTCACAAGTGAAAGTTTAAATTAGTTTATTATTGTCTCATCTTTTAAAACTTCCATTTAAAAATTCTGTGTTTATAATGTATACAGTTGTAGAAGGAGATAATGTATAAATAAATGTACATATATTGGAGGTGCTTGGTAAACTTTTTAAAAATAGTAATGTAACAAAAAAAGTTCGGAAGATTTTGCTCAAGTTGTACAGCTTAACTGGAGGTAGTTTGTGGGTTGCTTGGTATTTATTTAATTGGCCTTTGGGAGATTGTCAAAATTCACTCGGGGTCTTGCCTGGTTGTATTTTTGTTTTCAGGTCTTCCCCTTACCTAGTAAATGCTAAAAGAAGTGAAACAGGCAATGCTCATGAACAAATGCCTAAAAAAATTATTTATTCATTCAACACATATTAATAAGGGCTCTATATGTGCTAATAGGCTGATAGATTCGTCATTAAATTCTATCTCTCTTAAAAACAGAAAAAAACAAAAAACAGTTTTTTTTGTGTGTGTGTTTGGGTTTATATTTCAGTCATATTTCAAGCACATATTTCAACATAGTGCTTTCAAAATTTAAAATGGTGTAGAAAGGGAAGATTGTAGATTGAGGACTTGGAACATGGTTATAAATTTGGATCACTGTGTAAATAATATGGAAGAATTCTCCCTGGCTTTTCAAACTTTTTATATGTTATACACATTTAAATTTAATTGTTTATAGAAGGAAATTTGCTTACCTGTTTCTTCCTATCACTAGGCAGGTATGGTATCTGGTATCAGAAAAGCCTTAAAAAGTTATTTATTATAGATCACGGGAAAGTTTAATTAACTTGCTGTAAGCATAACTTGCAGTTTTCTTATTATGTGTAATGAGAGGGACAGTGTGATGATTAAGAAAACAGTCATCTCTTATTGACGATGACCTGCAGAATTTAGAAAGACTATAGACCATAAATAAGGAGATGTAAGTCCTTAGAACCAGTTCTGTCACTGAATATTCACAGTTAATTAGTGAATCAGTCATTTTTTTGAAGATTGAAGGCCTGAAATATAATCACACAGGAAAATGAGAAGCTTTTAGATTATTGTGTGAATTACTTATTTAGACTAAATTGGTAAAATTGTAATTCACAGAGTAATGCATGTGCTTTGTGAGCTTTTTCTATACCTTAGAGAAGTAATTCTTTAACTTTTTGGTCTTGGTACTATTTGAAACTCTCAAAAATTGTTAAAAAGATCCCAATATCTATTGATAATACTCTATATTTGAAATTGAAACTGAGAGATTTGTGAAGCACAGAGTATACAAGCACTCCTACTATCCTTCAGGGGCATGACATCACATTTCATGTGGCCTTTGGGAACTTCCACTGTGTATTTGTGAAAGAATGAATGAAAAAGGCACATGAAGTTGTAGTATTGTAACGGATAATGGGGTCCTGCTGCTCGCTGCTCAAAAACCAATAAAGAGGCCAAGTTGGTGGAAAGAAGTTTGCTTTATTTTGGATGTCAGCAACAGCGGTGGGGGTGGGGGATGGGAGGAGTGGGGAGATGATACACTTATCCAAAGACCAGTACCGGCCCCACTTCTTCTATAGTCAGTGGACAAGAGTTTTTGTAGGCTTAGGGAGGGAGCTACATGCAGAAACAGCACAGTCAGCTCTGACAGTCATCTTGAAATTGATTATCAGTGGTCTGACCAGCGTCATTTCATTTAAGTACAGATAATCTGCAGTCCCATGGTTGGTTTGTTCCCATTTCCTTGAGGCCAGTTCTCAGAATTTTGGCAGCTTATGTCATGGCTACAGTCTGGTCATCATGTAGTTAACTTTTCCTACATGGTAGGGGTTTTAGTATCTGTAAGACAGCTCACAGGATATGGCTCAGATTATTCCATAGCCCTTGAGAAGAAACTAAAGGTCTTTGACTATACTTTATAATGACTGGTGGTGATGGTTTAGTCGCTCAGTCATGTCCAACTCTTGTGACCCCATAGACTGTATGTGGCCTGCCAGGGTCCTCTGTCCATGGGATTCTCCAGGCACGAATACTGGAGTGGGTTGCTGTTTCCTTATCTAGAATAAAGCTGCGTGCTAAATTGCTTCAGTCATGTGCACCTCTTTGCAACTCTGTGGACTGTAGCCTACCAGGCTCCAATGTCCATGGGGATTCTCCAGGCAAGTATACTGGAATGGGTTGCCGTGCCCTCCTCCAAGGGATCGTCCCGACACAGGGATCAAACGTGTGTCTCTTATGCCTGCTACATTGGCAGGCGGGTTCTTTACCACTAGCTCCACTTGGGAAACCTCAAAATTTAACATGGATTCAATGAAAGTGAAAGTGGCTCAGTAGCATCCTACTCTTTGTGACCCCATGGACTATATAGTCCATGGAATTCTCCAGGCCAGAATACTGGAGTGGGTAGTCATTCCCTGTCCAGGGGATATTCTCTCTCTTTTTTTTTTTCAGATACGACTGAGCTTACTGAACTGAACTGAGTCCTCCTTTTAACTAGATGTCACAGTAGCATTAGACAATGACCTCACCCTGTGCTGGCTTTCCTCTGGCCGCTCAAATTGCTCCCTCCAGCTCCTTTTCTCTACCTGGCCTTAAATGTTGCCATTCCTCAAGCCCTGGTCCCAGACCCTCCTTGTGTACAGTATTTCTTTGGGTGCCACCAGTTGGCCCACTACTGTATGCTGATGGGGCCCGTGAACTAAGAATAGTTTTCCTGTTTTTGTTTTTTAATATTTATTTATTTGGCTGTACAGGGTCTTAGTTGTGGCACTCGAGATCTTTAGTTACTGCGTGCAAACTTACTTATGGGATGTGGGATCTAGTTCCCTGACCTATGTGGGGAGCACAGAGTCTTAGCCACTGGACCACCAGGGAAGTCCTGGTTTTTGTTTCAAATGCTGGGAGAAAGAAAATCAAAAGTACGTTTCATGACAAGTGAATGCTAGTATCCCTTAAATTTTATTGACACACAGTCACATCCATTCATTTCCTATTGTCTGTGGCTGTGTTCACACTCCAGCAGCAAAACTGAGTAGCAGTGACACAGAACCTAGAGCCCACAAAGGCCAAAGTATTAACTCTTCGTTTCCAAGAAAAGTTTGCTTTATGCTTTCTCCCTAGCTTCCATTCATTCTGGTAGCTTTGGTTACCACGTATATGCCAAGGATTCCCAAAGCAGCATCTTCGGTCCAGATCCCTTCTCTACGGACGACCAGACATGACCACCCAGCTGCCTGTCATTCCCACGTGCAGGAGTCACCAAGAGACCAGAATGAACAAGACCAGACCGGCTCCTACCTCAGCGTACGCCCTTTTCACTAAGTGGCACCAATATCCATCCAACGGGTCACACTTCCTTGACACACCTCCCTTCCCCTAAATCAAACAAAACCAAAGTCCCCCTCTACTGTCTTCAACGCACCCGCACCCCTCACCTAAAACGGGTCTTTTCCAAACGTAAATAAAGCCAGGCAACCCTCGCCGGCGTTTGTGCCCTGGAAGCGGAGCCGCTCGCGCATGCCCAACACCGCGAGATCCCTGCACGGCCCTCCCCAGCCGCGCAGCGTTCTCAGGACCCCCTAAGCCCGAGGCCTCGTCGCCGCCTCAGAAACATAAGCAACACCGCCCTCCCGCCCCAAGCCGCTCTCTGCGGCGCCCCCAGGGGATATTCTCAACCCAGCGATTGAACCCAGGTCTCCCGTGTTGCAGGCGGATTCTTTCCTGGCATTTTTCTCACTTCTCTGATCAAACTTAATCTTTAACTAAAGTTTTTCCACAGATAAAAGGCAGGCTGAGGACAGGGGTGGGGGGGCAGGGGGGCAAAGGATCTTTAGGGTCCTGCTCCATTTCAGTATTATTATGAAAATAGTTTTGATCTTCTGGGTTCCCTGAGAGAGTTTCTAAGAGTTGCTGCCTTTGAACACACAGCTCCTTTCAGAACATTTGGAGATGGCCTGAGAAAAAGCTCTCAAGTCTTAGGAAGCACATAAGAGGATAAAGAGAATCCCATGAGTGAGAATTCTCTAGTATATCCCCCTGCACAGAATGATAGAGAAAAGAAAGTTGTTTTCCCTGGGATTCCCACTTCTAATCTCTAGGCATTGAATTGAATTAGTGGAAATGTGCTCTTTTTGTCATTAAGGAGAAAGGAATTAGTATTTATTGACCAGTTAGGGACCACGTGTCAGCAGCTTTGTTACCTCATCTAATCTTCACAACAGTTTTGTGAGATAGATGATTTTTTTCTTTTTAACTTATTTTTTTATTGAAGGATAATTGCTTTACAGAATTTTGTTGTTTTCTGTCAGACCTCAACATGAATCAGCTATAGTTACACATATATCCCCTCCTTTTTGAACCTCTCTCCCATCTCCCTCCCCATCCCACCCCTCTAGGTTGATACAGAGCCCCTGTTTGAGTTTCCTGAGCCATACAGCAAATTCCTGTTCGCTAAGATAAGATATTTTGGGGGGCTCCAGAATCACTGCAGATGGTGACTGAAGCCATGAAATTAAAAGACGCTTACTCCTTGGAAGGAAAGTTATGACCAACCTAGACAGCATATTAAAAAGGAGAGACGTTACTTTGCCAACAAAGGTCCGTCTAGTCAGGGCTGTGGTTTTTCCAGTGGTCATGTGTGGATGTGAGAGTTGGACTGTGAAGAAAGCTGAGCACCAAAGAATTGATGCTTTTGAATTGTGTTGGAGAAGATTCTTGAGAGTCCCTTGGACTGCAAGGAGATCCAACCAGTCCATCCTAAAGGAGATCGGTCCTGGGTGTCCACTGGAAGGACTGATGTTGAAGCTGAAACTCCAATACTTTGGCCACCTGATGCAAAGAACTGACTCATTGAAAAGACCCTGATGCTGGGAAAGATTGAAGGCAGGAGGAGAAGGGGACGACAGCGGGTGAGATGGTTAGATGGCATCACTGACTCAGTGGAGATGTGTTTTAGTAAACTCCGGGAGTTAGTGGTGGACAGGGAGGCCTGGCGTGCTGCGATTCATGGGTTCGCAAAGAGTCGGACACGACTGAGCAACTGAACTGAAGATAGATGATTTATTATCTTCATTTTACTGATGAGGAAACTCAGGCTTAGAGAGACTAACCAACTTGTTCATGGCCATATACTTAGTAAGTAGTAGAGCCAGAATTTGAAATAAAATCTGTCATACTTGGGAGCTCTTGCCTTTATATGGGAATTGTAAATAGCAGTGATGCTAACAGGGGCAGTAACAACAGCTGTTATTTTTTGAGTGCTTACTTTGTCAGTCACTATGGCATTACTTTAAAAACATTTCTTGATAGCAAGCTGTGTAGGTAGGTTTTTATGTTTGCTCTATTTGTAGACCGGGAACCTGAGTCTTAGAGCCATTCAGTAACTGATTATGTTGAAACTGCTAATTGTGGTTAGCAGATATGAGATTGAAAGAGCCCCTGCTCTTAATTCCTACATCCTGCTGGCTTATGAAAAATAAATAAATACATCCATTTGTGCATACATATGTTTAGGCCCAGTCTCCAGCACCTGCTGAAGTAATGGCTGGACTATTTTTAGTCCTAGGTCTTAGTTCTGCATGGTTTGGAGGTAGTAGAATGTGGTCTGGAGGTTAGAGTTCACCTCTATTAATTAATTTTTTTCTCAAGATTATTAGTGTAATTCTTATGAGATAGGCAGCTGTTAAACAGAGGAACTTATAAAGATGCGCCATAGGAAAAAGATAATGAGATATAGTGATAAGTGTAAAAGGAGGAAGATAAAGAAGAGTGAGCATAGCTGCTGCTATGCCACAGTTGTGGCTTTTTGCTTTTAAAGCATTCCATAGATCATGGAACGTTAGACCTGTAAGGAATTTCAGATTATTTAGTCCAATTCCCTTTTTTACTTGAGTGGGAAATGAAGTCCAAAGAGGTTGTGATTCAAGCACAGGTAGCTTGGTTAGTGGCAGAGTTGACCCAATCGCTGGGATTCATTTTATTGTTTAACCATTTGCATCATGTACCTGTGTGTCGGTGATGCACGGAGAGAACAAACTCTGAAGCCAGACCGCCTCGGTTCATATTCCAGCTGCACAATTGACTAGCTGAGTGAGCTCAGGCAAGTCATTCTATTAATTCCTGTCTGTTCTTCAGTTTCTCCCTTTGTAAAATGGGGCCAGTAATAGTAGTTACAGGACTTCTGTGAGGATTATATGAGTTAATATATGAAAAGTGCTAAAATAATGCCTATATTTGCTATTAAAATTATTTCTACTACAGAGTTCAGCGGTATTAGTTAAGGCTAGGTTAGCGGTATCTTTGTGAGGAAAACTGAGCCTCAAATTTTGTCCCTCTGGGCTTGTTCAGTTCAGGTTTTTGGAAAATGTCTCTATTGATTTTAGATATTATTCTTTTTATCTGTGATATTTATATTAATAAATTGTCCTTTTTATATACAGTAAGAAATTCAGGTGGGAGCAATCATATGGTTGTGAAATAATTTAGTTCTCCTTGGTTACTTGTAACTTGTATTCATTTCAGTTATAGACTGTGCCTGCATATTCTTTTTTTCAGTTGGGGTGACATTTACATGTGCGTTCCTAAGTATGTCTGAATAGCTTAAGTGAATCCTTTGAATTTTTAGTGGCTATCTAATTTTAGTTTGTTTCCGTTTTCTAATGAAAATTTAATTTTTTAATACTAGAATTGGTTTTAGAGTTGAAAAAGACCTTCTCAAGTCCTCTGTTTCACAGATGAATAGATTGAGGGCAGAAAGGCCAAGATATATGTATGGTCAGCCTCACAACTAGCTGATAGCAGAGCCTGGAATTAAAATACTGACCTCTTGCTCACTGGTATACCTTACTGAGGCTTATCACTGCTATATAAACATTTCTTTATTTTTAATTTTAAAAATTCATTTTCTTTATAAGAGACCATATGAATTTAAATGTTCTTGTTAATTATTACTTACTCAGCATTAATACATTTATCTGAATCTAATCCTTTAGTTCACAGTAACAACCTCAAATTGTTCTTGTGTGTCAGTTAAAAGACTAGATAAATAAGAAGCTCAAATTTAAAAATATTGTTTACTCAGTTACAACCATTGCCCCATTTAGGTAGAAAACCTATTTTAGGTGAGGAGATAGGACTGAGGAATTTTGGTTAAGGCTTGAGGAGTTAGGTAGAGATGAAAGGAGGACTCAGGAAAGTTGAAAAATCATTTGGACATTTCTCTGTAGCATACCTGAATGTTAACACAGGTTACATGTTACCTCTACATGAAGAGCACCTCCCTCTCTACCCCCTATCTCTTATAACATACTGCCAAGCTGAAGTCAGGGCATATCTGACTAGAGAAGATTAGAATATATAATGTTAATCTATTCATTAACTATTCATGGTGTCCCCTTCCTTTTTTGAAAAAATAATAAAGTGACAACGATGATAATAACAACAGCTAATGTTCGTTGAGTGTTTCTGTTGTGTCAGGTGTTTTACATTTAATCCGTACCCTCTAAGGTAGATTTTGTTATCCTGTTCTAAGAAGTCACTGAATCTTAGATTGAGTTGATTGCCCAAGGTCACATAGCTGGTGAATGGTAAAACCAGAGTTCAAACACAGGTTTGTCTTATTTTACAGCCTGGATTCTTAACATGATGATACATGGTCAGGATCTCTCAAGGGGCTGGTGATGTAAAAATAGGTACACGCCTGTCCTAAAGGAGCTTGTAACTTGGTTGGTCTTCTAATCGTAGTGTATTGTGATTATGTTACAGAGGAATGGCCGATTGATTTGTTCTGGAGAATCAAAGGTATTTATCTTGAAAGCTTTCACAGAAGTACTAGAGATTCAGTAGGGTTTGTTGACACGGTGAAGAGGGGACAGGACACTGAGGGCATTCTAGGCAGATAGAGTAATTTTGAATAAAGGCATAGATAGGTGGAAGTATGCAAGCATATTAGTGAAATCTGGTTTAGTAGGTATGTTGGAGGGCTGATAGTGTGATTTGTACGGAGCCTTGAATACCATGCTGAGGACTTGAAATGTTTCCTGGTTGTGAACCAGTAAGGATTTTAAAGAGACTTGGGGAGAGGGATCAATGCAAAGTGAGAATGTAGTTTAGATCCTGGAGATGCAGTGGGGAGACCAAGACCAAAGATAGGAAAACCAAATAATATAGCCAAAAATAGTGAGAGCTTGAATTTACTACCTCTTTCAATCAGTTTTCCCACACTTTGACATCTAAAATCAAGATATATCTCATAATTAATTGTCATAGATTAAATTGGCAGACTTTTTTTCATTCTTAGACGCACATAAAGTACCAGTGTATATTACTACTAATGGGATCTTAGATTTGATGAAATAATGATAGTAATAATATTTACTGAAAGCCTGCTGTGTGTCAGGCAGAGTCATAGATACATGTTAGCATCCAACATCTGGTAGTATCTGGCATGTTTAGAAACTTAAAAACAACAACAAAACAGAATGTAACTGAAAGACTATGGGATCTGCTTGAGATATCATTAAGGGATTGGAAAGAGAGATTTACGAGAGCATCATTGAAGGCAGTCAGTGGAGAAAATAGGAAAAGCTCATGTTTATCCCCTATAGAGCGTGACTAGAGCTCTGGAAATGAGTTACTTTGGTATCAATTAGGAGAAGTGGGTCTTATTCTTTTAGTTTTGTTTATTCAGTGAAATGTGATCATTGATGACAAAATTGAGACGATAGTCTTTCTCCTGTTTTTCAAATATTTGTATAATAGCAGGTAACAAAAGTGTTGATAAGCAGGTGAGTCACCACCTCTAATCATGTAGTTCAAACATCTTTTGATTAAATCTTTCTTTTTGAGTAGAATAAGCTTATTTGAAATATTAGTATTTCAAATTATACTACCATTAGTTATTTGCTAAAGAAGATTGCAAATTTTTTTTTTCTAGGATTTGTTTGCTTAGTATCATGGACTTTCAAAAATTCAGTTCTTGGTAGATTCAGAAATTAGAAAGTGAATTGATATAGAGACCACCGAAATTGAAATTGTAACAACCCTGTTATTGTAATTGTAATTTAATTGTAACTGTAATAACCTTGTTGGGCAAGTCATGTAGCCTTTCTGTGCCACAATTCTCTTATCCTTAAACTGGAAATGATAATACTTTTTGCTTTTGGAGGATCATGTGAAATGAAATGAATCAATAATTGGAAAACAGGAGGTTTAATAGTTACTACACATAGTAAGTATTAGCCATTATTACATATCTATCCTTAGTGGTTTGAGTCTAACAGTTGAGCAGCATCTTGATTCATTTACTGTTGACACAGTTGGGGGAAGGGATCAGTGAAACTGTAACTAAGAAAAGACAACTTAGACCGTTTATTCAGTTGAACAAATGGAAATTGAAAGAATTTTACCTTTTTAAAAAAGGTTATGGGATTACCAGACCACCTGACCTGCTTCCTGAGAAACCTGTATGCAGGTCAGGAAGCAACAGTTAGAACTGGACATGGAACAACAGACTGGTTCCAAATTTGGAAAGGAGTATGTCAAGGCTGTATATTGTCACCCTGCTTATTTATATGCAGAGTACATCATGAGAAATGCTGGGCTGGATGAAGCACAAGCTGGAATCAAGATTGCTGGGAGAAATATCAATAACCTCAGATATGCAGATGACACCACCCTTATGGCAGAAAGTGAAGAGGAACTAAAGAGCCTCTTGATGAAAGTGAAAGAGGAGAGTGAAAAAGTTGGCTTAAAGCTCAACATTCAGAAAACTAAGATCATGGCATCTTGTCCCATCGCTTCATGGCAAATAGATGGGGAAACAGTGGAAACAGTGGCTGACTTTATTTTTGGGGGCTCCAAAATCACTGCAGATGGTGATTGCAGCCATGAAATTAAAAGACACTTACTCCTTGGAAGGAAAGTTATGACCAACCTAGGCAGCGTATTAAAAAGCAGAGACATTGCTTTGTCAACAAAGGTCCGTCTAGTCAAGGCTATGGTTTTTCCAGTAGGAGAGTTGGACTGTAAAGAAAGCTGAGCACCAAAGAATTGATGCTTTTGAACTGTGGTGTTGGAGAACGCTCTTGAGAGTCCCTTGGACTGCAAGGACGTCCAGCCAGTCCATCCTAAAGGAAATCAGTCCTGAACGTTCATTGGAAGGACTGTTGCTGAAGCTGAAACTGCAATACTTTGGCCACCTGATGCAAAGAACTGACTCATTTGAAAAGACCCTGATGCTGGGAAAGATTGAAGGCAGGAGGAGAAGGGGACAACAGAGGATGAGATGGTTAGATGGCATCACCGACTCAATGGATATGAGTCTGGGTAGACTCTGGGAGTTGGTGATGGACAGGGAGGCCTGGCTTGCTGTGGTTCATGGGTTCGCAAAGAGTCGGACATGACTGAGCAACTGAACTGAGTATTTCATAGAACATAAAGTTTGTTACTACTTGCTGATGGTTACTGATGAAAGAAAAAAAGATTATACATTTTGAAAGATTCTTTGGTTTTTGGTAGAACTGAAAAACTGGGAAGAAAATTGGTCCCTTTTTCCTTTTTCTTTTGCACTTTTGTTGTAAGCCTTATTAAAATTTCTGAATTGATTTGTAAGCATAATGTATTAGAGAAGAAAATGTTTTAGGGAAGGAAATTACTATCAAGTGCAGAATTTTGGCATTCCTTCTTGACCTTTCTTCCATTTTAGAGACAGTGTTATTTAATATGATAGGTTTTATGTTAGGAAAATTTATGAGACGATTTTTAACCAACTTTATGTTTAAAAAATTTAAACAACATGATATCAATAGTCAACAATAATAATTGTGTATTTTGTGAACTTGCCCTGTTAAGCACAGAATATCATACTAAAGTATCATCCCCCTTCCAAGTTGCTTAATTGCAAACATACACAATATTTTAGTAGTTAGATCTTTTTTTTTTTCTCTTTAGTATTTGAAATTAAATAAAAGTATTATTGGTAAAGATAAAGTAATACTATTAAACTTTTGTTTTGGCCGTGCCATGTGGCATGCAGTACCTTAGTTCCCCATTCAGGGATCAAACCCATACCACCTGCATTGGGAATACAGAGTCTTAACCACTGGACTGCTAGGGAAGTTCCTATTAGACATTTTTAAGCGTATCACTTTTCTTTTGCTTAGCACAGTGATTTATGTAGGTGGTTTAATAACAGAAGTTGGATGGCTAGCCAGATATAGAGGTTGAAGGAGGGAAGAATTTAATGTAATGGTTTAAACGTAAGGAAAGTGGTAGAGACGAGCTACTTTAGGGGGTGGTAAATTCACGCTGATTTCTTTTGTGAAATATCTATATGTAGAGATAACTACTAGCTGGAATTTGAAAGATTATGTCAAAAGATAAGACATTTTAATTGAGATAGTAGTTAAAGAATTAAGTCACTGTATGTAACACAGAAAAATAGAGACAGAGGAAATCTTGGAAAATAAGTTGTCATAGGAGTTAAGGGTCTGAAGGGTAAATGGACTATCAGCAGTGACATGCTTTGTAGACAGGTTAATGAGAATGAGGATTAAGGTAGGCCTTTGGATATGACAAAATTCTGAACACAGTTTTCTTCTGCTAACTTTATTCCAAGTTTGAAGAGGTTAAAAGTCATTTAGACAACATATCTGTACTTTTTTTTAAATTTAATTTAATTTTTTTTTTCATATCTGTACTTTTCGTTTGAGAAATTTGTTAAGAGTGATGAAAATGGAAAAAAAAAAGTGATGAAAATGGGATGGAACCTTTAGGAATGAGTAGGATAAAATAAAATATTCTTTGAAGGATGTGTGGGATCCATTCATCTTGAAGGCAATAGAGAAGATAGCTTTAATTTTATCTAAATTTTTTTTGCTTTAATTGCATTTCCCTCATTTATTGGCTGTGAACTTTTAAACAGTTATTTCTCTGAACCTCAGTTTTCTTGGTGAAAAATGAGGATAATATTTACCTTTCAAGATTATTATGAGAATTAAATGTAATAATACATGAAAGGGCTTCCCAGGTGGCATAGTGGTAAAGAATCTGCCTGCCAAGCAGGAGACATGGGTTCGATCCTTGGGTCGGGAGGATCCCCTGGAGAAGAAAATGGCAGCCCACTGAGGTATCCTTGGCCGGGTGATCCCATAGACAGAAGAGCCCCTACAGTCCATGGGATGGCAGAGTCAGACACGACTTAGTGACTAAACAGCAACAGTATATGAAAGTGCCAGCAAGGGCCTGATCTATAGAAGATATTTTTCAATAAAGTATAGCTGTTAATTTCTATCATCATTAAAAATAAGCCATAGGAGTAACTTTTTATTCATTTATTCAGCAGATATTTATTTTAGGGTGTTGGTACTCAGTCTTTTAGTATACCAAGACCCTCTTTCAATGTCATGAAATTTCTTGGAAACTAAATGATGATAGCTGGTAGTATTGAAATTGGAGTTGTGAACTGGTCTGAGACTCATGGATTAGAAACCATTTTTATAAAGTGTATAGGTGTATTGCAGAACCTTTGGGTTCCTTTTTTGTTTTCTTTCAGATAAACTAACGAACTGTTACTAAGAACAGTGGGAATTTTATGTTGCCATACTATTATATTTGGACAAAATTCAATATGGTTTATCAACCTGTCTAAACCTTATATATTAAAGAGGGCTGAAGTCAAAGACACTAAGAACTTTTCTTGTGGCTAGTAAATGAAAGAGGTTTGAATTTTGTGGAAATTAACAAAAATAATGAAAATTGGGACAAAAGAAATGACTTTACATTTTGGTATTTCATGAAACTAGAAATGCTATAAAATAATTAATAAAAATAACATAGTTAACACTTTAAAAAATTAACTGATGTACTGGTCTTGGATATTTAGGCTTTATGTTACAAAGTCTGTGCAGTTTACAAACATATTTTGACTTTTACTGTGCTAGATGCTGTGGCCCATAAGAACTGAAGTGAGATTACTCTCTGCCCTTAGAGAATTTACAACTGTTACCACAGTAAATGTAAGAATGAGCCATATAGATTTAATTAGTTATAAAAGAACATTTGTTATCAGCTGCATGTTATTGTCAGAGCAGGATCCTTAGGTAAGGAAGATGCTGATTTAATCTGTCAGATTTATTCTGTCCCAGCCCAGAAATGCAGCTGTATGATTTCTCAAGGGCATTCAGTGTAAGTTAAATTACAGTATTGGTGGCTGTGACTTACGGGAATGCAGTTTTGCTTGTTATTGCTAAATAAATCACTTCTTGAAATTGTCATAGTCTTCCTTTCCATAGTTTTTGTATCTTTATGGAAATAAACATTTTAGGTACTTTGATCAAGACAAGCCAAAGATGTTGGTTATGATCTAATAACGTTACATTCTGTGATATAAAAATATTTTTCGGAATTAGCGTTGTGTATTAATTATCTGTTGCTCTGTAACAAACTACCTAAAACTACTGAAACAATGAGAAACATTTATTATCTTTCTGTGTGTAAAGCGTTTGGAGGCAGCTTAACTGGGTGATTCTGGCTCAGGGTATTTTGTGAGGTTGTGGTCAAGATGTCAGTCGGGGCTGCAGTCATCTCAAGGCTTGCCGGGGACTGGATCCAATTCTAGAATAGCTCACTCAAATGGTTCACAAATTTGTGCTGACTTTTTTTTAGGAGGCCTCAGTTCCTTACCACTTGTATCTCTCCATAGGGGTGCTTCAGTTTTTTCATGACTGGCATTTTCTAGAGTGGGGAATCGAAGAAAGAGCAAGATGAATACCGCAGTGCCTTTTATGACTTAACCTTGGAAGTAGTATTCTGTCATTTATGCAGTATTCTGTTGGCTGTATGTGCTTGCATGCATGCTCAGTCGTGTCAGTCCTGTCCAACTCTTTGCAACCCCACGGACTGTAGCCCGCCAGGCTCCTCTGTCCATGGGGATTCTCCAGGCAAGAATACTGGAGTCGGTAGCCATTCCCTTTTCCAGGGGATCTTTCTGACCCAGGGATCAAATCTGCAGCTCCCATGGCTCCTGCATTGCAGGCAGATTCTTTACCGCTGAGCCAATGGGGAAGCCCCGTCGGCTATACAGGTCAGTCCTATTTAGTATGGAAGGGGATTGCACAAGAGTGTTACTACCAGGAGTTAGGAATCATTGGAGGCTATTTCAGAGGCTAATTACTGCATCTGACATAAAAATCTAATGATTTAGAAAAGTGTTGGAAATAAAAAGGAGAGTATCAGAAAATTGAGAGGCCAAAATTAGAGGTAAATTTTGGAGAATAACATTTCACTCCAAATAATGGGTAACATGTCTTTTTCTCAAAGAAA
The DNA here is from genome assembly GCF_019320065.1 of Cervus canadensis. Taxonomy (NCBI): domain Eukaryota; kingdom Metazoa; phylum Chordata; class Mammalia; order Artiodactyla; family Cervidae; genus Cervus; species Cervus canadensis. Next base: position 18,270,976 of record NC_057398.1, on the reverse strand, counting down.
CATGGATTAAAGAATGATCAGTAAGAGTCCATTGAATAGTTTAGGTGAGAGGATGGGAGAGAATGAAAGAAAAGAGGTTGGGGTGGTGGCATTGACTGAATCGGATCACTAAACTTAGGAGTGCAAAGGAGGAGAAAGTTAACCCCCTAGGACAAGGAGTTTTCCTTCCTCATGGTGTATCCCAGGTGCCTAAAACAGGCCTGACACGTAGCAGAGTCACAAGTATTTATTGAAGGAGTGAGACAGTGACTAAGGTTGTTGATCTGTGTGATGTGGTTTCTGGCAGTGACATTAACAGAAATAAAGACATGAAAAGTGTAGGCTTTGGGAAGAAAATGAATTTTAGACATTTTGTATATGTGTTAGCAGACATGTGGCTGAGGATTTAGATTAGGGAGATACCCATAAAGAAATAGTAAAAACCATGTCAGTGGATATTGCAGTGTGTTATGGAGGAAATGTATAAATACAGATATAACAGGACATACTCCAAGTTGGTTCTTCCTATTATAAATTACATATATTTTATACATTTAACAAATTCATTAATAATTTAATGTTGTGACAACTTTTGTATATTGAATTGCCTTTTACTGATAGTGCTCAGTTGTTAAGTCTTGTCTAACTCTTTGCAACCCCATAGATGGGATTTCCTAGGCAAGAATACTGGAGTGGTTGCCATTTTTTTCTCCAGTTTGCTGATGGGATACATTTAAATTCCATGAAAATTGAGTCATGCATAATGCTTCTAATATACTAATATACTATAGGATTGTTAAGCATATATGAGAATACATTAATTTTAAATTTTATTACATTAGATTATAAAAATTTGTCTTTTTTTTTTTTACTTTACAAATTATTTCTATCATCAAAAGCAGAGCTAGGTTAGTTTATTTCTATTTGGGGATAGAAATAAAGGTAAATTAGATGGTCATTCTTCGTACAGGACTCTTGAGAATGCCCAGTGCCCTCTTTTGAGGTTTATAATTTGATTTATAGAACTGTTCTTGGCACTTGAGTATCAGGAAAATATGACTGATTTCTGGATAGTGAGACAAAGAAACCAGGTCAGGTGTAACTGACTTGCACATTATTCACAGACTACTCAGTATTTCTGGTGAAAAAATTAAAAGGGGAATATAAGGGATTTCCTGGTAGTTGAGTGGTTAAGAATCCACCTTCCAATGCAGGGGACGTGGGTTCAATCCCTGGTTGGGGAACTAAAATCCCATATGCCATGGGGCAACTAAGCCCACATGCTGCAATGAAGAGCTCCTGCGGCCATAAATAAGTGATAAAAAGAAAGGGAATACAAAAAGAAGATAAGAGATAATTGGAGAGTGTTTCTGGGGTGTGTAAATCAGGCATAGTGTACATATTTTTAAGTATATATCAAAATTATAGTCAGTGCCACTTGAAAAAGTCTGATGTAAATTTTATTGAATTATTAAGCTCTGTTAACAGGGATAATGCTTCCTTTAAAGTTTTATAACAAATATTCCTTGCCCTTTCTCTTCAAATGCCTGTGTTTATTTTATTGTTTATTAATCCAGTAATTGGATTGCAGTGTGCTTGCTTTGGATGCTTTGAAGCATATGAGAAAAATATAAATTAGATATTTTGTTAATGAAGATGATAATATTTATGGTATGTCATATGTGAGGCTAATAGCGAGTTGACACAGTAGGACTCTTTCTACCCTGAATACTCATTGAAAGGACTGATGCTGAAGCTGATGCTCCAGTACTTTGGCCACCTGATGCGAAGAACCAACTCATTAGAAAAGACCCTATGCTCGGCAAGATTGAAGGCAGGAGGAGAAGGGGACGACAGAGGATGGGATGGTTGGATGGCATCACCGATTCAGTGGACCTGAACTTGGGCAAACTCCAGGAGATGGTGAGGGACAGGGAAACCTGGCGTGCTGCAGTCCGTGGTGTTGCAAAGAGTCGGACACGATTGGAGACTTAACAGCAACAACAAGGAATCTTTCTAGCTTCTGATCCTTGTTCTATGAAACGGTCTGTGAAACCCATATGTTTGGAAAGAAGATCAGAGATGATCTTTGTTGTTGTTTAGTTGCTAAGTCATGTCCAACTCTTTCGTGACCCCATGGACTGTAGCCCACCAAGATCCTCTTTCCATGGGATTTCCCAGATAAGAATACTGGAGTGGGTTGCGATTTCCTTCTCCAGGGGATATTCCCAACTCAGGGATCGAACCCATGTCTCCTGCATTGGCAAGTGGATTCTTTACCACTAAGCCACCAGGGAAGCCCAGTGATGATCTACTGTGGGTTATTAAAAATTAACAACGTAAGAAACTTGTATTGGCAGTATTATTGAACTATACCCTATTTTGTACAAAAGATATGTTGTAGAAAGTTTAAGTAATAAAATGAGGAGTCCTTGTTGTTTAAAGTGTACACATGTCAATCCTAATCTCCCAATTTGTCCCGCCCTCCCCTTCTCCTCCCCACGCCCCCCACCCGTGTCTACGTGTCTGTTCTCATATATACTACCATGTGTAAAATGGGTGGCTAGTGGGAACCTGCTGTATGGCACAGGAAGCTCAGCTTGGTGTTCTGTGATGATGTTAATGGCTGGGATGGGATGGTGGGGTGGGAGGGAGGCCTTGAGGGAGGGGCTATATGTGTACATATGGCTGATTCACTTCATTGTACAGCAGAAACTAACACAACATTGTAAAACAATTATACTCCAGTAAAGCAAAATAAAAATAAAATATGTGCAGGAAAAAATACAGTGTATGTAGGTTGAGACTGCATATGTTTTCTTAGGAATCTGTAAGTTTCTTATAAGAATTAAAAACTCTGTGTGCTCATGTCAGCGATCATCAGAAAATATAATAGGAACATATTCTAAATCATCTAGTTGACCATCTTATAACCTAGATGCCAGGAGATTGCAGTGTCTCTGTTTATGCTTGTTTGGCCATGTTGGCTCCAAGTAGTGTTGTACTACTTTGTGAAGTAGTAAGAACTGAGAATTAAGAACTGAGGCATTTCTAATGCATAAATGATGCAGTCATGTCTAGCAGATAGATGGCCAAATGATGCGCTAGCCCACTGTATGACACAAATTTTGTGGTAGTTCACATTCTCTTAGCCAACATTCTTTGAGCATCTTCTGTGTTCTAGGCACTGATCAAAGTACTCCATATATAATAATATATATGATATTATTCAGTAATAATAATGAATCATAATTAATGTAAGGATTTGTGTTTTAAGTTTTTATTTTGTACAGTAGATCTGGGAGGTATGTGTAGTTACTAGTTCTGTTTTACAGATGAGGGTACTGAAGTATAGAGAAGTTAATTTTTTATGGTTACATAGCTAATAAGTGGTAGAGTTGGTTTTCATACACATTACCTGACTCCATAGCCTCTAGCCACTGCCTCCTAGTAGATAGCTGACTATACTGCCTCATAGTAGATCCCATCTGACATAGTCATCTTGGCATTCCAAACTCAGAATAGGCAAAATGGCATTGTATTCATGTTACCAATTCAGATTTTAACTCAGCAAACATCTTGTTTCCTGTCATGTTAATGTTATTGATTAAATAATACTGGTTTTGTGATTGTGTTTGGATTTAATTTGTAAGATTTTACTGTCATATGCATTGTTATAACACTAAGAGTTTTGTCCTAGTTTATATATATTTCAACATTATAACAAAAATAATAACATTAAACATTATAACAAACATTTCAATAACATTATAACATAAAGAAGGCTGAACACTGCAGAATTGATGCTTTTAAGCTGTGGTGTTGGAGAAGTCTCTTGAGAGTCCCTTGGACTGCAAGGAGATCAAACCAGTCAATCCTAAAGGAAATCAATCCTGAATATTCATTAGAAAGACTGATGCTGAAACTGAAGCTCCAATACTTTAGCCATCTGACGCCAAGAATCGACTCATTTGAAAAGACCCTGATGCTGGGAAAGATTGAAGGCAGGGGGAGAAGGGGACGGTAGAGGATGAGATGGTTGGATGACATCACTAACTCAATGGACATGAATTGAGCAAGCTCTGGGAGATGGTGAAGGACAGGGAAAGCCTGGTGTGCTGCAGTCCTTGGGGTCGCAAAGAGTCAGACACGACTGAATGGCTGAACAACATAACAAAAATAACTTCATACTCAGAGATTACAGTAGAGATGCTTATGTAAGGATTCCTTTGAATCTTTTTTTTTTTGGCTGCACCACATAGCTTGTGGGATTTTAGTTCCCCGACCAGGAGTCATACCTGTGCCCTTCTCAGTGATCAGAGAAATCTTTTGTAATGCAAATGAATACATACTGATTTTACTTATTATACAGATACAGAATTTTACATAATGTATTGGATTTCCTTAAACTAAAACAGCATGAATGAGGAAACTCAATTTTGTTGTTTTGTGTATTTGGATGCACTTCTCCTAACTCAGCTGAGTCATGTAATAGACAGTCATAAGTGCTAATATAGACAATACTCTGTAGGATTTTCCCCTGGTGGTTTCCAATTGGGGTCTATTCTCTAGTCACAGTCAGGGGATGGTATCCTATTTATAGAGTCCTCTAAAGTCTATTACTGTCAAAAACATAGAGGGTCTCTTATTCAGAAGAAAACTGAAGTAGTAAGAAGCAAAAAGAATTGTCCTTGATTTTACTGAGAGTTGTCTTGATTTAAATGAAATTATGATTTAGTTTATAATCAAAATGAAGACTATCATAATCTTTCTCTTTATAAAATTTAATCTTTTTAAACCTTAATTTGGTAAACTTTCCTTTTGTACATTTAATTCATTTGCATTACATATCAGAGATTTTACTTACTGTGTTTTTTCAGAGTGCTGAAAATAAACCCTTTTGAATTCAAGAGCTGTGTATTAAGTTCCTACTGCATACAAGCTTTTCTGCTAGTCATTGGTGGTTTATTTACTTACTGATAACATCATCTGATTTAGGTACATATGCCTGTCATACTTAAGAAGTAGAAAAACTTCAGTCAGGTATTTGAGTCTCTGATATTACCTGGTTCGATGGTAGTACATGAGTTTAAGCAAGCTCCGGGAGTTGGTGATGGACAGGGAAGCCTGGTGTGCTGCAGTCCATGGGGTCGCAGAGTTGGACACGACTGAGCAACTGAACAAAACTAGTGGTAGTTTTATTTTCTTAAGTTTCTCTGGCTGGATTTTTTTTGTTTCTTTCTTCTTGTATTTTTCTACTTCTGGATATTTATTCTACTCTAAGCAATGTACTCATTTACACTCTTAAAATATTCCATGGAAGAACTATAGCATAACTACCACTGTAAAGTTGTATAGGACTTTTAATATATAATTCCAGTCTGTGAGCTGAAATACTTTCTGATGTTTGATAAAATCTTCTGAGCTAATTTCTTTTTTAGACTGGAAATTAGTAGTTCCTGGGACATCTGAAATTATTTAAAAATAAAAGTGATTGTATATACATTTTTCTTAAAGGAAGTTCTAGATCTTTGTTATATTCACTTAGGGCTTTTGTGTATTGTCAGACTTTGTTAGGGGTTAGTCATGGAACTAACAAGATTGGTCACTAACTTAAAATAATGGTAAATCCATTTGAGAAGAATGTGATTTAACTGGAGTAGACCACCTTGGAGGTTTATTTCTTCTTTTTTTGGTTTTTATATGCTTGAATGCTGTAGGCCAGTGATTCTAGGGAGGGGTGATTTTTGTCCTCTGGGGCTTTTGGTAGCATCTGGAGACATTTTTGGTCAGTTGTTGCTGGTATCTAGTGAATCGCTATAGATACAAAAGAAAAAACAAAACCTAGATACAAAAAACAAGTAAAGAATTATCTAGCCCTAAGTGTCAATTTTACTGAGGTTGAGAAATGCTGGAGGCCAATTTGTGACTGACCAGTGATGATTTTTCTTTTTTTTTTGGTCTAGAGTGTTTATGATTTTTCATTCTTCTCCAAATCCCCCTTACTTTTGAAAGTATGTATATATTAGCCCTCATCTTAAAGATGGGACAGTACTGGATATGAAAGAATAGTATTTGGGTTTTAGCTTATTAAAGTTAATCAAATTATTTCACTAAATTCTCGATTTGGGGAACCCTGTGTAGTCGTCTGGATATTGGAAAAGAAGTAATTGTTCAGCTGAAAATGCTTTCACTGTGAAGATTACTCATGATTTCATGTATTTCTTTTCTTACTTTCTAATAGGCTTTTAAGGATATGCTGTATTCAGCTCAGGACCAGGCACCTTCTGTGGAAGGTAAGATGCATTAATCCCTACATTTAACCACATAAAACAACTTTTTAAGAAGAGGTATTTTAAACTGAATAGTACAAAACTAATATAACTTACCCTACTATACAGATCTTTTTTGGCTTTTATAATATATATTATGATTACTTTATGTTTCCGTGAAATTTTTATTGTTTAGCTCGCATTTATTTACCTTATGATGGATCTCTTATGTCCTTACATCACCTTAGCATTGTGAATCACAGATACTGGTTTAAAGTTCTTAAGTGCCATGCTCCCTTCCCCCAGCAATGTGTTCTTATATCTGTTTCCCTTATCTATTCATCCATCCATCCATCATTCAGTGAATCCTTAGTTCATAACTAGTCTGGGCAACAAAGCTTTTTGTTTCTATTTATGTCATGTCTTTAGACTGAGACTCGTGAAACAAGACGTAACTACTCTGTGTATGTGTGTGTACATGGATATAAGCATTTAAATGTATGCATGTGCACAGTTTGGCAGTCGTAAAGTGACTGACCTAAGCATAGTGGTTATCTTTCTAATTATCTTTATTGATCCTTCCTTTTCTGTTACCTCAGCATCTGCTCACCAGTTCACTCTTTATGGGTTTAACCATTGATAGGTTTGAGGAGTTGTAAGTTAAAGTCGTAGTTCTTATGTCAGTAAATAAGTAGGAGCTAATTCAACAACTATTTGAGGGAGTGTTCCTTCTGAGGCTGGATATTTTAAAATTTTGTATCATATTTCCATGAGAGATGAATATGAAGTTGTCTTTTAAAACTATAGATCTGTAATTAAAAATCGCATTGTCTTTAATGACATAGACATGTATATCTTTCTAACCATTCTGAATTCAAAATGTGCTTCCTTCAGCATCTCAAAATCTTTACCAGGATATTGGCACCTGGGTATTAGTTTTATAATATGTCGCTAAATTTTGGATTATATTTAATACATTTAATAGAATTAATGTGTTCTCTAATATTTAACTGAAAACAAATACTTAGTTCTTTATTGCGTTATTATCTCTTATGTGTCTTGAAGAGTACCACCTCAAAAGATTTTAAGAATGTGAGAAAAATGAAATTACGTGGAAGTTAAGCTGATTTCCTCACCCTGTGTAACTAGCTTTAATAGTGGTTCTTTTAACTTTATTCTAATTGGGCTACTTCTCCTTAATTTTTTTTTTTTTTTAAGTTTTACCATCTGGTTTGTAACAAAGATATTCTGAAGTGTGTTGAAAGTTATGATGTTCTTTATTCATCCCTCCATGCTAGGTCATGTTGCTAGTAAATCTCATATACTGTCAGCTATTTTTGGAGGAAAAACTAAATTCTGTCAAAATATGCTAAAATGACAAATATTTATAGTTAATAGCTTTTTATCTCATTGCCCAGAGACATGAACTTCATTGGACCCTGTTATAAAGGGAGTATTGTAGGCTGATTATGCACATGTATGTGCTGTCTTCATAAGGGAAATATTCTGAACTTATTCATTCTTTCAGTTCTCAGACTAAAGTCATGTAGTTTTTATTTTCTTAACAGGAATTTTTCTCTTTAGACACACTGAAGAATTGAAGGTATTGGAAAGTAGTTTAAGGAAACATTATATAGTATTGAGATTAGAAAATGTTATTAAAAGGACTCAATTTTGTCTCTCACTTGCATTGTGATACTGTATTAATTTATTCTGTTTTATATGGTGCTAAATTTAAATGATCATTTCTGTTATTCCTTTATTCTTGCTACTGAGATCATATTTCTAGATTTTTACTTAGCAGTTATCTGTAAAATAATGCATCATCAACAGATTTATCACAGAGTCCAAGATAGGGCTTTCAACTTTTAACATTTTTCCCAGGGCAAGTAAAATAGGATATGGGGAGTGGAATTCAGGCACTGATAGTTTTACTGTCTCTCTAGGTAATTCTAATATATAGCCAAAGTCAAGAACCCTTGCCATAAGTAATCTTAAAAGAATTTTAGATCAGTATTGTTAGTGCTAAGTTTTTTTAGGTAATAACTAGCCAGTAGGTTAATTGACTTCTTAAGTTCATTGATAGTTTGATTATTCTATTAGCATCTATAGGATGTTTATTTTTTAAATGTTTATTGCATTGAGTTGAGTATAAGTAATAGCTGTACTGATTATTTACATATATTAAATAGTTATAACTTAATATTGTTATTAGAATTAAAAAATCATTTTTGTTTATTACTTAAGATGAGTCATAGTGCAATAAGTAGTGTATTCATATTTTCACAGTACTTTTGTTTAAGATGGGATGGGTTTCTAATTGTAGTGAAAGAAAAATAACTTGAAATGGATTCTTAAAGAATGAAGTGGTTTATTTGATAGAAGTATATTAGATAAAAGGCACAGTATATGAAAGCTTAAGAATTTGATCACTATTTTTTACACTAGTGGATCATTTCTTCTAATTTTAAGATAGTGCCTTTATTCCAGTATCCCAGGTAAGGTGGCTTTTTTCCCATTTAAAAGTAAAGCAACCAAACAAAATAATTTCAGTGTATTAAGAAATCAAAGCGTGTTTACTTAAAGTTGCTTTGATTATTCAAATAAACATTCAGATTGTTGGTTATTTTTCTTGGTTATTTTGCTTTATTCATCCTTTGAGAGTTAATTTCATGAATCATTATATGTTGATTCGTGAAAATAAAGTGTCTCTACTTTTATTTAAAACAAATGTGTTACAGAAAAACAACAAATAAATGTTTTGTGATTGTAACTAGGAGAGTCTCATATTCTGAAGGAAAATATTTAAAATGCTAAAAGACTTAATCTCAGGTATTCCTTATCAATTCGTAGCTAATCTCCTTTGATATGTATTGATATCATTGCCTACTCTTCTGTGTAATTTGTTAGTTTTGGTAGGCATTCACATTTGGAAATATGTGACCGAGAAGATGGCTTAAAATTCTTTGTTAAAACTTACACAGTGTAATGATTTTAAAATAAGGACATAATTAAGAATTTTACTGTTTATCTTTTTTCTGCAGGAAGAATTGTAGAACATATGTAACAATAGAATGAGGATTTATTTTTTTTATGTGGAGGGACAGACACGCACTTTGGACCTTTAAATTCAACCTTTAATGAAGTAATGTTTTGAAGAACTTTCAGAAATAGATGCTAAAACCCTTTAAACTATATTGTGCTTTTTATAATTCCTACTGTCAATGAGGTATTTGGGACAGATTAAATTAAGCTGCAAACGGAAAGTCCCAACATCAGTGAGTCAGTCGTATCTTAATAATCAGGATTGTTTTGAGGCAAGACAGTTTAATATGGATATGACAACAGAATTTCTAATTGTGGTACCCATTTGACATAATCAAATTTTTTCAAATTTTTTGGGTTGGCCACAAAATTTTTGGTCACCAAATTCTTGGGTAAATAGTCACACCTGTTTTTTGGGGAAATTTCCTCCTTCAGGATAATTTTGATACACGTGACTTACACACTTCATATAATCCTCACACTAAATTTGTTTTGGTTTATACTGAGTTATTTTCAAGTAAAGCTTCAAACTTTATTTTGCCATCATCTTTTTAAAATATAGTATCTTTTGTTTAGAAGCATTAATGTTTTCTATTCTTGTGATGGAAAAATATGAGAATCTGACAGTCAGCCTATGTCACAGAATTAGAAACTGACATTTCTAATTGAAAGAGACTTTAAAAGGTCATTTTACTTCATCATCATCTTAGATTTATGTGATCTGAGACCATGTTAAGTTTGCATGACTCAGGAAGAACAATCAGGATTACTCATGCTATAGGTGATGACCAAAGGAGAATTCAAGAGATTAAACTAGCATTGAAACATAAAAATACTTTTTTATATTGACTTTATATTTTTATCCAAATAGTATCTTTGAATAACATTTTTAATCAGGCATTTCCTTGAGTCTCTGTATTTTTAAAAGATTAATGAAGCATTATCTACTTGGAATAATACTGAACTACTTGACTTATTGGGCAGAAACTAATTGTCTTTGCAGAAATCTGTACTAAGTTTTTTTATTACTCCAAATAATTCCTATAAGTATTGGGAAAGGTGTGTAAAATTAGATAAAATCATTAGATAGCAGTAGTTATAAAGGTTAGAATAAGGGGGAAATAAAGATAGAATTGTGAGATACAGTTCCAGTAAATTTTTATTTATTTATTTATGGCTGAGCTGGGTCTTCATTGCCGCATGCAGGCTTTCTCTAGTTGCGGCAAGTGGAGGCTGCTCTCTAGTTTCGGAAAACGTGCTTCTCATTATGGTGGTTTCTCTTGTTGTAGAGCACAGGCTCTAGAGCCAAGGGCTTCAGTAGTTGGGGCTTATGGTCTCTAGAGCCCTGGCTCAGTAGTTGTTCACAGGCTTAGTTGCCCTGCGGCATGTGGAAGATTCGTGGACCAGGAATTTAACCCATGTCCCCTGCATTGGCAGGTAGTTTCTCAACCATCTGTATCTCCCTGAACCACCAGGGAAGTCCTCTAGTAAATTTAATGTATACAATAGATACCATAAAGATCCTGGAAGGAAAAGAACATCAGGTAAAATTAAGGAAATCTGAGTAAATTATGAACTTCAGTTAATAATGTATCATTATTGGCTCATTAATTCTGACAAAGGTACCATACTCATCATGTAAGATGTTATTAACAGGGGAAACTGGAGAGTGGGGGGTAGTAAATGGAACCCTCTGTACAACTTTTGTAACTTTTTTGTAAATATGAAACTATTCTAAAATGAAGAGTTTATTTAAAAAAAATAAAAAGATGCCATAAGATTTATACAGTTGCCAGAAGCTAATTGTAAGTTCAGCCCTGACTTTGCTGGAGTTCAGAAGGTAGAGGTGAGCATGATTAATTTCAGAATTAATTCATAAGGTAAATTTATACCAGTTCCTCAGAAAAAGATCAGTTTTTACTCAACTTGAGATTTGAGAGAAGTTCTTCCTTTGGACCTTCATGAAGAATATTTTCTTTGGTGTGCTAGATTATATCCCCAGGAACTATTTTACAAAAAGCATGACAGTAAGTTTCATGAGGCTGCCTCTTACAATCCAAGGGTATGATGTAAAAATTTATTACTCTGACCTACAAGGCCCTAAATAATCTGATCCTGTGTCTGTGACCTCACCTTCTACCATTTTCCCCCTTCTTTACTAGGCTCCAGTCCCATTGCCTTTTCTATACCTAAATCAGCCCTAGCTTGCTCCTACAGTAGGGCCTTAGCTCTTGCTCTATGTTGAGAATCACTAGATCATTTCATAGCTGTGTCCTTCAAGAGATCTTCTGAATAGTCAATCTTACGTAGCCCCTCAGTCACTTTTTTATATCACTCTATTTTATTTATTTTTGCATACAGTTATTTGATATCTTGTGTTTTTTTCGTTGATTTATTAGTTTTCTTGAGACAGTATATTAAAAGACACTTGCTCCTTGGAAGAAAAGCTATGACCAGCCTAGACCATATTAAAAAGCAGAGACATTATTTTGTTAACAAAGGTTTGTCTAGGCAAAGCTATGGTTTTCCAGTAGTCATGTATGGATGTGAGAGTTGGACTATAAAGAAAGCTGAGCACATAAAAATTGACGCTTTTGAACTGTGGTGTTGAAGAAGACTCTTGAGAGTCCCTTGGACTGCAAGGAGATCCAACGAGTCCATCCTAAAGGAGATCAGTCCTGGGTGTTCATTGGAAGGACTGATACTGAAGCTGAAACTCCAATATTTTGGCCACCTGATGCGAAGAATTGACATTGGAAAAGACCCTGATGCTGGGTAAAGATTGAAGGCAGGAGGAGAAGGGGATGACAGAGAATGAGATGGTTGGATGGCATCACTGACTTGATGGACATGAGTTTGAGTAAGCTCTGGGAATTGGTGATGGACAGGAAAGTCTGGCATGCTGCAGTCCATGGTGTTGCAAAGAGTTGGACACGACTCACTGACTGAACTGAACTGAGACAATATAAGTCCCTTGAGACCAGAGATTTTACCTTTTTTTTTTTATGTTTTACATCTAGTATCTAAAATAGGCACATACCTTAAATATTTACTGAGCACATTAATGAGTAGGAATAAATATGAATCCTTTCCCTCAATATTCCTTAAAGCCAAAGTACCGTTTATTTAAAAATTCACCTAGCTTGCTTCTTTGTTTTTAGTTTTTTTTTTTAATTTTTAACTTCTTTTGATGTTTAGATGCAGAATTTTGCCTGCTGGTTAGAAGGCTAAGCGTAGTTTGTTGTTGTTTTATAATGCTGATTGTCATTTCATAAACTGTAGGCTGAGGTGACACACGTAGCCCTTCTTTAAAACTGGAAGAGAAGCAGAGGATGTGACATCTTAGTTTATAAAGATTTTTTTGGCATTGTGTTGTCTTGATACCAAGCACAGTTTCCTTTGATTGCTGAGATTTTTATAAGCCATTGGGTGGTTGTATATTTTTTGTAAGGCACTAAACTACTTTTTGTTTTTATATGCTTCCTTTCAAAGATATATGAAATAGGCATAAATTTGAAAAACCATGTATGAATTGTTGAAGAATATTTTCCATGTATGTCTACTTTAATGAAATATGTGTTTCAGATAATTTGAATTGAAATGGAAAGACCTCAAAGTGCTTTGATTGTTTTCCTTTCACATTTTGCCTCTTCTGTTATAAAGTATTCCTTTTGATGGAGAGTATATGGCTGTTGTTAGCTTAATATAACTCTATGATTCAGTTAGCTTAATACAACTATCTGACTTTCTAAAATGGAATGAATAGATATAGTTAAGGATGTAAGTCACTGACCACTGCTATACTAGCCTCTGCTTTTCTGCCATTTCTTTTTAGTTGCCCACCCCCTTTCCCAATCTTACGAACAGATTTTGTTGGATCATTTTTTGCTTAGGTCTCCTCTGCTTATTCAACTTGATTAGCAGATGTGTTTCAGTCTCCCTAAGCTCCTTAGAATTCAGCTGTTAGTGGCATTGAAGATGAAAGTATGCTTGTAAATAATTCATTCTGATTATACACTTGAATGGACAGAGTCCACTTCAGGCATCTTCTTCCACCTTACCTCTTTCCCCCAGGTCTTTGTTGTTTTAACAGATGTGAGGTTGCTTTTTAAGTTCAAGAGGATGGAAGACTGAATTGCATTTCTAAAATTCATGAAGTAGTTTTTGCATGTATAGGATTGCTGTCAAAGCTGTGCATTCATAATACATTACTTACGTTGTTTATAATCTTGTGTCTCCCTTCCCCCAGTTTTTCATTTTGTTTTCCTATATCACTGTCTGTTTAAAAATTTTTTTTCTGACCTAGAAATAAAGCCATCTGATATTTATGATAGGGAGAACTATAGCTAATTTGTTACATTTTCAGCTTGGTAGTAGCATGAGAGTATCTCTTATAGGTTCCACCTTGCTGCTAGTGTTGTTTTGTTCAGTCGTTTATTGTCGATGTTTAGAAGTCCTTCTGCTAGTAGTGGGTTCATATTGTATGAGAAGACTATATACCAGGAACGAGTAGAGAGTTTAATCCCCAAAATTAAATTCTAGATTTGTTTGTGACCACTGCAACCTTGTTTTGAAATAAATACAGATTGCTAAGAGTGGAAGTTGAGACGTGAGGCAAGCCAAAAAGATAACGGTCATCTCTTTAAGAATAATGTATTTTCTGTTCCCCATGAACTTCTTTTAGAAAGGATCAAAAGACCTGATTGATATTCAGAGACATGTAATGGAGTTTTTTCTTCTGAAGGATATGCCTAGTTCATGTTTACATTGGAAAAGGATTACATATTCCCTTGTATTATGGAAATGATAACTTCTAGATAAAAAATATTATTACCCTCAAAAATATACTTGTGTATTCTTTAAAGATGCCGCTGATCTTGAACTAGTTCACTAATAGGAAAGATGTGCTTCTGAATAATAAATAACATTGCTATTTGAGTTGACAAAATATTTCTCTTTCACAGAGAATTAAACATAATTTAAAGCTCATTGTTAGGACACAAGATGATGATATAAATAGGTAGTAAAATTATGCGATGAAAATATGTATCAACTTTGAATAGCATACAAGTTGGAACCTAGACGAAATGAAAAAATGCTTTTAATCCTTTCTTTGTGATACTACAGAATATTTAAAATATTTTCAGTATTTAAAGTTTTCCTTTGCATATAAAGGTCAATAACACACAAGGGTACTGTGTCATTTGTCACACAAAATTATTATTTATTTATTGGTAAGTTTGAGGGAAGGTCATAAAGTAGAGAAGGAATAATTACAAAACAGTAAGTCACGAAACAAAAATTCTGGAAATTATTGGTATCCAGTCTACATAGTATACAAAAGAATACTGTAACACATGAATGAATATGATGATTTCAGATAGAATTTTCTAAACTAGTATTAGAAAACTGGAACAATTGTTAAAGCTTCAAGTTGTCAGAACTTTCAGTTAAGGGAAGTTTTTTTTTATGCTCTTTTTTCTTTAGGTAGGACGACCTTACGTCTTTAGTGAAAGAATGCCAATGAGAAAGGTAGAAAGAATAGAAAGTTTTGATCAGAGAGTAGTTTTCAGCACTGGGTTGTATCATTGAATAAAAGAAACTAAAATCCCTGACCTCAAGGTAGAAAATATGCTCTGAAAATCATTTAGATTTGCAATAATGTTTAATTATTGCAGTAATAAGAAGGAATAAGGCATTCAGTGGTTGAAAGAGTAGATAATCCTCTGTTAGTTTTCTGTGTCTGCTGTAACAGTTTATCACAAACTTGGTGGCTTAAAGTAAGAGGCATTTGTTCTCTCTCAGTACTGGAGGCCACAGTGGGAAATCAAGATATTGGCAGGGCTTCACTCCTGGAATTTTGGGGGGATAATCTATGTCTTCCAACCTCTGGTAGTTGCTGACTTCTTTGCCTCGTGGCCACTTCACCTCAATCTGTGCCTCTTCACTTTGCCTTCTTCATCTATTCTCTGTGTATCTAAGGACATTTTTCATTGGATTTAAGGCTTTCTGGGTAATGCAGGATGATTTCATCTCATGATCCTTAATTTCATCACAGATTCCAGTGATTTGACATAGATATATCTTTTGACCATGAGTGAGAATGGTTGTGGTCAGTTTGGCCTACCATATTCCTAAATCTGAATTGAAAAGAAATGCATTGTAGTTCATGTTGTATCTTCAAACTTTGTGCTAGAACTAGAGGTATAACAGGCATTTGTTTTCACAGTCTAATCTACCCACGTTGAAGGGAACAGTCAAATGATGTTAAAAAAAAAAATTTAAGTATGATACGCAGAAAGTAAAAAGCTGTCCAGTATATAGGCTTGACTGAATAAAATACAATATAGGATAGCTTACCTGCTTCTAACCAAACTATCCCTGTTTAGGATTTCTTTTATATTTCTGGTATCCTTCCTGAGGGAAACAAAAAGGCAGACCTTGTCCTAGCATGTGGGGTAAATGTCCTCTCTTCCCTCCAAAATTTTTATTATGAAAAATTTTTCAAAAATTTTCTTTCAAGATATACAGAAGTAGAGAAAATGTGTACAGAATCCCATGGATCCATCACCCAGCTTCAGTTCTTATCAATTCAGTGCCTAATGTTGTTTTGTCCTCCTGATCATTTTGAAGCAGATTCCAGAAATTATATCATTTTTCCGTAAGTATTGCTTCTGTGTTAAGCGTGCGTTTAGAAAAGCAGAGTTGGTTTACAATGCTGTGTTAGTCTCAGGTGTTGGTACAGCACAGCGGCTCAGCTACGTGAGTCCTGGGCTCCGCAGCAGGCCCCTCTCGGTCACCTGTTTACACAGCGCTGCCTAAGTGTCAGTCCCAACTCCTGGCTTTCACTGCTGGGGATCATGTTTGTTTTGCACATCTGTAGGGCTGTTTCTATTCTGTATATAAGTTCAGTTGTATCATTTTTGAGATTCCACATGTAAGTAATATCATGTTTGTCTTCCTCTAACTAATTTCACTTAGTATGCGAAGTCTTGGTTTATCCATGTTGCTTCAGATGGCATTGTTTTCATTCTTTTTTATGGCTCAGAAATATTCCATTGTGTGTGTACACACACACACACACAGACACCCCCCCCCCCATCTTTGTCTGTTTATCTGTTAATGGACATTTAGCTTGCTTCCATGTCTTGGCTATTATAAATAATGCTGCTGTGAGCATTGGGGTACATATATCTTCTTGAATTATGGTTTTCTCTGGTGTAAATATTTCTAAAGGATAGTTCCTGTCCTAATTACCAAAATATAGTTATCACACATAAAAATATTATTAGTAATTTAATATTATTAAGAATATCAGATATTTGATACTATTAAGAACTTACTATTAATATATTTTAAAAGATATTTTAGTCTGACCAGAGACACAAATAAGATCTATCATATGATTTATTGTGTTTGATTAATAAGCATGTTAATTCTCCATCTGTCAACAGTGGCACCATTCAAAACAGTAGCCACTAGCCACAAGTAGCTAGTAAAATTGAAATTAGTTACAATTAAAATGAAATACTCTGATCTTCAGTCACACTACTTACGTATCAAATGCTCAAGAGCCTCGTGAGGTTAGAGGCTCCCATATTGGAGACCACAGAGCATTTCACTCATTGGAGAACGCTTTATTGGTTCCAACTGGTATGTAGGTTTCTGACTCTCTTATTTTTCTTGCATTTTTCTTTTTAAAATGTTAATTATCATTATTATTTGGTGGAGCAAACTGATTTGTTTGTTTTTTCGGCCTCCCAGAGTCTGGATTTTACTGATTGTACTCCTGTGGTGTACCTTAACATGTTGTTTGTATTTCTTGTAAATTTGTAGTTAAGTCTAGAGAGTTGATCTAATTCAAATTAAGTATTATGTGTATATGCTTTCTCCTAAGAACACTATATACATGCTTGTGTGTACCTCTTTTAGGAGGGATATATAATATCAGATTGTTTCTCTTTGTTATGTTACTATCTATTGATGATCATTGCCTAGCCTTAGATCCATGAATTTGTTAATGTGTACAAAATGGTTATATTTTAATTCTCTTGTGTTTATTAGCCAGCATTCTCTAAAGAGAAACTTCCCTTTTCTAACTGTTTGGTTGCCTTTAGCTACAGATTGTATAGGAAAGGTAGGATGATTGCCCAATTATTTTATAGTTTTCGAAGCAATATTGGTGCATTAACATTTTACAAAGATGATTAATGAAATGTTTCTTCTAAGTGTTTTAGTGAATTAATATGAGGGCAGGAGGAGAAGGGGACGACAGAGGATGAGATGGTTGGATGGCATCACCGACTCAATGGATGTGGGTTTGGGTGGACTGCGGAAGTTGGTGATGGACAGAGAGGCCTGGCGTGCTGCGGTTAATGGGGTCGCAAAGAGTCGGACACCACTGAGAGACTGAACTGACTGACTGATGTTTGAATCTGTCTACTTAGTTATGTTTTGTTCCAGTGTAGTTTTTATCTCTCTTGATGATCAGATATTTAGCTCTGACCCAGTAGGAGCCTTTTCAAATGATTTTCTTATTCCTTTTGATATGACCCTTATAGTCTTTGATTGCTTCCTTTCTATCTGGTATGACAAAACTTTCCAGACTCATCTGACATATTTCCAGTCTGGGACCTGGAATCAGCCATTTTGCCAAGGAGTCTTGATTCTTTCTGTGATAACCAGAGAGTCTTAATTCCTTTAGAAGCCACATAACAGCATTTCTTTCAGAGTATCATTGCTACTAAATTATTCATTGTTTTATACTTTCTTTTTCAGTGGGAAGAATGCATACATACACACCCATATATGCATAAATACATATATATATATATGTATATAATTATAAAAGAAAGTACCTCATTCATTAAAGCTTAGATTCTTAGTATGCTTTAGACTTGAAAGTGTCTGCTCCAGCTTTGAAAAGGTGAACTCTGATGACTTTTAGGATTGGATAATAAATACTCTTGCCTGCTAACCGTAAGTACAGCTCTTTGGGATTATAGTGTTGGGGGGTAGGGAATCTGCCTATACTGATTAAATTTTCATTTTTATTGAAGGTTGAGAGGAGACACATAGTTGAGCCCTACAAGATTGAGTGCCAGTTTATAGCTTCTGATAAGAAATTGATCAGCTATGCTCTTGTTACAAAAGATGCAATCAGTTGAGATTGGAAAAGGAAATTGAATTTGTATTGGTGTGTTATCACATGCAGTTAATTTTGCATATACTCCCGAGGCACATGAATCTTATTTGAGGTTGAAATATCTATACTTTGAGTCAGGGCATTGCAAATTTAGTGTGATTAATGTATTTAAGAGTTTCTGTTGTTTCACAATTGCTGTGCAGTTCTAAAATATGTTCTTATTAGGCTATTCAAAATGGAATCTTTTGGTCATTGAAATGAGAACATGAAATAGCTAATTTGGGCATTCCTCTTATAAAGGATGGAGCAGAATAAGGTAACTTATATTGTAAGATTTATTGTTTTTATACTCTTATTTTTTTCTGTCTGAGACCTCTGTTATCTTAGTGTATAACAAGTTTGTTATTTTTCTGGAAGATTATGTCTTTCTACTTAAGGAAAAATATGGTATGATGGTTCACTCATGACATGGTAAATGAGCTGGGGTATTTACAGCAGAGAGGAAATTTTAACAATACAAGAATAGTGCAATATATTAGGTACATACCCTTAGGAACAGTTTATCTACAATGTCCACAAAAGAATTTTCATAAGTGAAGTAGTAAGAGAATGATTAATGAAGGAGTTGAGATTTGAATTAGGTCTTGAAGCATAGTTATAACTGTAGGAGAAGGCTTTCTAGGCACAAAGAAACAGCAGGACAAAACCAAAGGGTGTGTAAATACGTAAGACACTGGGGGGCGATTCAGTGAAATACTTTAAATGAAGCAGAGGGGTATTACAGGAGAATAGTGAACTCTAGGGAGAAGGCAATGGCACCCCACTCCAGTACTCTTGACTGGAAAATCCCATGGACGGAGGAGCCTGGTAGGCTGCAGTCCATTGGATCAGGAAGAGTCGGACACGACTGAGCGACTTCACTTTCACTTTTCACTTTCATGCTTTGGAGAAGGAAATGGCAACCCACTCCAGTGTTTTTGCCTGGAGAATCCCAGGGACGGTGGAGCCTGCTGGACTGCCGTCTATGGGGTCGAACAGAGTTGGACACGACTGCAGCGATTTAGCAGCAGCAGCAGCAGCAGCAGCAATGAACTCTTAAGGATGAGGCCAAATTTCCAAGGGTCTTAAATTTTTTTAAAAAGGTGGATTTTATTTGGGAAACCAATATACGTTAACATTTGAGGCTGTTAGTCTAACGCAGATGAAAATTTAGAGATCATTGTGAATTCTTTGTACTAGTTCAACAGTATCCAAAAATAGATAGAAGTCCAGAAGAATGCAGACTTTTAGGTATGGTACCATCTAGTCTTCAGCTCTGCTGTTTTTATGATTCCTATAGTTGTCCTCATTCATGTTGGGAGTCTTCCACCTGTCTGCCATGAACAATTAGGGTCAAATGCTCCCTTCAAGATACTGGAAAAAGCAGATTCATAATTTTTGAAAACTTATTATTGAAATATGGTGTTAGTTTTTGTTGGTTATTGTTGTTTTTGTTGGTTATTGTTAGTTTCAAGTGTGCAGCATAGTGTTTCAGTATTTTTGCAGATTATGTTCTGTTATAGATTATTACAAGATATTGGGTATACTTCCCCATGCTATATAGTATATCCTTGTTGCTTGTATACTTTGTTTATAATAGTTTGTATCTTTAATTTCATACCTAATTTTTCCTTTCCCACCTTTCCTTTCCCATTTTGTAACCAGAGGTTTGTTTTCTATAGCAGATTTGTAATTTTTAATTAGCCACATGACCCAGAATATTCACAGTTTTCTTTCTTTTCTTTTTTCTTTTTCAGATAAATTGATGTAAGATAAAATTAATCACTTTAAAGTGTACTAGCATTCAGTGGCATTTACTACATTTACAGTGTTGTTCAACCGTTACCTTTATCAAGACACAGAGCACTTAAACTGAAAACAAGGTTTATGATAAAGTAATTTTTGGTGATGTTTTTGCTTGCTAGTTTTTCAGTCAGTGTTACTTGTAGAAATATATTCCTTTTAAATTCTTCCTTGCATTCATATTTATAAGAATATTTATATATTTTATAAAAGCAGGAATTTCATTCATGAGGGCTCAACTGTGAAGACTGAGCACCTCCCAAAGTGGTGCTTTATTATATTGGGCATTAGGGTTCATATGAATTTGAGGGGGACCACAAATATTCAGTCTGTAGTACCCCACTTTGTCATTGCATACCTTTTTAATATATTGCTGAGTTAAAGTCACTAAAATTTCATTAGAATTTTTGATCTGTATTCATATAGGATATATGTCTATAGATGTCATTTCTGGTTAATGTCTTTGTCTTGTTTTGGCATCAGGGTAATGTTGGCATCATGGAATGAGTAGTTTTCTGGAAGAGTTTGTATTGAATTGGAACTATTCTTCCTTAAATGTTTGATAAAATTCAACAATGAAGTCATTTGGGCCTGCAGTTTTCTCTATTGGGAAGGTTTAAATAAGGTATTCAGATTATCCATTTTTTCTCGAGTAAACTTTGGTAGTTGATGATGTTTAAGGAGTTAATATATTTAAATTGTTGAGCTTACTGGTATAAAGTTGCTCATTACATTCCTTTATTATTTTACTAGCTGTAGAATCTGTAGCTCCGCTACCTTGTTCATTCCTGATATTGGCAATTTGTGTCTTCTTTTTTGTTTACTTACAGTCTGGCTGGAGGTTTATCAATTTTATTCATCTTTTCAAAGAATCAGTTTTCATTTTCATTGATTTTTCTCTCTTTTTTTTGTTCTGTTTTCTATTTTTTTGCTTGCTTTGAGTTTAATTTGCTCTTCTTTTTCTAGACTTTTCAGGTAGAAGCTTTATTTCCAGTGTTAGCCTTTTCTGTTGATCAGCCCTTATAATCAGCATTTTAATCATTGTCTTGGTTGAGATTGCTAATAATAGTATTCAACCACTTCATGAGATGGAAAGAATAGCTAATATTCTGAATTATGCATTTGAATCCAAAAGGCTAAGATGATGGCCTAAACAAATCAAGATGCAGACTAATTAAGAAAAATCTCAAATCTTACATTCAGTGCCAGAAAATCAATTTGCAAAGTATGGGATAAGGGAGATCAACTTTAGTGCAGTATTGGTTAAAAGTAGTCGGTAGGATCCACAGGGCTGGATAACCAGGTACAGTTATCTGAATGTAATGTGGCTACGCAAAATCTAATTTGATCAAAGTCTTTATTAATGTAAATATAGTGTTTAGAAAGAGGAAGATAATTAACCCACTCTTCTTTACTGAATAAATTGTTTCTGGAATCTCGTGTTTAATTCTGAACACTACACTAAAGGATTTAGACGTGTTAGAATTCTTGGCCAGAGTAAGCAGATTTGTAGGTAGACAGATCATGCCGTAATGAGACTTGGAATCATAAGATGTTAGAATGCTTATGAATCTTAGAGATTGCTTTATTTTTCAGTTTAAGAAATCAAAGCTAGGAGCTGTTGGTTAACTCACTGTTACACAGTCAGTGACAAGTGTTGAAGATTGGATTTTCAGTTTTTAGACATCATTTTAGCATTCTTTCCACTGACTCATCTTGTTATCAAAATATGGTCAAAAGAGGTGTGTGAGAGTTCTTGAGATGAGAAAAAGACCAGTGATCACCAGAAAAGTGCTGTAATACAATTGTTTTAATCTTAACAAAAAAAGGTTAAGTTATCTGTGTGGTTCCCAGCTCCTGTAGGTAGTCAGTGGAAGACTGGACTGGTCAGTCCCCCGTGTGAAATACCGTAGATGGACTCATGTATCAGATAAACTGTGGGCCATATCATCTGTAGAATTCATTCTGAGTCCATTTCTTCTTTTGGTAGCTGCCATAGTTACTTTATGCATTCTCATACTGCTGCTGTTTCCCCCAGTACTAATGTAGTACTGCCACCAGCTTGGCATTCCCAGGGGTGACTTGTGAGAGACAGGCTTACCTCTTCCTGTCTATCTTAGGGACATTTTCTTTTCCTTTTCTGTGGATGTCAAGCATAATCTTTGGGAAGTTTTATTTACTTCTGCTTTATAAGAAGAAACAAGTTTTTCTCTCTGCTTTCTTTGGAAGATGACTTCTTCTTTTTCTAGAGTGTTTGTGCTTCTAATGCTGATTAACCCTGTTTCCCAAGTTGAAGTCTCAATTTCATTGCTTTTTATATGTATTTGAGTGCTAAAAGCAGTACTTTGTAATGGTGACACTTAGTGGCACAGTGTGATAAAGGCTATAAATGTAAGTAATAAAAAGATTTTAGAGATTATTCAGGCCATGTTTTGTGAAGAGTGTTCTCTGATCTGTTGGATTATTTGTGGTTTATGAGCACAAAGTGTTTTGTGGCCAAATAAGATTGTAAAACATTTAATAAAAACAAGAATTTTTCTTGTTGTTTATTAATATTATTGTTACTATTTTTAATTCTAGGGCATTTTAGGACTTTTCTTACTTACTATTTAGTTTACTAAATAGCGACTTCCCTGGTGGCTCAACTGGTAAAGAATCCGCCTGCAATGCAGGAAACCTGGGTTTGATCCCTGAGTCGGGAAGATGCCCTGGAGAAGGGAACAGCTACCCACTCCAGTATTCTGGCCTGGAGAATTCCATGGACTGTATAGGCCGTGGGGTCCCTAAGAGTTGGACATGACTGAGTGACTTTCACTTCACTATTTAGTTTACATTGTGACCATCAAAGAGGAAGAAATACAGTATTTAATGTTTCCAGAATTTATCTGACCATGAAACCCATTTTTCTTTTTAAGGACTAAAAATTCTGTGAGGCACTTTGGGAAAAATTGACGTTGTCTATTCCTCTTAATTTAGAAGATGAGGTTACTAGGACCTAGTGAGGTGAAACAAATGTCAAATTTCCAGGGTCACTAGTTAGTGATTAAGAAATCACAGTTCTTCTGATCAACTTCAGGACTCTTGCAACCAAAATATAATGTACCTTCTTTTTATATTTGATATATTTATCATTGTTATTCTGTCCTTCTACCTCTTACTCATTCTTTTTCCTTTGTCCTTACTCTTTTACTCTCTCATCAGTCCTCTTCTCATTCTCGTACATGGTTAATGAATTTGAAATTGTTGTTTTATATGACTTCTCAAATCATTTTTTTCTTTTAGACTTAGGCCTTCATTTTATTGGTTGAAACCTAAATATATTGTTTTTCAAAAACAGCCTCCATTGTGCAATTTCTAAAAAGTGTCCACCAAATTATAGAAATCTTCAAATGTATATGAATAATTTTAATTGTTTTTAACTTCTAACTGTGTACAGTGTGACTCTAAGCTTATTTTCCTTCTGGCATTTAATGTAGGGGCTAAATATGGAAGTTTTGGGTGGTCACTAAGGTAAGTAGATCTATGAAGTAATTTGGAAGCATGAGTTTCTTTAATGAGTTTCAGTGTGAGTGAAGGGGGGATCTTATTGACATTTAAAGTTAGTTAACTTGGGAAGCTGTCCTTTCTCCTTGCCATTTACAATGAGAAAAATAAAATGTACTTTATTTTGCTAAAATAATACTGAAAGTGAAAGTCGCTCAGTTGTGTCTGACTCTCTGTGACCCCATGGCCTATATTGTCCATTAAATTCTCTAGGCCAGAATACTGCAGTGGGTAGCCTTTCCTTCTCCAGGGGATATTCCCAACCCAGGAATTGAACCCAGTCTCCCGCCTTGCAGGTGAATTCTTTACCAGCTGAGCCACAAGGGAAGCCTAAGAATACTGGAGTGGGTAGCCTGTCACTTCTCCAGCAGTTCTTCCCGACCCAGGAGTGGAACTGGGGTCTCCTGCACTGCAGGCGGATTCTTTACCAACTGAACTATCAGGGAAGCCCCCAGTAATACGGATATATGTAAAAATATTTTCAATATGAATAGTTGAAAACATTTTTATTGTCTGGATTTTATAATTACACTTATTTAGTTTGGAATACAAGTATCTATACCTCCTTGAGACAATTCCAACTTTATAACTGTGGAACACTGAGTAGGCTCAAGTGTTTATTGTGGTTACTTTTTAATTAACTGAAGTCTTTGACAAGTAATTAAAATTTGGAGTGCATTGGGTGTTGCTTGCTAAAAGTTGTTTCTTGGTACCTATGGCCTGTAGATACTGTCTGACTTGTAAGTTACTATAAACATAAGTTAGGTGATGAAGTTAGTGGATGGTGACAAATTCTAGGATATTGGTGAATAGTGAGCCAGTGTTTGGAAGAAAATGAGCTGAGATTAAATTCAGAGGCACAATTAATTAGTGCCATTAATGGATTAACAACCACTAAAGAGTAATGGTTGTTATTCTTTAATAACAATCATTAAAGAATAAAGTGTTTTATTTATTTTATTAGTGCTTATTATATAAATAAAAGCTTTCTATTGATTAATGAAGTGAATTTTTAACTTTTTGCAGAACCTGTTAACTTATTTTGTTACCTTACAAATTACCTTTGTCAGTTCTTTTTTATACCTTGTTAAAGCATGTTTGTGTTTATTTAAAAAAGACCACAGAAGCAACCTAGATGTCCATTGACAGATGAATGGGTAAAGAAGTTGTGGTACATATACACAGTGGAATATTACTCACCCATAAAAAGGAACACATTTGAGTCAGTTCTAGTGAAGTAGATGAATGTAGAACCTATTATACAGAGTGAAGTAAGTCAGAAAGAAAGATAAATACCATATTCTAATGCATATATATGGAATCTAGAAAAATGTTACTGAAGAATTATTTACAGGGCAGTAATGGAGAAACTAAAAAGCCTCTTGATGAAAGTGAAAGAGGAGAGTGAAAAAGTTGGCTTAAAGCTCAACATTCAGAAAACTAAGATCATGGCATCTGGTCCCATCACCTCATGGGAAATAGATGGGGAGACAGTGGGAACAGTATCAGACTTTATTTTTCTGGGCTCCAAAATCACTGCAGATGGTGACTGCAGCCATGAAATTAAAAGACGCTTACTCCTTGAAAGGAAAGTTATGCAACCTAGATAGCATATTAAAAAGCAGAGACATTACTTTGCCAACAAAGGTCCGTCTAGTCAAGGCTATGGTTTTTCCAGTGGTCATGTATGGATGTGAGAGCTGGACTATGAAGAAAGCTGAGCGCTGAAATAGTGATGCTTTTGAACTGTGGTGTTGGAGAAGACTCGAGAGTCCCTTGGACTGCAAGGAGATCCAACCAGTCCATCCTGAAGGAGAGAAGTCCTGGGTGTTCATTGGAAGGACTGATGCTGAAGCTGAAACTCCAATACTTTGGCCACCTCATGCCAAGAGTTGACTTATTGGAAAAGACCCTGATGCTGGGAGGGATTGGGGGCAGGAGGAAAAGGGGACGACAGAGGATGAGATGGCTGGTTGGCATCACCGACTCGATGGGCATGAGTTTGAGTAAACTCCGGGAGTTTGTGATGGACAGGGAGGCCTGGTGTGCAGCGATTCATGGGGTCGCAAAGAGTTGGAAACGACTGAGCGACTGAACTGAACTAATGGAGAAACAGACATAGAGAACAGACTTACAGACATGGGGAGAGGGGAGGAGAGGGTGAGATGTATGGAAAGAGTAACATGGAAACTTACATTACCATATGTAAAATACATAACCAATGGGAATTTGCTGTATGGCTCAGGGAACTCAAAGAGGGGCTCTGAATCAACCTAGAGGAATGGGATGGAGAGGGAATGGGAGGGAGGTTCAAAAGGGAGAGGGGATATATGTATACCTATGGCTGATTCATAGGTTTGACAGAAAACAACAAAATTCTGTAAAGTAATTATCCTTCAATTAAAAACTAAATAAATTTTAAAAAAATATTGTGCTTTTAGCATAGTTACTCCAATGCTTGACTTCTACTGTCATACAGACTGTGAATGTAGTCAGCACCTTAGGGATTATAGAGTAGGAATACAGATTGTTTACTTATATACATAAATGTTTCATTGTGGTTGTAAGAATTGGGTAAATATTGTATATAGCACAAATTTTCTGTTACGAGTGACTTTTTAAAAATAGTTTTTCAGATTAAACCTCATTTTGTTATTTAGTGTTGGTTTTAAGACAGATTTTAGTATCTAAGACTTTTTATGATTTTGCCTTCTCAGATTTATTATCTCTGCTGTTGATTACTATTGTTTGTTTTCTAAACAGCCACTCCCTTTGTTCCACCTCTTTTGTCACCCGCTAATTGAATTCTAGTTTTCTTTAGGTTTTGTGCTACTTTATTCAATTCAGGAGAGGTTGAGCTCTTCTCAATCTCAGGGGATGAATCTTATTTGGTCTAAGTGAGAGGTTCTTAAAATATGGACCGTAGAGAGTCTTTGAGATTTTTTTCAAGGAGTATGTGAAGTATAAACTATTTCCTGATATGTGGTAAGATGTTACTTAATTTTTTAAAAAATCTTATTGTGTCATGAGTACATAGTAGAGTTTCCCAGAGGCTACATGATGTGTGGTACTCAACAGACAGGAAAATCCGGATATGAGATAGATTAAAAAAAAATTCTTTACGTTAACTTTTTTTTTTAATTTTGGAAAATAGTTACTTTCACCAATATGTTATTTTTTGTTATTTTAAGTAAATGATATACTTATCACTAATACTTCTCAAACTATTTCTGTTATGGTAAATAGTTATAGATGTTACTCATAGAAACTGAGCTTTTGTGAATCTTTAATAATTTTTAAGGGTGTATGAGAAGTCCTGAGACTAAAACAGTTTTTAAATTATTGGTCTAAGCCACTGTTTGATTTAGGAATGAGCTTGTGATCATTTTGCCAAATAAAACCTGAGATGAAGATTTCTACAATATGGATTTCAGCACGGATTTAAGTTCTCTTGCTTTTATAAAAAGCGATAGAGAAGAAATAAATTCTTTCCCCTAGGTTTTTGTTGTGTTGTATTATGCCTGAAACTGCTGCACCCATCTTCTGACTATGAGGGGAACAGCTGACATGCTGAGGGTGGCTGAGCAGAGATTGGAAAGAGTCTGAATCCTTGATGATGTGAAGATGTTGACCTGAAACTAATCCTGGAATTACCTTACTTCCAGACGTCTTATGTGAGATAATACATTTCTTTCTTATTTAAGCCATTTTTTCTTTAAGTCTTATGTTCTTGGCAGCTAAAAGCATTTTATCTGAAACAGCTTCATCCTGACCCAACAAATTCACTAGTATTTCTATTTATAGTGTTGTTTTTACCTGAGACATATTTCTGTGTCAGAAGCTTTATTTTCAGAGACAGGAGTAGGGATGCTGAAATCCGGACAAACCAGTTCAGTTCAGTTCAGTCGCTCAGTTGTGTCCGACTCTTCACAACCCCATGAATCACAGCACGCCAGGCCTCTTGTTCATCACCAACTCCTGGAGTTTACTGAGACTCATCTCCGTCAAGTCAGTGATGCCATCCAACCATTTCATCCTCTGTCGTCCCCTTCTCCTCCTGCCTTCAGTCTTTCCCAGCATCAAGGAAAGATTTTCAAATGAGTCAGCCTTTCACATGAGGTGGCCAAAGTACGGGAGCTTCAGCTTCAACATCAGTCCTTCCAGTGAACACCCAGGACTGATCTCCTTTAAAGATGGACTGGGTGGATCTCCTTGCAGTCCAAGGGACTCTCAAGAGTTCTCCAACATCACAGTTCAAAAGCATCAATTCTTCGGCGCTCAGCTTTCTTTATAGTCCAACTCTCACATCCATACATGACTACTGGAAAAACCATAGCCTTGACTAGATGGACCTTTGTTGGCAAAGGAATGTCTCTGCTTTTTAATATGCTATCTAGGTTGGTCATAACTTTCCTTCCAAGGAGTAAGCGTCTTTTAATTTCATGGCTGCAGTCACCCTCTGCAGTGATTTTGGAGCCCAACAAAATAAAGTCTGTCACTGTTTCCCCATCTATTTGCCATGAAGTGATGGCACCGGATGCCATGATCTTAGTTTTTTGAATGTTGAGTTTTAAGCCAACTTTTTCACTCTCCTCTTTCACTTTCATCAAGAGGCTCTTTAGTTCCTCTTCACTTTCTGCCATAAGGGTGGTGTCATCTGCATATCTGAGGTTATTGATATTTCTCCCGGCAATCTTGATTCCAGCTTGTGCTTCATCCAGCCCAGCGTTTCTCATGATGTACTCTGCATATAAGTTAAATAAGCAGGGTGACAGTATACAGCCTTGATGTACTCCTTTTCCTATTTGGAACCAGTCTGTTGTTCCATGTCCAGTTCTAACTGTGACAAACCAATTACTTTTGCCTTTTTGATTTTGTGCATCCTGGTTCTGTGATTTGTGAAATGTAACCAAAAACTTCCTATTCCCAGCCAAATGATATGTCTTTTTCTGATCTTTTCTTCATTTGTCTTATGAAACTTTTATGCATAATTTTCTTACAGTACTGACAATATTATAATTATTTTTGTGCTTGAAGTTTTCTTCTAATAATTCAAGAATTTGTTAAAGGTAGGGCTTTATTTTATTCAGCTTCATCTTGCTTTGTAATATGGTTTCTGATACATAGTAGCTAGGCCATTATAAAAATGTATTAGTAAAATTGTGGGGTACTGTTAGGCAGCTGACTTGGCCACATCTCAGTGATCCAATTAGATTAATCTTAAATACAGTGACAAAGGCCAGAGAGTTTGAGACTTTGGCTTG
The DNA here is from genome assembly GCF_019320065.1 of Cervus canadensis. Classification (NCBI taxonomy): domain Eukaryota; kingdom Metazoa; phylum Chordata; class Mammalia; order Artiodactyla; family Cervidae; genus Cervus; species Cervus canadensis. The sequence continues at coordinate 18,241,886 of NC_057398.1, read as the reverse complement.
AAGTTTTGTATTGGATTGTCTCAGAAAGACACTCATGTGTATGTCCTTAAACACATAGAAGAAGATGTGAGTGGTCAGCCAAAGGGAGACGAACATTATAGAGGAAGATGTAGAGAGATTTGAGCAGATGTAAGTATACGTAATTTATAAACATAGCATTATGCAAAAGTGTAAAATAGTAGTATAGAGAAAATTTGTAGACTGGTAGATGGGAGAGTTAATTAAAAGACGCTTACTCCTTGGAAGGCAAGTTATGACCAACCTAGACAGCATATTAAAAAGCAGAGACATTACTTTGCCAACACAGATCCATCTAGTCAAGGCTATGGTTTTCCAGTGGTCATGTATGGATGTGAGAGCTGGACTGTGAAGAAAGCTGAGCAGCGAAGAATTGATGCTTTTGAACTGTGATGTTGGAGAAGACTCTTGAGAGTCCCTTGGACTGCAAGGAGATCCACCCAGTCCATCCTAAAGGAGATCAGTCCTGGGTGTTCATTGGAAGGACTGATGCTGAAGCTGAAACTCCAATACTTTGGCTACCTCATGCGAAGAGTTGACTCATTGGAAAAGACCCTGCTGCTGGGAAAGATTGACGGCAGGAGGAAAAGGGGATGACAGAGGATGAGATGGCTGGATGGCATCACCAACTCAATGGAGACGAGTTTGAGTAAACTCTGGGAGTTGGTGATGGACAGGGAGGCCTGGTTTGCTGCCATTCATCGGGTCACAAAGAGTCGGACACGACTGAGCGAGTGAACTGAACTGTGATGAGAGAGTTAGCAGGTGGGATCTCGTGATATAAGCAGTATAGTATAAGCAGTTTGTCTAAGAAATAGGACTAAAGAGAATGAGCCAGTTTGTGATCAGTCAAATAGTGTATTTGGCTTTGTGTAGCATGTGTATAACTTGTTAGGATGAACTTTTGATAGTTGTTTATTTGTTGTTAAAGTTTAAAACCTGAATTTTATGTAAATATTTATTTGTCTCTCCAAATAGACTATTAGCTTATTGAGACTGGCAGCAGTGCAACTTAAACTTCGTTATGTCTCCTTTGCTTTGCTTTGAGGATTCAGTGAATGCCAACTGATTCATTTTGTTGACCAGCAAAGCACATGATAAATTTACAAGACCTTTCACTCAGAGGCTAATAAGTAACCTTGGTTTTCCAAACATTTTGTTAAGAGTGAAATTAGACTCAGTTTAGTTTTAGAATGTCAGAATGTTTTTAAAATGAAATGTGAGTCAGTACAGAGGAAAAGAAGAAGTTTATCATGAGGCTTACCTGTTATTAAACCCTTATACTGAGCTTGTTCCACAAATAGGTAATGATACAGTTTGCAAAGTAAAACAGTGTAATTCTAATTTATTGTTATAAATGCAAATGAAAAATGGCTGTCTGAGGAGGCCTTACAAATAGCTGTGGAAAGAAGAGAAGCGAAAAACAAAGGAGAAAATGAAAGATATAACCATTTGAATGCAGAGTTCCAAAGAATAGCAAGGAGAGATAAGAAAGCCTTCCTTAGTGATCAGGGCAAAGAAATAGAGGAAAACAGTAGAATGGAAAGACTAGAGGTCTCGTCAAGAAAATTAGAGATACCAAGGGAAGATTTCATGCAAAGATGGGCTCAATAAAGGACAGAAATGATATGGCCCTAACAGAAGCAGAAGATATTAAGAAGGGGTGACAAGAATACACAGAAGAACTATACAAAAAAGATCTTCATAACTCAGATAACCACGATGGTATGATCATTCACTTAGAGCCAGACATCCTGGAATGCAAAGTCAAGTGGGCATTAGGAAGCATCACTTAAAAACAAAGCTAGTGGGGGTGATGGAATTCCAGTTGAGCTATTTCAAATCCTAAGAGATGATGCTGTGAAAGTGCTTCTCAATATGCCAGCAAATTTGGAAAACTCAGCAGTGGCCACAGGACTGGAAGAGGTCAGTTTTCATTCTAAGCCCTAAGAAAGGCAATGTCAAAGAATGCTCAAACTACCGCATAATTGCACTCATCTCACACGCTAGTAAAACTTGAAATTCTCCAAGTCAGACTTCAACAGTACATGAACTGTGAACTTCCAGATGTTCAAGCTGGTTTTAGAAAAGGCAGAGAAACCAGAGATCAAATGGCAATCATCCGTTGGATTATTGAAAAAACAAGAGTTCCAGAAAAACATCTATTTCTGCTTAATTGACTATGCCAAACCCATTGTTATAGCTACTACTGTTGCATCCATTTTTTTAGGTCTCTCATATACCTCCTAAATATCACTCTGAAGAAGTAATTCTTTCATTTTCAGTAAATCTTAGAAGTATGGAGACAGTGGTGGAATGGGTTGATGTAGGTATTTGTTGATGTTCTAGTGTATTGAGAAAGTTGCCTTCTGTTCCTAATTTACTGAGTGATTTTTATCAGCAATGAATGTTGGAGTTTGTCAAATTTTTTTTTCCTGCACCAGTTGACTTAATTGTACTTTTTTTCTTCTTTATTTTGTTAATATGGTGAATTACACTGATTTACTTTTAAATGTTAAACCCAACCTTGCATTCCTGGGATGAATCCTACTTGGTGTTGGCATTATTTTTTAATATATTGATGAATTAGATTTGCTAAAATTGAGTGAAAGATTTTCATGTCTTTGTTCATGAGGTATATTGGTCTATAGTTTCTTTTTTATATTATCTTTGGTTTGAGGATCAAATAAAGTTAGTCTCATAGAATCAATTGAGACTTGTCCCTAAAAGGGGGAGGGGGTGGCTTCCCTGGTGGCTCACACGATAAAGAATTAGCCTGCAGGTGGGCCTGGTGGTCTGCGGGGTCGCAAAGAGTCGGACGTGACTGAACGGCTAACGCCCTCCTCCCTCTTCTATGTTGTAGAAGAGTTCATATAGCAGAATTTTTTTGTATTTGTTTTGCATTTTGTAGTTCAGTCGATAAGGAATCTGCCTGCAGTGCAGGAGACCCGGGTTCGATCCCTGGGTTGGAAAGACCCCCTGGAGAAGAAAATGGCAACCCACTCCAGTATTCTTGCCTGGAAAATCTCATGGGCAGAAGAACCTGGTGGGCTGCAGTCCATGGGGTCGCAAAGAGTCAGGCACGACTGAGCGACTAACACACTTGTATTTTTTTTCTCAAATATTTTGTAATAGTTATCAATGAAATTATCTAGCCATATAGTTTTCTATATGTGAAAATTTGTGTCTCTTTGTTATAAGTTTAGTTTTTTGCATAGATAGTACAGATACATTTCTTCTTGAGTGAGTTTTGGTAGTTTTTATCTTTCAAGAAATTTGATCCTTGCCTCTAAGTTGTCAGATTTATTTACAAAATGTGTTCATAATATTCCCTTAGTAACTTTTTAGTGTTTCCAGGATCTCTAGTTAGAGCCTCTTTAATTTTGGTATTGAACATTTATATATTCTTTTTTCCTGGTCAGTATCAATAAGGGTTTATCAGTTTTATTGATCTCTTCAAACTACCACATTTTGGTTTCATTGATTGTCTTTATTGTTTGCCTGGTTGTATTTTATTGATTTGTGCTCTTTTCTTTATTTCTTCTTTCTTTCCTGTTGGAGTTTAATTTGATTTTCTTAGTTTCTTGAAGTATAACCTTTTGTTTGCTTTGTAACTTTGTTGCTTTATCTGGCTCCCAGAAGCAGTCCTCTGCATGTATGAGGTCTAGGTTCTTGGCTTCATGCAGGAGCATCAAATAGCAAATGTACAAGGCTTAGTGGCTACAGAAGGGAAACTTGTCTCTAAGGTTCTTCCCTCTCTGAAATTAGGTCCTTTACCTTTAGTTTTTGCTCTTTCAGCAGCTGTTCGCTTCTATAATAGTGATTATTATATATATTACCCAGTGTAGTAGCTTAATATGGGGCTGCTGGTTGGCCTCCAGCTACTCTTCCTACCCAGAAGTGGACCTTCCTTAAGTGGATTATTTCTGCATGTTCAGTAATTTTCTCATCTTCTAGGAGTGCATATTGGTTCATAAAAGCAAATAATTGCAAACTCACCTAATTTTCTTTTGGAGTTAGTTCTCATAATTGAATAGGAGAGTGCGATAGGCATACAATCTCAGGAAGACAGTTTTTAAACCTGTTACGCTATGCCTGTGGACAGGAAAGAAAAATATAAGATGAATGATAATATATTTAGGGGGATTTGTAGCTGATTGAAATACATTTAATAAAGTATTGACAGGTTTGTCCAGCTGTAAGGGAAAGTTTTAGATTAATGTTTTCAGTAATTATTTTAATGAAAACAAGTCATGATTTAAAACTTTTGTTTCATGAAGCAATTAAAAAAAATTGTTTTTCTTGCTGGAAGACACCTAAATAAATCTTGATGAGTTCAAAAGATCTCGATGGATTTTACCTGCCTATGTGATTCTGACTCAGAACCACCTGGAGATTGTTCAAAATGTGAAAAAACCTGGATTCTAGTCTGTATATATACTGCATCAAATCTTCAGGATGAGCTAGGTTGGGAAAATTTTTTTCAAAACAGGATTCTGAAGATTGTGATGGAAACTTCCAGTTAAGAATTATGAGTTACATTTAGTGGTATGCCGAAATTGTCTCACACAGGCTTGTGATGATTTTCTGCATCTCCTCCCAATCCTCTGTTCAGTGTTGGTAGCTTGAAATTGGCCATGATGGGAGTATTTACATTACAGAAACTGGCAAATGCTGATTAGTCCCACCACATTGGAGAACATTTACCAGTACACTACTGTTAAATGCAATAGGATGGACTAGATGTGAAATTTAAAAAATCTGTAGGGTGGAAGAATGGGAACATAATTACAGTTAATATAAAAATATCTAGGGATTGCCTGTCTCTTTGATTTGAGCCAGTAGTAAGATAGAACTTTCTAAAACTGTTTAAGTTCTATATTGTATAGAACAAAAAAAGTGATACTACTACTGTGCAGAGCCCTCTAACCAGACCATCTTTTTCCTGGAGTATTATGAATGGTTATAGATGCAATTTTTTAAAAAGTATATTGAACTTTTCTAGAAATGAACCACTAGTTTGAAAATTGTTGTCAGGGTAAATGAATGAAGAACAGTTTGGCATAGAATACTTAGAGTAGCTCTGATGATGAATAAAAATAAGAATTATTTTATATGACTGGATAAGGTAGAACTTGGGTTGCTGGTTATGGACTGGCATATTTTGCTTGTTAAAACTTTTGAATAATTAAATATTGCCCTAAAGTTAAACTGATTGATATATAGTGAGTTTGCAAGTTGGTTATCAGGTGGTTACCTCACACAGATATTTGAGGAAATTTTTGTAAATGGTGGGAATCTGGACTAGGTTAGTGATTTTTAACCATGGTTGCATATTAGAATCACCTGGGGAACATTAAAAACAGAAAACTCCCTCAGTATACAGGCTGTAACCTAAGTTGACTAAATCAAAATCTTGGGACTTGGGCATCTGTATATTTTAAAACTCTTCAGCTCATTATAATGTGAAGCCAAGTGTGAGAATCACTGGATTAGACAAACTATCATGTATTTTCCAACTTAACTTTTCAATGTAATTTTGGCTATTGGATAGTAACACTTTGTTTTCCTAGAATAGATTTTGAATAATCTGCATTTATAAAATACTTAGAATACCTGGGTATTCTACCCAGGGTATGTCTACCCAGGAAATGGGTAGACATAGACTTATTGAATCTAAGAACAGAGGTTCTAATTCTGGAAAAACTAAATATATGATAATTTCATAATGATTAGCAGTAAAATAATTTAAAGTCCAGTATGTTTAAGTCAAAGTGCATTTAAAAATTATGGAACAATAAAGATAAAAGTTGTACATATGTTGAATTTTATTTCTTATTTCACATTTTTAAACATAATGATGATATTAATGTTGTTGTTAGTCTCTAAGTTGTGTGCAACTCTTTTGAGACTCCATGGACGTTAGCCCACCAGGCATCTGTGTCCATGGGATTTCTCAGGCAAGAATACTGGAGGGTTGCCATTTCCTTCTCCAGGGGATATTTCTGACCCAGGGATCAAACCCAGGTCTCCTGCATGGCAGACAGATCCTTTTAACACTGTGCCTGCCACCAGCCGATATTGGCACGATGTTAATCATTGTTGAAACTGGGCATTGGGCACATTGGGGCTTATTATTCTCTATTTTCTGCTTTATTAATTTTAAAATTTCAATAAATAGTTTAAAAATTCAAACTAATGCTAATTTTATAATACATTGTGAGAGTATGCATAACTGGTTTGTCCTGAAAACATAACACGTTAGAATTTAGTAGTTTCCTCTTTTAAAATTGCTTTCTGTATAATTTTATAGTGGTAGAGTCTTTCTAGGAAAAGCAAATTATTGGTGCATTAGATTGGTTGCTTGGGACAGAGACCCTTGGAAACTCACAAAGCTATGAAATTATGTCAGTGAGAATATTAATATCTGAAGTAAGAGTGTGGATTGTATTTGCTAATAATATGCAGAGAGAATGTTTCCCTTGTGGCCAGAGAAAACCCTGGAGTGCAGAGCTCTGCATTATGAATGGTTATGCTAATTCCTGGCTCTTTTTTATGCACTGGTAGACTGTAGGGATCATGCTTTAAGAATTGAATGAACTAATGAATAAAATCCCTGTTCCCCTGGGTGGACGTGGTATGAGGGGAAGCCTGTTTTTTCTTCTTCTACCCTCTCTGGGAGAAGGCAATGGCAACCCATCCCAGTACTCTTGCCTGGAAAATCCCATGGACGGAGGAGCCTGGTAGGCTGCAGTCCACAGGGTCGCTAAGAGTCGGACATGACTGATCGACTTCACTTTCACTTTGCACTTTAATGCATTGGAGAAGGAAATGGCAACCCACTCCAGTGTTCTTGCCTGGAGAATCCCAGGGACGGGGCAGCCTGGTGGGCTGCCATCTATGGGGTCGCACAAAGTCGGATAGACTGAAGCAACTTAGCAGCAGCAGCAGCTACCCTCCCTGATTTCCTTTCTTCCTGTTTGCTTTCCTTTCTCTTCTCTTTGTGTGCTCACTGCCTCTCTGTGCCTCTTTCTTCGTCCTTTTTCCTTTCATCTACCCCTTTGTCCTAATAACTGGGTCCGTCCTTACCTGTCTTACTCATCTTCCTGATAGTTTCTCCTTGTCTCCCTGACTCACTCTTTACCCCTTTCTCTCTCCCTGTCTTTCTAAATGCTATCTCGACCTTTCTGATCATCTTTTCTGTGTTTACCCCATCTATCTTTTACTGCCTTCTTTGTCTGCCTTTCTGTCTTTTCTGTCATCTCTTCTGTCTTCTCTCTCCCCCATCAGTATCTCCCTGTCCTTGACTGTCTGTTTGTCCCTCTGTCTGCTTTTGTCTCTTCATGTGACAGTTTGTGTCTTATTCATCATTTTGTCTTTCCTTATCTGTTTTTCTCTCTTTGTGCATCTGTCTCCCTCTCACCATCTCACCGTCTGTCTATGTCTCTTCTTGTCTTTGTGGTGGTGGTGATGTTCTTTCTGCTGTGTTCTGTTCTAAGATCTCCTTGTTGCTCACTCTTGGTCTCACAAACCTCCTGTCTGTCCCTCACTCTCTTTCTCACCTTTGCTCATTATCTATTACTTGTTCAATCTCTGTTAATCTCTTTTACTTATTGTTTTATAAGATAGTCACTGTTAATATCTTATGTATCTGAGATGCCCAAACTGTGCACAGAGGTATTTTACATTTCTGAAGGAAATACAGCATTACTTGACATCTGTTGGAAACTGTTCAAACTACTAGTGCTAAGTAGTTCACAATTACAGTTTTAGATCTCACTACCTTCCTTTTGATGTTATGTATTTGTGAAGATGAATTTTCAATGGTTTTGAGATGAAATGCAGTACTGTATGAAAACCACTGAGAAAAGGGAATGAAGATGGTGTTGTCCAATGTGGTTTCAGTGTCTAAGAAGTTCGGTAGTGCCCAATATGACACAGATAATTATTAACTTATTTTAACCTAACTATTTAGTAAATAGAAGATAGTAAGTATTTTCCCAGGTCTGAGGTCACCATGAAAAATTTACTGGGACAGATTATGGTATGATTCAGGTAGATTCCAAAGCTGTGTTTCAAAACTGGATTCAAACTGAAGTATATTTTGTGATCTGTAGTTATAATGGAGGGATTTGATAAAAGCACAAATTCCTTGTATGGGAGACATTTCAGCTTAGAGGTGAGTGTAATTCCTGAATACAGTTCCTGAGTAGGAAAAATCCGTTTATTCTGTGTTTCTCTCCCTTACTACTCACCCAGAATACTTCATTTCTGACACTTCTGATCACCAAATGTATAGGCTTTCCATACCCTGCCCCCAAGTAATTCTCTGTGATACGAGCTAAAATGTCCTAAAATTCCACTCAGTTCTGGCACTGCTTATTTGGAGTTAGGTCAGATACTGCAAGTTAAGGATTTATTCCCCCCACTTTGGAATTCAATCCCCAGTTATCATCTGTGCTTTTGATTGAATGGCTCTAAATCAGAGTTCCCATGATGACCCCCTCCTTGGGTTTTGTAACTTGCTAGAGTAGCTCAGAGAACTCAGGGAAACACTTAATGTTTACTGCTTTATTATAGAAGGATATGATACGTAGAAGAACATCTGGATGGAAGAGATACATAAGGCAAAGGTATATGAGAAGGAGTAGAGCATCCATGCCCTCTCCAGGCACACCACTCTCCTAGTAACCTGGAAGCTTTCTGAACCTTGTACCTTTGGGATTTTTGTAGAAACTTCATATCCTGTAGGCATGATTGATCATTGACTACGTGATAGGTAGTCAATGTAGATACATTGTAGATATCATCAACTCAATTTCCAGCTCTTCTCTCTTCCCTGAAAGGGAGGGGATGGGGCTGAAAATTCCAAACTTCTAGTCACAGCTTGGTCTTTCTGTGATTAGCTGCCATCCAGGAGCCCCCCAAACATTGCTTCATTGGAAGAAAAGATATTCCCATCACCCAGGAAATCCCAAAGGATTCAGGAGCTCTGTGTTAGGAACTAGGGTCAAAGACCAAACAAAATGCTTGAAGCAAAGAAGATGCTCCTAATGCTCTTATCACTTAGTTGATTGCAAGAGTTTTAGGAGCTCCGTACTAGAACTAGAGACAGAGATCTCGTGTGTGTGTGTGCGCGCATGCGTGTGTGCGCACGCACGCACATATATACTTATATATGTGTGTGGGGTTTTTTTTTTTGTTATTTCAGTTCAGTTCAGTCGCTCAGTCATGTCCGACTCTTTGCGACCCCATGAATCACAGCACACCAGGCCTCCCTGTCCATCACCAACTCCTGGAGTTTACTCAAACTCATGTCCATCGAGTCGGTGATGCCATCCAGCCATCTCATCCTCTCTTGTCCCCTTTTCCTCCTGCCCCCAATCCCTCCCAGCATCAGGGTCTTTTCCAGTGAGTCATCTCTTCGCATGAGGTGGCCAAAGTATTGGAGTTTCAGCTTCAGCATCAGTCCTTCCAATGAACACCCAGGACTGATCTCCTTTAGGGTGGACTGGTTGGATCTCCTTGCAGTCCAAGGGACTCTCAAGAGTCTTCTCCAGCACCAGAGTTCAAAAGTATCAGTTTTTCGGCTCTCAGCTTTCTTCACAGTCCAGCTCTCACATCCATACATGACCACTGGAAAAACCATAGCTTTGACTAGACGGACCTTTGTTGGCAAAGTAATGTCTCTGCTTTTTAATATGCTATCTAGGTTGGTCATAACTTTACTTCCAAGGTGTAAGCGTCTTTTAATTTCATGGCTACAGTCACCATCTGCAGTGATTTTGGAACCCCAAAAAATGAAGTCTGATACTGCTTCCACTGTTTCCCCATCTATTTGCCATGAAGTGATGGTAGTGGATGCCATGATCTTAGGTTTCTGAATGTTAAGCTTTAAGCCAACTTTTCCACTCTCCTCTTTCACTTTCATTAAGAGGCTTTTTAGTTCCTCTTCACTTTCTGCAATAAGGGTGGTGTCATCTGCATATCTGAGGTTATTGATATTTCGCCCGGAAATCTTGATTCTAGCTTGTGCTTCTTCCAGCCCAGTGTTTCTCATGATGTACTCTGCATATAAGTTAAATAAGCAGGGTGACAATATACAGCCTTGCCGTACTCCTTTTCCTATTTGGAACCAGTCTGTTCCATGTCAAAGTTTTAACTGTTGCTTCCTGACCTGCATATAGGTTTCTCAAGAGGCAGGTCAGGTGGTCTGGTATCCCCATCTCTTTCAGAATTTTCCACAGTTTATTGTGATCTACACAGTCAAACGCTTTGGCATAGTCAATAAAGCAGAAATAGATGTTATTTTGTTATTTCACAGTTCCCCAGATGAGTACATCTCATTTTTGCTTGTGTGTGTGATTTACTAACCTATATGCTTACAGCTTCCCTGATAGCTCAGTTGGTAAAACGTCCGCCTGCAATGCAGGAGATCCTGGTTCAATTCCTGGATTGGGAAGATCGCCTGGATAAGGGAAAGGCTACCTGCTCCAGTATTCTGGCCTGGAGAATTCCATGGATTATATAGTCCATGGGGTTGCAAGGAGTCAGATACGACTGAACGACTTTCACTTTCATGCTTATAGCAACCTTTCTCCAGTAATTGTCTTAGTATACTAGCCATTAACTGTAGATCTCCCTAGATCATCTCTCATCAGAAACCAAAGTTAGGGATGTCCCAGTGCCTATGTGACTGTGGAATAAATGTGTCTTACCACCATCCTTTCCTCTTGATTATAGTGTTAGACTGTCTTTGTTCAGGTGAGCCTGCCAACTTGTATTCTTTCTTTTTATGGCCAAGTACATCTGTGTTGTGTTCATAGCAGCTTCTTTAGTTTTATATTTGAAGTCTTTCAGGATAAAAGATTTCCTGGACTTTTACTTCATCAAATTTTGTTAATTTTTGCAAGTTCACATCAACAATCATTTGTTTGGCTTTGAGATTATGCTTTATGTATTCTGGATTCAGTCTTTCCTGATGGAAAATCAGCTGCTTTTGTTGCTTTTTTTGAAGGTAATCTGCCTCTTTTCCTATTGATACCTTTAAAGTTTTTTCCCCTAAGTCTTCGATTTCCATGAATTTTTCTATAATGAGCCTAGATATGGTTTTCTTTGTATTTATTCAGCTTGGAATTTGCTGAACTTATTGGATCTGTGGCTTGTTTTTGTTTGTTTTATTAGTTTGGGAGAGTTTCTCAGCTACTATCTGTTCAGATATTGCTTCATCCCATTCTGTTCATCTTCTCCTTCTGAGACTTGTAACCTTATATATGTTCTGCATCCCTCACACACGTTAACACTCTTTTCCGTTTTCTGTTCTTAACATGCTTTCTATAGGAACATGTTTTCTATAGAAAACACCAATAGTCTTTCAGAATACCAGTCCTAGACTTCTTCATGTCCAGTCTGCTAGTAAATTCATTCCTTGAACTCTTAACTTCATATATTGGATTCTTAAGCTGTATAATATCTATTTCATTTCTTTTAGTATATTTTGGGGTTTTTTAAATTTTTTTATTCTTTTAGCTATTATCCCCATTTCTACCCAGTATTTTCTTGAAATATTAATCATAGCTGTTTTAAAGGTCTTGACTTATTTCAGGATATATAAAACTTACTAGTTTACAATCATTTCCCAAAATAATAATTGTATGGAGCACAAGCACAGTACAAAAAAGCAATAGGTTTGTACAAAAGTTAGTAATACTCACCTCAACCAGTAAGTTTATGATGTGTTAAAATAAATAAAATGCTATCAGCAAACATCACTGTAATCCATATAAGTTTTTAATAGTACTCTGAAATGACACATTGCCTTGATATTCTTAAAAAGTGTTTAAAAGTCAAAATAATCTTTTTGAATACCTATTGTTTAATTTTAAATTCAGAAACGAATTGTTTAAAACAGATTATTTATGAAGTCCTTGATTTATAAATCCAGTAACTGAATGATCTGTGAGTGTGTTCTATTGTTTGGCTTTTTTCTCATGGTTATCATGTTTTCTTGCCTATTTTCATTATATGCTGAATATTGTTTGTATAAAAGAAGCTTAAAGATTTCAGATGATGTCATCCTTGACTGGAGAGGATTCTCCCTTTTCTCCATTATGCAGATAGGTTAAAGTGGCTGAGTACCTTAGTCTGGTCAGGAAGTGAGTCGAATTTGGACTTGGGTGGCTTCCCTGGTAGCTCAGGTAAATCATCTGCTTGCAATGCAGGAGACCTGGGTTCGATCCCTGGGCCAGGAAAATCCCCTGGAGAAGGAAATGGTAACCCACTCCAGTATTCTTGCCAGGGAAATTCCATGGACAGAGGAGCCTGCCGGGCTACAGTCCATGGGGCACAAAGAGTCAGACACACTGAATGACTAACACTTTTAACTTTCATATTTCACTTGGGCTTGGGTACACTTTCAGTTGTTTCACCAAAGCTGTAGCTGGTCTTGTTCCTGAGTCCTGGTGATTTTGATTGAGAACCTGGCTGATCTGTCTCCTTAGCACTGAAATGCTGTTGGAAATCAGCTCTGCTTTTCAGAGGTTCTCAGGCCACTCTAGCCTCCTGCCACCCATGTACCTTTAAAACTTGGCAGATGTCTTGAGGAGCAAGTGTACTGATCAGTTACATACTTGAGGCAAGGTCCCTCTCTCTGTCAGGCTTTCGTGTCCCCTAAACTGCAATTTTCTCAAGTTTATGATCTTGGTGAGTTTCTTTTTCCCCCATCAGAGATTCCCTGCCTGGGCCAATCCCAACCCATAGCCCATGCTCTAGGTCAGAAGTTGGTGAGTTTGGAAACAAAAAGGCAATTGGAGATCATCAGCTCTGCTCTGAACTGTTCTCCTTGCTTTGTAAGTCTTTATGGTTCCCATAGCTCTCTGATACTTCTGCAAATAAGATTTTAAAACTTATCCAGGACTTGCCTTGCAGTCCAGTGGTTAAGTCTCCATGCTTCCAATGCAGGGGTCATAGGTTTGATCCCTGGTCAGGGAACTAAGATCTCACATGCCCCACGACACAGCCAAAAACTAAAAACTAAAAAACAAAAAAACTTAGCCAGCATTTTCTGGTTGTTGCCTTGTGTTTGCTTTGACTTACTGTATTCTTATTGAAAGTAGGAATCTGTTAAGTATTTTTTAAATTAAAAGGATGCTATGATAAGAGTCGTTTCTTTTTTTTTAAAAAATGCTTATTTCCCACATATAATATGATTTTGATGAATCATTTATCTGTCCTCACATGAATTTTTGACCTTTACTCTGGTAAAATCAGTCATTTTTATTCCTCAAGATATAGAATATGTTAATTATGGCAGAGGTGACTTTGGTAGGGAGATGTAGCAGCAGAAGTAACATAAATTTTGCAAAGAAGGTATGTCCATCCTATTTGTTGGACAGATATGGCGAGAAAAGGCAAGTAAGAGGGAGTTAAAGAATATGGTCATGGTAAGTAAACATTTTTTAAAAAATTTTTGAAGTCATAATATTCTAAGAATCAGAAGTTCCAGTAAGACATAGTTTCTGTCCTGCAGGTTCTTTATTCTAATTGGGAGATTTGAATTTAGGACTGAGTATGTTTTAAGTTCCATTTGAGAAAAGGACATGCAACAGGTAAGTTTATTGATGAAAAGATGGCAAGGAGAAACAGTACATATAATTGACCTGGCTGAAAGGTCAAAAAATAATATTTTCTTATTCTAATTATAAATAATTAAATCATTTTATTAGTCTTTTATTCTTTTAGCAGTATTTATTGAGTACTTGTTCAGTGTAAGGAGATAAAATTATAAGCAAGAAAGATATAGTCCCTGTAATCACAGAGTTTATAGTCTAGTAGAGAAGCATCAGAGCAGGTACTCAACTTTGCTTGCTTGAATCTGAAAAAGTAGAGTTCTTTGTGTGAATGGTTGGGAATTTGATAAATTAAGGGTGGATAGTTTGAGAAGGTTTCTTTGAGGAGGTGACCTTTGAATTCAGGGATGCATAGGAATTAACTGTCAAGGGGTATAGTTAAGGAGTTTTTATATATTGTAGGATGGACTTCAGAGAATACCTGGAAATGTGAGAATACCTAGAAATGCCATCTAGACATCTCTTACAAAAGTCTCTGCTATAAAATTTTATCAAGTAATTAATTTTCATTATTGCATACTACAAAAATGTGTACATTTCTTGAGTATGTCACATGATTTATCATTGCAGCAGGCATTCTTGTGGGATATACAAATTACTTTTTTAGGTGCTCAACAAATTTCTTAGTAACTGGAAAAACAAGGTGAAAATCTGACTTTAGAAATTTTTTATTTATCAAATACATAATGCATATTATAAATTTGATACCAATACATAATGCATATTATAAATTTGATACCATCTATGGCAAAAGTTTGGAGAAGGAAATAGCAACCTACTCAAGTATTCTTGCCTGGAGAATCCCATGGACAGAGGAGCCTGGCAGCCTACAGTCCATGGGCTCTCAAGAGTTGGACATGACTTGCGACTAAACCACCACCACCATGGCAAAAGTTAAAATGTATTAGAATCTACACAGATAGGCCTTAATATTAGCCATCAGTTAATTAGTCATCAAAATCAGCATAGATTCCATTGGAGTTTTGGAAATTTTTTTGGTTTTAGCTCTACCTTGTAGAAACTTTCCCTAATATGTTTAGACCGTTAAATTTATTTATGTTTTGTTTTGTTTTATTTGTTGTTCTCTCTGTATCCTTTGTAGGGAGACTCAATCTACCCATTTATTTTGAGAGGCTAGGGAAGTATGGATCACTATTACTAGGCTGATGTTGATCTTCTCTTAGGATTCCACAGTGTTGGAAATGCTCAGGGCCTCCCAGAGTGGCCTAGTTTTCTTCCTTTTCCTAAACTCCAGTGCTCTTCAACAGTTGCATATCCAGCCCATGATGGAGAAGACCATGCCAGTGATCTCTGCAAGGATCAAGTCCTCAATTACATTTAGTTGCCCATGGGTGACAGTAGTCACATGTTTTAGGAAGGTCAAATTACTTGAAGTTAGTAGTGGAGCAGAAGAAGGAAGCCTGCCTTCAGGTTAAGCCTGTTGCCAGAATCAAATTGACTAAAGTCTTGACTTTTGAAATCATCACTGTCAGCTTCCCCATTCCCCACCTCACAAGGAGAAAATGACCTAAAGTGACCATAATACAAGTTTGGAAAGTTGAAAATAACCTTTCTTGGAAAGTATTTTATGTTTTCTATAAGAGGTGTGGCCTTGAATTGCCCAGCTTACAAATACTTCTTTGATGTTCTCCCATCTTACTTATTTATTTATGTATTTTTTTCTTCCATCTTACTTAAAGTATACTGATAGTTGCCACATTTTCTCAGTGATAGGCCTACATATAAATAGTTTTGTATATTTTTTTACTCACAAGATCTGACAGGCAGACTATGGCCTGTGTGTTAAATGTATAATGTCTGTAAAATATGGTGGATATCCACTGTACTTCAGTAGACATGTTCTCAAAAATGAACATAGTATCACTTAAGCAACTAACAATAGTAATTTCCAATTAAAAAATTATGAGCTTTTAAGTGAAAATTAGAATTTGGAAAAACTTTTATCTGCCACTGTAAGCTTGTCAGCTTCCCACTATTTAACAGTTTTCTTTTGAGACCAGAGGTAATACTAACTGGTGTCACTTTAAAATGAAATGTGTCAACTTTTGGAAGATCTTTTCCAAATGACCAGTGCATGTTATTAGACAATTATGATTGGATACAAGATCCGTTCAAAGTATAGACTAGACAAATGGATTTTAATGTTAACAGTATAAAAAAAGATTCTTACACATTGCAACTAACCTTTAGAGCAAGTTACTACTTGTTGACCTTTGGTGTGGTGTCAAAACAGAATGTACAGAATTATCTGAAAAGGATATTAAGATACTTTTCCAACTACATATATGAGAGACTTAGTTTTCTTTAATCATGACATATTGCAACAGACTGCATGCAGAAGCAGGTAGAAAGCAGGTAGCTGTCTCAGGTTAAGCCAGACATTGCTTTTTAAAATTCTTTTCTTAACCTCTTAAATCATGAGTTTAACATTATCTGTCTTGGCTTTGAGCTTTGTCCTGTTACATAGCCTCACTTGTATTTTAGAGCAGTGTTGCCTGAAATGCTGTCGATACACGACAGCTGGGATTGTTTTAAGTAGTACACTTCATAAACATTTTCTGTTATAGTACATATATGTGACCTTAACATGCAACAGAAAAAATAAAACCAGCACATTGTGAATTCATCCAGAGTTGTGTATTTTTTTATAAACATGTTCCAGAAATTGTTAGTAGTTTTAATCTGGCTTGTCTTTTTTTTCTTTTTTTTTTGCATAATGAGGCTAAAGAAATTATGGCAAAGAAATAAGTTTTATGACTAACATATTTCTTTGCATATCAGACACTTTAAAAAGCATAATGCATTATGAAATAATACAGACAAGAAAGAAATATTCCCCTTTGTTTTCAAATCCTTGCTTATTATTATCATCATCATCATCATGATTATCTCTCTCTCATAGAGCAGGGAGATTGGAGGGGAAAAATGGCATACTTCTCACAGAGTTTTACTCCGTCTTATCTGTATCAAGTCCATCTATAAAACTCATTGCAGCTTTTACCACTAAATAATCAAATAGAACAGAAATACTTTTTTTTTTTTTAGCTCAATGACTGCAACACTCTCTTTATGCTGTGTAATGCATTCAGTAACATACCAGAAGTTGTTTTTTTTTATTTCTTTTAACTCTTTATTAATGTGATTTAATTATTACTTTTTGCTCCATAATTTACACACAGTGTTCATATATGGACTACAGGGAACAGGTTAAACTTGTATCAGAAATAAGTGTATTAGCTCCATTTTGTAACTTGATGCATTCTCATGTTCATCCTCTGGTCTTAATAGGTGAGCTGGAGTTTTACTATCACCTCCTAAATGTCATAGAAACTTAAGTATTTGTCAACCATTACTCATACTAGCTTTTCTTGTTGGAGATGCTGTCATTCTTTTATTTTGTAATAAATTTGGGCTTAGTTAGGTTTAGCTAGTTTGAAGTCTTAAATCAAGAATTACATGATAGTCAAAAACAACTCTTAGTTTAATTTCAGCTTTGTATTGAACTAGCTGTCCAGCAATTATCTGTGGGCCTCAGTTGCTTCATCTGTAAAATAAGAGTAATGGATTCGATGATTGATACGGTCCATTCCAGATAAAAAATCTTGTGTTTTGACTGTCCCACCAGAAGAGTTGTGAGGGTTGTGGGTGTGTAGTTATAGATACTCTCAATCCATAATAATTATAATGAGAACCTTATTAAGACTGATCAAGCCGTCTGCTAGTAAGTACACTGGCAAATACACATGTGGGCATGACTGACTTGGTAACACTGTCTAATGACCTGTATAAATTAACCATAATTTAGAGAAAATGATAAGATGATAATAGTAATAATCCTAGATTATATATTTAGTCATTCCATCTCACTTTGAGTTATTATAAATATTTTCCCTTGATAAGATAAAATAGATTTATAAAAGCTGACAGGTCTGTAAAGATTTGTTAAAGCTACTGCTTTTTATCCCCCCTCCCATAATTCTTTTTCTTAAATTTATTTTTAAAATAGTTTCCTCTTAGCCCTTAGATGACTTACAGCCTTAAATCAATCATCCAAAACTAACAGAACTGCAGTATCACAAACTTTTGCTCTAACTCCTCTTCTTAAGTTTTAGTTAGTCAGTGGATGGTAGTAGCACTTAACAAGTTTCCTGAATACATTCTGGGTTTTTTCACCAACATTAATGTAATGGTGTTCATTAAGATCTTTAACCATAATTTTCTATTAGTATTAACTGACAGTTATGTAATAGACTGGGGGGGTAAAAGTCTGGAGAAGGTAACAGTCATTCTGAGACATGTTCTATCTGTTTAATAGAGCTTCAGAGTTTTCTTGGCAGTAGGAAGTGACCTGTTTTTAATTTCTTTATGTCCAGAAAGTCACATTTTGTTTGGAACATTTTGTCTTGGTGATAACATTTATAAGGCCAGGAAACTGATAAAACTGAGGGCTGTAACAAAAAAAGAAAAACGTAAAATCAGGAAAAAAAAAATTAATTAAAAAATTGATACACTGACTAAGCAGAAAGCAACACTGGTTAAAAATTTAGTCTTTACATAAGATGCTATGTTTGGATATCTTCCTGGTGTCCTTACTGATACTTATACATCTTAAATAGTGTTCTAATTTTTTTTTACACCAGGTGATTTGTATATTTGAAATTATTTTCCTTTTGAGGGAAGTTTTCTTTTTAAACCAAGAGATTAAATAATTTTGATGGTTTGAATCAGAATTCAGTTAGAATTATTCCTAGTTCCTTTTTTCTGTTATCTGTAACAAATGTTGTGTGTATATATAATATAATTTTTAAGACAGTGGTACTCAGGTGACTATTAAAATACTTCGACATTGTATTTTAGATCAGGTTGGTATGATAGAATATGGTGATGTAGGTAAATGTGGCTTAAAAGTTAAGGCTTGTCCTTTGCTAAATGGAATCAACCTATTCCGGTCACAGTGTTAGTTGTTTTAATTACTTTTATTATTGAAAAATTTACTTTGTCTTCATAGGTCTTAAAGTAAAGCCCTTGTGAGGGGTTCAGGTATAGTTCTAACATGAATGAAATTTTATAAAAGCGTTAATAAATACTGTGTAAGAAATTATTTTCAAATAAATTTTTTTTAAATTTTCAAGTAAATTTTAAATGTCACAGTATATCATCTACTTTGTTACACTGTACATAATCTACTGTGATATTGAACATAGTGAAGGAACATTGATGAGTGAATAAAGGCTATTAATGCTTTCAGGTTACTTAGGACAATGTACAGTTAAATTTCTGGAAAATTGTAAAAACAAATTTCTTTAATTTAGTAAACATTATTGGCCATATTAATATCAGTAGTGCTAGTCTTGTGTCAGATCAGTCCAGATTTCAGTGGCTTAACATAATGGAGGTTAATTCTCATTCACACAAAATCTAATGTGGTTATGCCTGATCAGGACATTTTATAGACAAGTTTTTTCCAAAAATTGATTTAAAGATCCAGGCCTTTTCATATGTATTTCTACCATTTTCAGCCTATGACTTCAAAAGTAACCACAGAAACAAAGAATGTGTAGGATATTATGTGGGAGATTTTAATTGCCCTGGCCTAGAGGTAGAATATATCGCTCTCACCTGCATTCTGTTGTACAGTGTAGCTGTGTTATGTGGGCATACCTAATTGTAGAGGAACTCAGAACTATTGTCTATTTGTGTGCCAGACAGAAGAGAAGATGCAGTTTATTGGAAAGCATTAGTAACATTCTCTTCCCCATTTCTATTTAGTAAACTTATTTATTTGTCAGAGTTGTGGTAATTAGTAAGCATTTATTGGATGCCATCTTATATGGACTATAGTTTTCTTTAAGGAATCAGAAGAAATCAAAGAACTTCAGTTTTTTTGTAAACAAGAAAATACATACTGAATGAACTGGAAAAAGCAGTTTTTTGAAAAGTACAAAGTATTATATAGTTCAAACACAATGTGTTTGCAGATCAAAAATTATTATAGTGAATTGAATGCAGTCAGGAAAAATGAATTAATACCCAGTTCAAACTGCTTTTAAAGGTGATATTAATTGAAAGAGGAGAACACAGAGCTTTATAGTTGAGAAGGATGAAATCTGGTGGAAAGTTAGCAGATAGACTTGTAAAAACAGGGGTTGTGTAAGAAAATCTGAAAGATAAATTGGAGAGGTTTGTTAGGGTCTTGTCTAGTGGATCAAAATGTTTGATTTTGATATTTAATAAATATTGATACGTTTTAGCATCCTTCTAACAATTTTATTTTGTAGAAATCAGTAGCACCAACTATGAAATGGTTTATGAAATGATAAGTGATTCTGACATGGAGGAAAGAGTGCTAGGATATAGGAGAAGAGCTGTTTTTTATATTGTAATAAAGTTTTTAGATTATCTTTATTAAAAGGGAAACAAATTTAGTTATCTAAACCAAGCCAAAGCATAGTGTCTTGTCTTAGAGAGTAAACCTGATTAGTGAGGAATGGCGAATGTAATTATGTAGTGACATAGGGTAGAATTTATGAAGCCTTTCAAGTTCCATTGTCTTAAAGCAGTAGGTAGTGTGACAGCCCTTTAGCCTTTTGGGAAGCTTTCCTTTTTTTGGTAGATGTAAAACATAAAAAAGACTCGAGGAAATAGGCCACCTAATAAAAGAAATTTGAAAACTGTTGGCATAAAGTAAAATTTTCAAAATTAATGAAATTAGAGCAATTTGAGGTATGATTTTGTGTGTAGGATATGACAATGCATATAATATTATTAGATCAGTGATTTTCAAAGTGTGGTCCCTGGACAAATGACGTCAGAATCACCTAAGCACGAGTTAGAAATGTATATTCTTGGACCTCACCTTAGACATACTGAATCAGGAGATGGGGCCTGCTCATCTGTGTTTTAATGAGCTCTTCATGGGATTTAAAGACAAGCATAGAATGTTATTGTCGTTTCTTGTACTTGCCAGTCAGTGAGATTCTGTATGTTTTTTTCTGTTCAAGACTTGTTCCCTTATAGAGTGCCTTAATCCGTTACACTACCCATTTCAGAATATTTAAAAAATGGAATTGATCAGAGAGTAAAATCAGCATGTGGTGGTTAGATGTCATTAGAATTTAGAAGGAAATTGCTCCATTAGGTACTGACATGGGAGAAATCTAGGTTGTAAGATTTCTTTGTTTTTGATTTTTCTTTTCGGTACTGTTTGTTCACATTTCAGTTCAGTTCAGTTCAGTCGCTCATTTGTGTCCGACTCTTTGTGACCCCAAGGAATGCAGCACATGAGGCCTCCCTGTCCATCACTAACTCCCGGAGTTTACTCAAACTCATGTCCATTGAGTTGGTGATGCCACCCAACCATCTCATCCTCTGTCGTCCCCTTCTCCTCCTGCCTTCATTCTTCCCTAGCGTCAGGGTCTTTTCCAATGAGTCAGTTCTTTGCATCAGGTGGCCAAAGTATTGGAGCTGCAGCATCAGTCCTTCCAATGAATATTCAGGACTGATTTCCTTTAGGATTGACTGGTTGGATCTCCTTGCAGTCCAAGGGACTCTTAAGAGTCTTCTCCAACACTACAGTTCAAAAGCATCAATTCTTTGGCAGTCAGCTTTCCTTATGGTCCAACTCTTACATCCACACATGACTACTGGAAAAACCATAGCTTTGACTAAATGGACCTGTTTTGGCAAAGTAATGTCTCTGCTTCTTAATATGTTGAATAGGTTGGTCATAGCTTTTCTTCCAAGGAGCAAGCGTCTTTTTTCATGGCTTCAGTCACCATCTGCAGTGATTTTGGAGCCCAAGAAAATAAAGTCTGCCACTGTTTCCACTGTTTCCCCATCTATTTGACATGAAGTGATGGGACCGGATGCCATGATCTTAGTTTTCTGCATGTTGAGTTTAAAGCCAGCTTTTTCACTCTTCTCTTTCACTTTCATCAAGAAACCCTGTAGTTCTTCTTTGCTTTCTGCCATATTTCTCCCGGCAGTCTTGATTCCAATTTGTGCTTCATCCAGCCCGCATTTTGCATGTTGTACTCTGCATATAAAAGAGGGTCTTTTTTTGAGAGAGGTGAGGAAAGAAATTGTGCCTGTCTTGGGTATGAGCAGGGATTGGAACAGTCATTTTGCCATTAGTTATGGTGTCATATGGGCTTCCCAGGTGGCGCTAGTGTAAAGAACACGACTGCCAATGTAGGAGACATAAGAGATGCGGGTTGGATCCCTGGTTCAGGACGATTCCCTGGAGGAGGGCATGACAATCCACTCCAGTGTTCTTGCCTGGAGAAACCCATGGACAGAGGAGTCTGGCAGGCTACAGTCCATAGGGTCACAAAGAGTCAGGCACGATGGAGCAACTTAATACACATGGTGTCATAGGTTGAATAGGTATAGTAAAACATGTCCTTTCTAGGATACGATATTAGAGCTTAGATTTTTTTTTTTTTTATGTACAATGGACATTTGAATAGAAACATTTAGAGGAGAGATTTAAAACCTTAAACTAGAAACATTTAAAATGTTACTTTATATTTATGCATTCAGTTTTATGTTTTAAATTATTTTAGAACTCTCATTTTAAGAAGGGACTAAATGAAATTGTACAAATTAGTTGAGAAATTGGCCTATGGTGAATATGATCTGATATATAATGTAACTTAATTGAACAAAAATGTAATTTTATTGCTTTAAAGTGATAAATAAATTTATGTTTATTCATCTGTGATTTTATTTTATTTTTTTAATCCTGCCTAAGAAAGCAAAATGTTTGACCATCAGAACACTGGTCCCACAATAGAGTTCAGACTGTTTTTCAACTTGACACAGTTGTGTCTCTTGCTTTGCTTTCCTCCCGAAATGATGTTTCCATTTTGGGGATGGGAAGAGCTACAATTATTTATAGACTGATGTGTTATGGACAGGTGGTGTGTTTACACAGATCAGTGGAATTATCAAATGCCCCCCAGGGCCTTTAATGTGAATATATGTCATTTTATCAAACCTTTGTATTTTTAAGAACACAGTAATTGTTTTGGGTAGATGGAGAACATTTTCTTAATTTTATATACATATATATTTCAAAGAATTCAGTTTTAACATAGCAGTTGTCCTCTATATACTAGCAGCTTTTCAGATTTGGAATGATAAAGTTTCTGATAAACCATAAAGCTCTGTCATTGAAAAAATTTAAAGGCTGTTTTGTATTTTCTTGAAGAACATAAAATTTAAAACATCTCTCCTTCTTTTCCAATTTATGCCTTTTCACAGGAGTGTTTTTAGGAAATCAAACCTTGTAGGAACCTAAAGTATTAATAGATTATTGAAGCTTTCCATGTCATATAATTCCAAAATTATAATAAAGTCATAAAGTGACGGTTGGCAATACTACATAACAAAAATGTTACATCTTAAAGAACTCCTGAAGTTTAGCATGTGTACATATTTTTCAGCTCTAAATTCATTGTTCCATCAGTTCAGTTCAGTTCAGTCACTCAGTCATGTCTGACTCTTTGCAACCCATGCACTGCATCACATCAGGCTTCCCTGTCCATCACCAACTCCTGGAGCTTGCTCAGACTCGTGTCCATTGAGTCAGTGATGCCATCCAACTGTCTAATCCTCTGTCACCCACGTCTCCTCCTGCCTTCAATCTTTGCCAGTATCTGGGTCTTTTCCAATGAATCAGTTCTTTGCATCAGGTGGCCAAAATATTGGAGCTTCAGCTTCAGCATCAGTCCTTCCAATGAATATTTAGGACTGATTTTGTTTAGGATAGACTGGTTGGATCTCCTTGTAGTTCAAGGGACTCTCAAGAGTCTTCTCCAACACCACAGTTCAAAAGCATCAATTCTTTGGCAGTCAGCTTTCCTTATGGTCCAACTCTAACTTCCATACATGACTACTGGAAAAACCATAGCTTTGACTAGGTGGACATTTGTTGGCAAAGTAATATCTCTGCTTTTTAATATGCTGTCTAGGTTGGTCATAGCTTTTCTTCCAAGGAGCAAGCGTCTTTTAATTTCATGGCTGTAGTCACAATCTGCAGTGATTTTGGAGCCCAAGAAAATAAACTCTGTCACGTTTCCACTGTTTCCCCATCTATTTGCCATGCAGTGATGGGGCTAGATGCCATGATCTTGGTTTTCTGAATGTTGTTTTAAGCCAGTTTTTCTCCTCTTTCACTTTCATCAAGAGGCTCTTTAGTTCCTCTTTGCTTTCTGCCGTAAGAATGCCATAAGACTGCATATCTGAGGTCATTGATATTTCTCCCAGCAATCTTGATTCCAGCTTGTGCTTCATCCAGCCCGCATTTTGCATGATGTACTCTGCATATAAATTAAATAAGCAGGGTGACAATATACAGCCTTGACATACTCCTTTCCAAATTTGGAATCAGTCCATTGTTCCATGTCTGGTTCTAACTATTGCATCTTGACCTGCATACAGATTTCTCAGGAGGCAGGTAAGGTGGTCTGGTATTCCCATCTCTTTAAGAATTTTCCACAGTTTGTTGTGATCCACACAGTCAAAGGCTTTGGCGTAGTCAATAAAGCAGAAGTAGATGTTTTTCTGAACTCTCTTGCTTTTTCTGTGATCCTATGGATGTTGGCAATTTGATCTCTGATTCCTCTGTCTTTTCTAAATCCAGCTTGAACATCTGGAAGTTCTCGGTTCACATACTGTTGAAGGTTTGCTTGGACAATTTTGAACATTACTTTGCTACCATGTGGGATGTGCAATTGTGTGGAAGTTTGAATATTCTTTGGCATTGCTTTTCTTTGGGATTGGAATAAAAACTGACCTTTTCCAGTCCTGTGGCCACTGTTGAGTTTTCCAAATTTGCTGGCATATTGAGTGCAGCACTTTAACAGCATCATCTTTTAGGACTTGAAATAGCTTAGCTGGAATTCCATCATCTCCAGTGACTCTGTTCATAGTGATGCTTCCTAAGGCCTGCTTGACTTCACACTCCAGGATGTCTGGTTCTAGGTGAGTGATCATACTGTTTCTGGTTGTCTAGATTATTAAGATCTTTTTTGTGTAGTTTTTCTGTGTATTCTTTCCCATTCTATTATTTTCCTCTATTTCTTTGCATTGATCACTGAGGAATGCTTTCTTATCTCTCCTTCATGTTCTTTGGAACTCTGCATTCAGACAGGTATATCTTTCCTTTTCTCCTTTGTCTTTAGCTTCTCTTCTTTTCTGTACTGTTTGTAAGGCCTCCTCAGACAACCATTTTGCCTTTTTGCATTTCTTTTTCTTGGGGAAGTTCTTGATCACTGTCTCTTGTACAATGTCACGAACCTCTTTCAATAGTTTTTAAGGCACTCTGTCAGTTGGATCTAATCCCTTGAATCTATTTGTCACTTCCAGTGTATGATGTAAGGGATTTGATTTAGGTCAAACCTGAATGGTCTAGTGGTTTTCCCTACTTTCTGCAATTTAAGTCTGAATTTGGCAATAAGGAGCTCATGATCTGAGCCACAGTCAGCTCCTCATCTTGTTTTTGCTGACTATATAGAACTTCTCCATCTTCAGCTGCAAAGAGTATAATCAATCTGATTTCTGTGTTGACCATCTGGAGATGTCCGTGTGTACAGATGTCTCTTGTGTTGTTGGAAGAGGGTGTTTACTATGACCAGTGCGTTCCTCTGACAAAACTCTGTTAGCCTTTGCCCTGCTTCATTCTGTACTCCAAGGCCAAATTAGCTTGTTACTCCAGGAATCTCTTGACTTCCTACTTTTGCATTCCAGTCCCCTATGATGAGACGGACATCTTTTTTTGGTGTTAGTTGTACAAGGTCTTACGGGTCATCATAGAACCATTCAACTTCAGCTTCTTTGGCATTAGTGGTTGGAGCATAGACTTGGATTACTGTAATGTTGAATGGTTTACCTTGGAAACGAACAGAGATCATTCTGTCATTTTTGAGATTGCACCCAAGTACTGCATTTTGGACTCTTTTGTATGACTATTCCATTTCTTCTAAGGGCTTCTTTCCCACAGTAGTAGATATATTGGTCATCTGAGTTAAATTCACCCATTCCAGTCCATTTTAGTTCACTGATTCCTAAAATGTTGATGTTCACTCTTGCCATCTCCTGTTTGACCACTTCCATTTTATCTTGATTAATGGACCTAACATTCCAGGTTCCTATGTAGTATTGTTCTTCACAGCATCAGACTTTACTTCCATCACCAGTCACATCCACAGCTGAACGTTATATCAGTTATATAAAGAACTTTAGAGTCATTATTCCAGTTATTGTACAAGGGCCATTTTGCCACAAAAGGCTCCAAAGACAGTTCTTTCAGTCAGTATGTTTTGTTGGCCAAAAAGGTTGTGCAGGGTATTCTGGAACAGCTTACAGAAAAACCAGGACAAACTTCTTTTGGCCAAGCTAAAATGTGTGCTAGCTGTCTTCCCTGGAAGAGTACACGTTAGGAACTGCTTTCACGTCCTCCTCGTAGATGGCAGGGACTGTGTGTGTGTTTGTGTGTGCGTGCGCACTCAGTCATGTCCAATTCTCTGTAACCCCATGGACTGTAGCCTGCCAGGCTCCTCTCTCCATAGACTCTTCCAGGCAAGGATACTGGAGTGGGCTTCCATTTTCTACTGCAGGGGGTCTTCTTGATCCAGGGATTGAACTGGCATCTCCAGCATTGGCAGACAGATTCTTTATTGTTGCACCTCTTGGGAAGCCTATTTTCATTTTATTCCTTTTTGAAAGCCCCTGCCTCTTGAGAACTTACTCTATCTGCTTAGGGACTAGATAATATGATATAGTCCCATTCAGAAAAACACTGATTGTAAAATAGTCTCCTCCTCTTTTCTTCCCCTTGCCTGTCTTCAGTTCCTTTCTGGAATCTCTTTGTTCTGTATCCTTTAAGCCCTGGTCATTCAAAAACATCTTCAGTTTTCTGTGTTTTTCATTACACTGAATTAACAGCATTCAGATACTTTGACTTGAAGTATTTGGCATGCCTCTTGAGACATTTGTGCTTCCCTGGTGGCTCAGTGGTAAAGATCTGCCTGTGGTGCAGGAGACACAGGTTCAATACCTGTGTTGGGAAGGGCCCCCAGCAAAGGAAATGGCAACCCACTCGGTGTTCTTGCCTGGGAAATCCCATGGATAGAGGAGCTTAGCGGACTGCAGTCCATGGGGCCACAATTTAACAACTAAACAACAACAAACAATTTGAGACATTTGGCTGTTTCATGAGTTGCATCACATGCTTTAAGAACCTCTTTCTATCTGGATATTGTGTGTGACCAAGTGCTTAACAGTCTTTTTTGTTCTTCAGTTCCTTTTTACTCTTCTTTCTACAAACAAAAATGGAGAGAAAAGTGGATTCTATCCTGAGTATATTAATACTTAGTTTAATAAAAAGCCAGAATTGTCTGCCAAATTTGGTGGTGAGGAGTGGTGGTGGGAAAAAAAAAAAAAGAGTAAGCCATGGTAGGTGAGATGATTCTTTAGTGTCTAATTTAATAAGATAAATATTACAAGAAAAAAGAGAACCAAGTGCTGTGAGAGTAAGAAGGTGACATTCTGCCTTGAACCAAGTTTGGAGGAGATCAAAGAATATCTTGAAGAGGTGACATTGAAGCAGGGCTTTGAAACAGGGCTGATTTATCCATTAGGCACTCTAAGTACAGGGTCTAGGGCCCATAGTTTTCTTAGGAGCCCATAGAAATGTTACCATTTTCATTTACACTAAAATCAGAGGAAAAAGGAGTATATGAATAATGAATGTGTAATAATAAGTCCCGCCTGGATTATATTCTTTTTTATACTAATGTAATTATAAAATATAACTTTTAAGTATTTTTAAAAGTAGAAGTAGTGCCTTATCAAGGCAGAAGTGCCTGGGTGGGACTTGGAAAAGTTAAAACGTGGCCTGCCTTGAAAGGTAAGTAATGGCTTGTGGGTGCTAGAGGCTGAAATTAGCAAAATCCCGAGTAAGAAGATGATAATTAAATGACAAATTCACTTTAAGGAACTTTAATAAATATGATTTCTCTTTCACATGCTGCTACTAGTTGAAGTGCAGTGAGGAATAGAGAAATAAACTAGTACTTAACTAGAATAAACACCACTGGATATGCTAAACTGAAAATAAAGATGCCAGTAATTAGTCAATGAAGTAATCGTTATATTGAAAAGCAGTATCTGCTTTAATATTTCCTAGTTTTCACCAATTTAATACCAGTTTTTCAGAAAAAATATTTTAAGATGTACACATCATTGATTAACAGAAACATGGTTAAAATGTGGTATGGAAAATACATCTCTGATTGTAAGAAGCACTATAGTTTTCTGGTTTCACAAGCTCATTGTCATGAAACTTGGATCTCAATATAGCGTGAACCTCCATGATGAAACAGGAATTGATCAGTACACACCTTGATTCTATTCAGAGTCATAAACTGTAACCTGTAAGTGGGGAATAATTGTAATTATTATTTCTGTTTTATAGATGAGAGAAACAAAGATCAGAGTAACTTTTTCAGGGTCAGAAATTTAATAAGAGGCAGGGCCAGTATTTCAACCCAGGTAGTCTTCATTCCAAAGTCTTTGCCTCCTAACCATTATACTGCCCAGTCTACTAAATTCAGTTTTGGACATGATGAGTTCAAGGTGTTTGTGGGAGAGCCAGTGACAGATGTTCATTATGGTGTGCAAGTTCGGGGCTCAGTAAGTAGTGAAATTTTTGTTGAACCCAAGTTCATGTGCACAAGCCACGGGGAGGCCAAACTGAAACCTGGAGTTGGGAGCAGAGAAGGGCCCATTGCAAGGGCCATACAAGGAGAACAGGGCAGCTCGTGCTCAAAAGACCTGCACTCCTTGAAGGGCCTCAGGGAAGGTTTTAAGGGGAAAGTGAGGGAGGGTAATCACCGGGGTATGACCTCCCAGTGCACAGTTCTCTGATTGGTTGATGGTGAGGTAACATTCGGTGTCGCAGGGTTAACATTATTAATCCTCAGGCTCCAGTAGGTCTGTGTGCTGATGATCATCAGGTAGTTAATACCTTCCATCTGATTGAGGTTTTAGCATCTGTAAAGCAACAGATGCTGTTCTCCTGTCCCAGCTGCTACTTTTTTTGTCACTACATGTTCATGTCATTTCAATCATGAATTCTTGAGCCGGGCTTTTGTGACTCAGGAATGGCCTGGGAGGCTACAGCTTTTCTACAAACAAGAAGCAGCCTGAAGAAATGAAATGAACCAGAGATAAACATTTTGGTGTGTTAATCACATAGATGGTGGACTTTAGTAGGAAGAAGTAACCGTGAAGATTAGTGTCTTGGAAATCAAGATGGAGAGATAGGGTGTCAAGAACTGTGAATGATCGGGATTGTGAAATGCAGTGAAAGAGTCTCAGAAGGTAAGGACTGCAAAAGGTCTATTGCCTTAACAGCAACAAAGATACTGGTGTCTGTGGGAAAAGTTAACAGTTTTATTTCATCAACACTACCTCTTTCATGTTAGAGAGTAAGTTGAAGTACAAAAAGATTAACTTCAGAATGTGACCTTGTTTGAAACTAGGGTCTTTGCAGATGTAATTAGTTAAGAATCTCAAGAATCCTGTTTGTAGTAAGCCAGTGAGGAATGGCAGAGATGCAGCTTAGTTCCCTTGACTACTCATAAGGGAGAGTTGATCTTTAATGTGTTTTTGTTGTGTCTTCATTGAATAATGCCTATTGAAGTACAGAAACACACTTAGATTTGAAAATACATATTGTCAGACAGAATGTGTCTGATCTGTTTTTAATAGTCCAAGTCTATTTGAAAACTGATCAAATAGTGTCTTTCTAAATGCTTTTAAACAGATTTGGGTTTGACATTTCGTCTCTTTCTAGACACTTAACTTGTTGAAACTTAAGAAAAATTGATTTCCAATTAACACCAGATTTTATAAGAAAGAAAATATTAGCTACATAATTAATTCCATGAAATGGCATGTATTCCAAACAAAAACAGGCAACATCTGTTAATTCAGTTGGGAGCACAAGATTGAGTTTGGTCCTTTAATTTTTAAGTTAAATATTGTTCAGAATTTTTACTTCAAGCATCTTTTAAGGACATTTTAGTGACTAATAACTGTGTCACACCAGAATTTGAATAGTATAGGTTATGCTCAGAATAGTTTTATTGTATGTTCAATTGTGTTCTGATTATTTGAAATTTTGTGATTCACGTTATAATGAAATATTTCAGAGGATTTTGAAGGTCCTCTAGTTTTAACTTCCAACCTTTGTCTGAATCCCTTTTACATTATTACTGAAGTTGTCCTGTAACATTCTTTCTACACCTCCAGGGACAGGGAGACTGTTACCTCTGAGAGGCATATAGCAACCACTTATGTTTGTCTACCATATACTACACACCAGAGATATGATATAGCAGTGAACAAAAGAGACACTTGCCCTGTCTTCATGGAGTCTGTAACCTAGCAGTGATTTTGAATAAGTAATTAGAGGTATGTAAGCACTGCGAAGAATAAATATAGAGTACTATCAAAGAATATGACAAAAGAATTTAATATAATCTGAAAGGGTCAGAGAAGGGTTACCTTAAGATATTACTGTTTTTTTTTTTTTTTATTTTTATTTATTTATTTTTTTTTTTGATATTACTGTTTTAACTGACAATTGTAGGATGAATTAGCTAGGGAAAAGGTGGGGAAGTTTTTCAAGTTGAAATAGCAGCAAGATCTTGAGTTGAGAGCTTGGCACAGTCAAGGAACCTGAAATGATTACAAGAGGGCATTCTCCTCATCTCTGCAAAAACCTAGCATCTCTCTCTCTCTCTCTCTTTTTTTTTTCCATTTATTTTTATTAGTTGGAGGCTAATTACTTTATAATATTGTAGTGGTTTTTGCCATACATTGACATGAATCAGCCATGGATTTACATGTATTCCCCATCCCAATCCCTCTGGGTCTTCCCAGTGCACCAGCCCGGAGCACTTGTCTCATGCATCCAACCTGGGCTGGTGATCTGTTTCACCCTTGGTAATATACATGTTTCAATGATGTTCTCTTGAAACATCCTACTAACATAGCATGTCTCTTATGTATTGAGGAATAAAGGAATTCTTTAAGGATTTGCAACTTTGGAAGGTCAGTAGGAACAATAGTGAAGCACTTCCATGAAATGAAGAGTCAGACAGCAACAAAATAAGGACAGGATGTGGAGACCATAAGAACAC
This sequence comes from Cervus canadensis, assembly GCF_019320065.1. Taxonomy (NCBI): domain Eukaryota; kingdom Metazoa; phylum Chordata; class Mammalia; order Artiodactyla; family Cervidae; genus Cervus; species Cervus canadensis. The sequence continues at coordinate 18,211,006 of NC_057398.1, read as the reverse complement.
CTGTGAGACATCTGTGGCCTCCCATAAATAACTGGAGTTGGGGATTGGGTGGAGAGTGGAGGCCAAAAGGAAATACGAGACATTATGTAAGTAAGGGCAGAAAGCAATAAACAATTTACCACTGATATACTTCAGGCTGGTAAGGCTGGAGAAAACTCAGGTTATATGTTACCTAATATAGCGTTTTCTAAAACAAATGGTTTGACTTAAGCTATTTTCTTCTTTGTTTCATTTCCCTCTTTAATGGGAAATGGGCTCTGGTGATAGTGATAATATAAATTGATATTGTTATTTGACTACTTAACATTTTATTTTTCAAGTTAACATACATAAGATTGACTCTTTGGGGATGTACAGCTCTATGAATTTTAACACATGTATAAATACATGTAAAGTACTACTACAATCAGGGTACAGAATAGTTTTATCATCCCCAGAACTCCTTAAGTTATCCCTTTGTAGTCACTCTCTCCTCCTACACATAACCCTCATCAACCATTGATCTGTTTCCATCACTATGATTTTGTCTTTTTGAGAATATCATATAAATAGAATAATAGAGCATGTAATTTTTGATACTGGCTCCTTTCATACAGCATAATTCCTTTGAGATTCATGTTTCATTCATTATTGCTTGTATCATTAGTTCCTTCCTTTTTTTTGCTGAATAGTATTCCACTGTAATGGATATATGACAGTTTCCTTTCATCTGCTGAGGGAAATTAGGGTTATTTCCAGTAACACATGAGTTTGAATTGCTCTGCATCGTCACCAACACTTGATATTGTTAGTATTTTTTATTTTTACACATTCTAATACATGTGTTAGACAAGACTGTGGTCCGTGTGATCAGACTGGCTAGTTTTCTGTGATTATGGTTTAAGTGTGTCTGCCCTTAGATGGCCTCTCGCAGCACTTACCATCTTACTTCGGTTTTTCTTACTTTGGACGTGGGGTATCTCTTTACGGCTGCTCCAGCAGAAGCGCGCTGGCTGCGACGGACCGCACACTGGATTGCAGCCAGGAAATTAAAAGACGCTTACTCCTTGGAAAGAAAGTTATGACCAACCTAGACAGCATATTAAAAAGCAGAGACATTACTTTGCCAACAAAGGTCCATCTAGTCAAGGCTATGGTTTTTCCAGTGGTCATGTATGGATGTGAGAGTTGGACTGTGAAGAAAGCTGAGTGCTGAAAAATTGATGCTTTTGAACTGTGGTGTTGGAGAAGACTCTTGAGAGTCCCTTGGACTGCAAGGAGATCCAACCAGTCCATCCTAAAGGAGATCAGTCCTGGGTGTTCACTGGAAGGACTGATGCTGAAGCTGAAACTCCAATACTTTGGCCACCTCATGTGAAGAGATGACTCACTGGAAAATACCCTGATGCTGGGAGGGATTGGGGGCAGGAGGAGAAGGGGACAACAGAGGATGAGATGGCTGGATGGCATCACCGACTCAATGGGCATGAGTTTGAGTAAACTCCGGGAGTTGGTGATGGACAGGGAGGCCTGGCGTGCTGCGATTCATGGGGTCCCAAAGAGTTGGACACGACAGAGGGACTGAACTGAACTGAACTGAATACATGTGTAAATGGTATCTTATTGTAGTTTTACTTTTTAGTGTCTTTGTTATAATTTTTGTAACATAAAAGTTACTCATGTAAACTGTATAATTTATTGGTTTTTAGTATACTCACAGAGTTGTACAACCATTACCATAATATTAACTTTAGAACATTTTCATCCCTGTGGTTTTATTTTGCATTTCTCTAATGGCTAATAGTGTTAAACATCTTTCTTGTGTTGCTTGCCATCTTTTTCCTAGTCTTTTGCTCACTTTTTATTTGAATTGTTTATATTCTTACTATTGAGTTTTGAGAGTTCCTTATATGTGTATTGTGGATATAAGTCCTTTGTTGATTCTGTGACTTGCAAATATTTTCTTCTAGTCTGTAGCTTCTATCTTTATAAAATTCTCTTAGTAGTGTCCTTCACACAGCATAAGTTTTAAACTTCGATGAAGTTTATTTCTTTTCATTTTTGGAATCTTGCCTAATTTGCCAAACCTCTGGTCACAAAGATTTTCTCCTTTGTTTTCTTCTGAAAGATTCATAGTTTTGTATTTAGTTTTATTACCTTTTGAATTTACTGTTGTAGAAAATGTAAGGTTTAGGCTAGTTCATTTTATGTACGGATGTCCAACTGTTCTGATAAGATTTGTTGGACTCTCCTTTCTCTTTTGAATTAACTTTGCACCTTTGCCAAGAAATGAGTTGGCCATATTTGTTTAGGTCTGTTTCTGAACTTTCTGTTGTTTCCTCGTACTGTGTATCTATTGTTTTGCCAGTACCACACTGTCAGTATTTTATTGATTATGTCTTAAAATTAGGTAATGTGATTCCTCTGACTTTATTATTCTTTTTCAAAAATTGAATGCTTGCTGTAGTTCTTTGGCTATTCTATATACATTTTAGACTCAATTTATCTATATCTATCTGCCAAAAAATTCTCCTGGCATATTGATTAGAAGTGTGTTAAATCTAGGGATCAATTTAGAGAGAATAGACATCTTTCAATCCATGATCAATGGTAAGTCTCTCCATTAGGTTGTCTTTTACATACTTCATCAGTGGTTTATAGTTTTTTAGGATATAGATCCTATACATAGTTTGCTATATTTATGTCTAATTATTTCCCCTTGTTAAAGCTGTTTTAAGTGGTATTGAGTTTTAAATTTAATTTTCCAGTTGTTCATTGTTTGTGTAAAAAAGTATGCTTGATTTTTTAAAAAATGTGTTGTCCTTGTAATCTTGAAAACTCATTCTAGGAGTTTTTATTAAATGTTTTCTAGACTTCACCATTGAAACCATTTGGGTCTAGAGATTTCTTTTTTGAAATGTTTTTAGTGACTATTCATTTTCTTTAAAAGTTACGAAACTCTTTCAGTTCAGTTCAGTTCATTCGCTCAGTCATGTCTGACTCTTTGTGATCCCATGGACTGCAGCATGCCAGGCTTCCCTGTTCATCACCAACACCCAGAGTTTGCTCAAACTCATGTCCGTTGAATCAGTGATGCCATCCAACCATCTCAACCTCTGTCACCCCCTTCTCCTCCTGCCTTCAATCTTTCCCAGCATCAGGGTCTTTTCTGATGAGTCAGTTCTTCACATCAGGTGGCCAAAGTATTGGAGCTTCAGCTTCAGCATCAGTCCTTCCAATGAGTATTCAGGACTGATCTCCTTTAGGATTGACTGGGTTGATCTCCTTGCAGTCCAAGGGACTCTCAAGAGTCTTCTCCAACACCACAGTTCAAAAGCATCAATTCTTCGGCGCTCAGCTTTCCTTATGGTCCAACTCTCATATCCATACATGACTATTGGAAAAACCATAGCCTTGACTAGACAGACATTTGTCGGCAAAGTAATGTCTCTGCTTTTTAATATGCTGTCTAGGTTTGTGAAGGAGCAAATGTCTTTTAATTTCATGGCTGCAGTCACAATCTGCAGTGATTTTGGAGCCCAAGAAAATAAAGTCTGTCACTGTTTCCTTGTTTCCCCATCTGTTTGCCATGAAGTGATGAGACTGGATGCCATGATCTTAGTTTTTTGAATGTTGAGTTTTAAGCCAGCTTTTTCACTTTCCTCTTTGACTTTCATCAGGAGGCTCTTTAGTTCCTCTTCACTTTCTGCCATAAGAGTGGTATCATCTCTATATCTGAGGTTATTGATATTTATCCTGGCAGTCTTGATTCCAGCTTGTGCTTCATCCAGCCCGACATTTCACATGATGTACTCTGCATGTAAGTTAAATAAGTAGGGTGACAATATACAGCCTTTACATATACTTCTTTCCTAATTTGGAACCAGTCTGTTGTTCCATGTTCAGTTCTAACTGTTGCATCTTGACCTGCATACAGATTTCTCAGGAGGCAGGTAAGGTGGTCTGGTATTCCCATCTCTTTAAGAATTTTCCACAGTTTGCACAATCAAAGGTTTTGGTATAGTCAATAAAGCAGAAGTACATGTTTTTCTGAACTCTCTTGCTTTTTCGATGATCCAGTGGATGTTGGCAATTTGATCTCTGGTTCCTCTGCCTTTTCTAAATCCAGCTTGAACATCTGGAAGTTCTTGATTCACGTACTGTTGAAGCCTAGCTTGGAGAATTTTGAGCATTACTTTGCTAGCTAGTGAGGTGAGTGCAATTGTGCGGTAGTTTGAATATTCTTTTGGCATTGCCTTTCTTTGGGTTTGGAATGAAAACTTATCTTTTCCCCTATTGCATTTTAAATGTTGGTAATTTGTCTTCGTTTTTTTTTTCCACTAGTCTTATTTGAGGGTTGTTTTTTTTTAAAATCAATTTTATTACTCTCTACAAAGTGCTAGCTTTTGGTTTCACTCATTTCTGTCAAGTTTTTGTTTTCAATTTCAGTGATTTTTTAAAAAATTTTTTCTGATGGCTTTGGGTTTATTTTGTTCATTTTGAGAGTTACTTTATGTAGGAGTTAAGATGATTGTTTTGATTGTTTTGAGACCTTTCTTCTTTTCTCATATAAACATTATATATACCATAGATTTTCCTCTAAGCACTATATATCTCTGAAATTTTGATATGTTGTATTTTCATTCACTTCAAAATGTTTTCTAATTTCCTTTGATATTCCTTTCACACTTCTGGGTTATCTAGAAATATATTTAATTTCGGAGTGTGTAGAGATTTTACTATTATCTTTAAAAATTATTGAATTATTCTTATAGTAAAGGAACATGCTTCATATAATTTCACTTTTTTTAAATTTGCTAAGGCTTATTTTATAAGCTAGGATGTGATTGGTGAATGTTTCATGTAGATTTGAAAAAAAAATGTATATTTTGATGTTGATGAGTGGAGTGTTCTTTAAATTTCAAAGACCCAGTTGCTTGATGCTGTTGTTCAGTTCTTCCATATTCTTGCTGATTTTCTATCTATTCGTTTTATTGATTACTAAAAGAGATGTGTTGAAGTCTCCAACTATAATTGTGGATTTGTCAGTTTCTCTTTTCAGTTCTGTAAGTTTTTGCTTCATATATTTTAAAGCTCTCTTGTGCTTACACTTTTAGGAATTGGTGTATTCTTGATAAATTGACTCACTTTCTTTATATGGTGTCTCTTTTATTATCCGTGGTAATAATTTTCTTTGCTCGGTAGATATTCAGTGTATAAGACAAAAACAATGAACAGATGTATTCAGAAAAATAGAGACCATATAGCTGTGAGAGATAAGAAGATTGGCCAATCCCTCAGTTGCCATGACTTTCCAATTCCCATGAGGCATATCTCTATCAAGATTTTTATGGGTAGGTCCCTGCCTTATCAACCCAAGCCCATGCAGCAAACCTTCCCTTACTGAAAGTGATGGCACTGTCTGTTATTCCAAGTCAAAAGAACACCAAAATCAGGTTTCCACTTGGACATTTGCAAAGAAAACATCCTTGTATGAATTTTTATATTAAAGTTGGATATAAAGTGTATCTTTGATAACCTGGTAGAATAGAGCACAGATTTGAGTCAGTCATACCGAAGCTTGGGGCACAGTATTACCATTTATGAACTGAGCGATCTCAAATGAACCCCTGCTGGATAGTTCCCTTGTCTGTGAAACATTTATATGGTATCCAGCCAGTAATCTACTAGAGCTTGCTTATACTAGCTTGCAAGAGGTGATTCAGTTTCTAGAAATCTTATGAACTGATTGTTAAATACAGTCATCATTAAAAAATTAAATTATGTAAACTTATGATTAAATTATGTTAAAAGTAATGGCATATAAATGCTCAAAGCTCTTTCACTTTCTAATTATTTTGCTACACTGTACTAATGTATGTATGTTACATCCATATGGTGAAATATACAATGATGTGCTGTTGTATATCTCTTCCCAATTCTTTGTTTGGGAAAGTATTGGTAGCGTGACAGAAATCTGTCATGGTAGTGTTTACACCATGGAAACTGGTAAATACTGTAAACCAGAGCTTGATTTATTGTGTTGTTGATTGTCTGGATTTAAGAAAATGACAGGGAAAACGCCAGTAAAGCAGATTAAACAGTCTGTTGTCTGTTGCTGTGTCTGAACTATTATCTAATTCAGCAAAGAAGTTGCTCATTTTATTGATGTACAAGTGTGAGGATATGACATACATCTTTGTCATTTTACTTTTCTCTTTTTCTTTCACATAAATGAAATTATCAAACAACGTTAAGGTTGGAACTACATTCATTCATCAGTTGCAACCCTAGGTTGGTTTCTCATCACTTTTTGCAAAACCAGCCCAGAGCATTTTATCAGAATTATTTTACTTCATGGAATTTACAATAAACATTATTGTATATTTTATTATAATTATAAATTGTGTCTTGTGTATCATTTGTTATTAAAATTTGTAATAAACATATATACATTTCATAAACACACATGCACACATTGAGAACTGATTATTTACTAGCATAATACTGTGTCTGGCACAGAGCGGCATTTATTAAATACTACTTTCCCGTTTCCTTTTCTCCCCTTGGCCTTTTCAAACAGAGTCAAAATACCTGCCATAAAATCAGAGTTGGTGAAAGAAAATCTTAACACTGGCTTTAATTTCAAGATTAGTATATCATCCAGTATTATCACTTTAACCATTATTAAAGACATACCTTAGTTTAAAGGACAAATTGAAGGAATCAGGGAGTATGGGTTTCTTTTGTATTTCTATGCTAAGAGCTTTCAGGTCTGAAAATACCAATACTTCATTTTATTTCAAAGAGGGATATTAGAAACTTAAAAAATATAATGTTTACTGAATATTGAAAAACAACTATGAGTCATAGCACTTATGAACATTTTCTTGAAAATGTTTTCCCAAGAAATGGGAGTGATTTAAATTTTGAAACTTTTCATCCTTTTTTATCCTTTGTCCTCCTTCCAGTATTAATAAGGAAATGAGTTTATAAAAAGCATTTCAGCTTTAGGTACAACACAGGCTGATTCTCTTTTTTCAGTCACTCCAAAGAGATATATATGTATGTATAATGGATTCTTTGGTAGTATTACATTTTCCATCATTATGATGGCTTTTCTTCCCATTTTTAATCTGGAATAAAGCATTTTTTAAGGCTCCTGTTTGACAGTTTTTTTTTTTTTTTAATGCATTCAGAATATGTACTGAAGGGTCATGTAGTCAGTGTTCTCTCTTCTCTTACTTCATCTAGCTTAAATAAGAGAAAAGCAGCTGTATTTCTGCAGTACATAGCTCATTGCATTCCATTTCCCAAAGGAGAGGAACTAATTGCTGAACATAGAGAAGAGAAAACATTGAGATACTTTTCTGTGTGGATTTAATATGTTACTAATCAGGGAAAAGTAAGCCTTTGCACGTTTTAATTTTGTTATTCCCAAACAAATAACATGGAGTAATAGTGTTTCCTCCTCACGTACGTTTGAAAATATGTATAGGAAGGGTTGAATTATATTGATGTCTTTATGGGAAACCAATTAACTATACATATGTGGGTGTATTTCTGGGCTCTCTATTGTATTCCATAGGGTTTATCCTTAGGTCAGTGTAACACTTGTCTTCATTACTGTAGCTTCATAGTTAAGTCCTAAGATTGGGCTATATAAATGTTCCAGCTTTTTTCTTCATCTTTAGAATTGTTTGGCTACTCTAGGTTTTTTGACATTCCCAAATAAAGTCTAAAATCTATACTTGTCAAATTTTGCAAAAAAGCCTGCTGGGATTTAGTTTGGAATTGCATTGAATCTGTAAATCATTTTGGTGAGAATTCACATATTAACAATTTTGAATATTATAATCAATGAACATGATATATTTCTCCATTTACTTAGGTCTTCTTTCTAGTCATTTGTTGCTAGCTCAAGCACTTCAGTCATGTCCGACTCTTTGCATCTCCATGGACTGTAGCCCACCAGGCTCCTCTGTCCATCAGGATTCTCCAGGCAAGAATATTGGAGTAGATTGCCATGACTTCCTCCAGGGGGTCTTCCCAACCCAGGGATTGAACCCAGGTCTCTTACGTCTCCTGCACTGGCAGGCAGGTTCTTTACCCCTGGCACCAGCCGAGAAGCCACATTAGTATATAGAGATATAGTTAAATTTTGTGTGTTGTCCTTACAGTCTGAAATGTAGTTAAGTTCACTTATTAGTTCTAGTAGTGCTTCTGTAGATTTCTTAGAAAGTTGTACATACACTTTGTATTATCTGTGAATAAGATAATTTTGATTTTTTTTTTATTCCTCATCCATATGCTTTATTTTATTTTTTTGATTGTTGTTAACCCAATTAAATTCTCCTGTACTCCTTGGTATGCTGCTTCTACTGCTAAGTCACTTCAGTCGTGTCCGACTCTGTGCGACCCCATAGACGGCAGCCCACCAGGCTCCCCTGTCCCTGGGATTCTCCAGGCAAGAATACTGGAGTGGGTTGCCGTTTCCTTCTCCAATGCATGAAAGTGAAAAATGAAAGTGGAGTCGCTCAGTCGTGTCCGACTCCTAGCGACCCCATGGACTGCAGCCTACCAGGCTCCTCCATCCATGGGATTTTCCAGGTAAGAGTACTGGAGTGGGGTGCCATTGCCTTCTTCGACTCCTTGGTATATGTTTTCTAATAACACCAGTCATTCAAAGCATACCTTTTAGATCAGTACCTAATAAATAATACTTGGAATGAATTTACTAGAAAATGGAAGTTTCTGATGTTTACAGTAAATTGAGATTCTTTAAAGCTATCTCTCTTAACCTGCTACTGTTCAAAAATTTAGAGAAATTTTATATTAGATTTACTTTGTGAGCATTAACATTAGTTTTATTTATAAAATAGCAGTAAAAGGGAAGCCAAATTTGCTGATAGCGTTTAAAAATTTTGTGTGTTCTATTATAGTTGTCACAATGCGTAATTGTTTTATCCATTTCCTGGAAAATTAAATATAGGTCACTTTCAGAGGTAGAATAATTTAAATGAGCCAATAGTTCAGTTTGCAGTGGCAGACCCTCTTTCCTGTGGAGTAGAATGAACAAATGGCAATAATCATTGAAATAAATCTCACCACTGTGTCTATAATTTTAAGTGTGTAAGACATGGTGAGCTCATCTTTCACATAGACTGTTGAAAATTGTTTCCATCAAGAGGAAGGAGAAAGGAAGAGTTAATGTCTAAAGGGAATAAATATGTCGCCCATTAGTCTGGGGATATGAACTTGGACCCTTATAAATACAGAAAGCAATATAATGATAGCATCATCTGTGACACTTAGTAATGGAAAAAGAGGAAGAAGATAGTATGAGTAGGATGAAAATAAGATTGAAATTCAAGTAAAAGTTGAATGTTTATGGCATTAATTAACATTTGCTTGCAGACTCACATACTAACCGTGGATAACAGAAGATAAAATGGACTGGAAAATGAAGTTGGCTTATAAATAAGACAGAAAAATTGTAACAGAGTAAAGGGTAGTAGTTAGCTTAGATGACTAAATTTTTTAAAGGATTATTCTTTTCTCTTTTTGGAGTTATATGGCTAAATTTGCTTTTCTCTTTGGTGTACTTTCATTACTGATGCTAAGGTTATTTGAATATTGAAACGTTACTATAAAACATTGGATGATACTGGTATTTCCCTATTCCTATCTTAATCTTTTTGGAGGGTTTTAGAAATAGCAACTTTATCAAAGTCTTGTATGCTTGATTTTTGGCATTTGAAACTTGCCTTATTTTCATCTTCTGTATGTAACTATTACTGTCATTTTTCTTTGAAGACTTGGAAATTTCTTCATTGCTCAGCCATACACCTTGGTTAAACAACTTGATTGTGGTGAAGAGTTTTGATTGACTGTACGTTTAACTGAAGATTAACTAATTTTGATTTAACAGATGCCAGAGGAAGAATGCTCTTCCATATACTGCCTCTGAAATGTCTGATTGTGTAGGGAAATTGAACATTCAGTCTTTTTTTTTTTTTTTAGGCATAAAATAATTTCTAGAAGACAGATCTTCCGGCTTGTCATTGAATCACCATAGACAATATCAGTGTGCTTTTAAAGAGTACTAGAATGTATAAAGTTACTGATCATAATCTTAAATAGTCATAGTGAATCATAGAACTAAAAAATAATTTTCCAGTTTGATACTGTAATACTGTTTCAGAATTTGATAGGAATACCACATGATAAAAAAGTAACTGGTATCTAAAAGTTGCTTTTAATGGTTTAAAAAACAAAAGTAGAATAGTTTAGCTATATATTGTGTAGAAACAATACTGTGTTAGCAACAGAATCTGAATTTGAATCCCAATGAACTCTGCTATTTAGGTGACTTTTGGCAGATCTCTTTGAGCTTAACTTTGCCCTGTACAAAATAGTAATTGGAGTTCTGACAATTGAAGATGGCTGTGTGCACAGGACCTAGCAAATTGTAGACACTCAACAAATCATAGTTGAATCTCTTCTGAAAAAAAGTAAAACAACTAGAAAGTATTACATGTCAGAGTAATCGTCTTTAAAGAGGCAGTACTAAAAATGTTAGAACTGTCACTTCAGTTGTACTACTAATAAATAAGCTGAGAGGAAAACAAATTTTCTTTTTAGTTTTGTGGTGGTATGGTATTCATTTCATCACTGTTATATTTTATCTTGTATTATTATCAATTTGATACATGTCTATAAAATCAGCATCCTGAGAGGCTGAGAGAAGGAAATATCTTCTACTTCTAGTGTAGTTCTAGCTAGCACAGACCTAAGCATATATTCGTAAGTTCTTCAAGAAATGGGAATACCAGGCCACCTCACCTGCCTCCTCAGAAACCTGTATTCAGGTCAAGAAGAAACAGTTAGAACTGGACAAGGAACAACATACTGGTTCCAAATCGGGAAAGGAGTACGTCAAGGCTGTATATTGTCACCCTGCTTATTTAACTTATGTGCAGAGTACATCATGAGAAATGCCAGACTGGAGGAAGCACATCAAGATTGCCGGAAGAAATATCAATAACCTCAGATATGCAGATGACACCACCCTTATGGCAGAAAGCAAAGAAGAGCTAAAGAGTTCAGTTGCTCAGTCACGTCCGACTCTGCGATCCCATGGAACTGCAGCACACCAGGCCTCCCTGTCCATCACCAGCTCCCGGAGTTTACCCAAATTCTTGTCCATTGAGCCTATGATGCCATCCAACCATCTCATTCTCTGTCGGTCCCTTCTCCTCCCACCTTCAATCTTTCCCAGCATTAGGGTCTCTTCAAATGAGTCAGCTCTTCACATCAGGTGGCCAAAGTACTGGAGTTTCGGCTTCAGCATCAGTCTTTCCAGTGAACACCCAGGGCTGATTTCCTTTAGGATGGACTGGTTGGATCTCCTTGCATTCCAAGGAACTCTCAAGAGTTTCTCCAACACCACAGTTCAAGAGCAGTTCTTCAGTGCTCAGCTTTCTTTATAGTTCAACTCTCACATCCATACATGGCTACTGGAAAAACCATGGCCTTGACTAGATTGACCTTTGTTGGCAAAGGAATGTCTCTGCTTTTTAATATGCTATCTAGGTTGGTCATAACTTTTTTTCCAAGGAGTAAGCGTCTTTTAATTTCATGGCTGAAGTCATCATCTGCAGTGATTTTGGAGCCCAACAAAATAAAGTCTGCCACTGTTTCCTCATCTATTTGCCATGAAGTGATGGGACCGGATGCCATGATCTTAGGTTTCTGAATGTTGAGTTTTAAGCCAACTTTTTCACTCTCCTCTTTCATTTTCATCAAGAAGCTCTTTAGTTCTTCTTCACTTTCTGCCATAAGGGTGGCGTCATCTGCATATCTGTGGTTATTGATATTTCTCCCGGCAATCTTGATTCCATCTTGTGCTTCCTCCAGTCTGGCATTTCTCATGATGTACTCTGCATATAAATTAAATAAGCAGGGTGACAATATACAGCCTTGACATACTCCTTTTCCTATTTGGAACCAGTCTGTTGTTCTATGTTCAGTTCTAACTCTTGCTTCCTGACCTGCATACAGGTTTCTCAATAGGCAAGTCAGGTGGTCTGGTATTCCCATCTCCTTCAGAATTGTCCAGAGTTTATTGTGATCCACATAGTCAAAGGCTTTGACATGGTCAAGAAAGTCAATAAATCCCCCTAATAATTTACTCCAAAAGCCCAGTGCATGGTACTGGAGCCTGAAGGGGATGAGGAGGACACCTGCATGGGCAGGAGTAGATCTCTGTTGCCATGGGATACTGGTTACACACAGGGGTTGATCAAATAAGTAAATATGTTGAAAGTAGTAGGAGCCAGGTTTCCAACTTTTAGGGAAGGAAATTTCAGATATGGAGAGGAATAAAAGTAGAATGAACTTTACGGTTGGGGTTCAGTTCAGTTCAGTTCACTCACTCAGTCATGTCTGAGTCTTTGTGACCCCATGAATCACAGCACGCCAGGCCTCCCTGTCCATCAACAACTCCCAGAGTTTACTCAAACTCATGCCCATTGAGTCGGTGATGCCATCCAGCCATCTCATCCTCTGTCATCCCCTTCTCCTCCTGCCCCCAACCCCTTTAGCATTGGAGATACTATGATGAATTGATGTTTTTCAGCGTATATAGGTAGACATGTTGTATGGATGTGTATACATGTATGCCTTAATTCTGTCTACTGAGAGGGCCTGGAAATCAACACCCCATGAAAAATGAGCTCACTGAGCATCCAGATGTTAGTTTCTAAGTATAGTTAGTTCTCTTCTAACACTTATTTTGAAAACGTGAGTTTGTTTCAGTGCAATTAATATATTAGGAAACAGGTGGAAAGCAAAGTGATTTGGTGTTTATTTATGTATAATTTTGCCCTCGATGAACTCAGACTACTATGCACAGCTGAATTAAACTGTAAAAATACAAACAGTGCACACATGTGCATGTCAAAATTTACCAGCTACCTTAATTTACCACTAGTGTTATCTACATCCATTCACATCCATTTCAAACTTTTTCTCATTTCATATAACTCACCGTCTTTACCACTTCACAATAATTCAAAAATTACAGCCCTTCAGATTGCCACTTTTCAGAAGCAAATTTGAGGTCTTTTTGTTTTTGAGTTAAAATGCTACATTTATTGTGGCATTTATGTATTCTGTAGCCATTTAACATATATATATATAACTGTGATACTATTTTTATTAGGCTCCTGTTTTTTAAATGTGCCCTGATGAAGATTTTGAGTTTTGTGTTCCTAATCCCACTTTATCCATAAGCCATGCAGTTGTTACTGAACAACTTTGCATAGTATAGTGATTTGGGGGAACTTGTATATCATCCTGTAGAAATGACTGAACCTTGCCTCACAAAAACAAACCAGAATTTCTTAGAGAAGTGGTTGATTCCAGGGCTGGGGGAGGGCGTGTACAAGGTTTACCTAGAATACCTTGTGCCAGAAAATAAGGAATTACTTGAAGAATGATGGGGACATGTCAAAGTGATAGAGAAACCTACTCAAAGAGGCCTCTGCTGGCCAAATCTAGGACATTTTGGGTATTAAGGTGAATAACGATAGTAATAAATAAATAGAGATCCATAAGTGCATACTGATAGAAATTTTAAAATAAGTACATTTAATTCTGATGAAGATTAGGATATTTACATGGTCTCAAACTACCACTCCTTAAAATCCTTATTGATTACAGAGAGGGAAAATGACAATAAATTAGTAAATTTAAATTTTGATTAGGAACAGGCTACTAGCACATGCTTCACAAAATGCTTATTAATTGCAAAGAGAAAAAAGAATTCATTTACATTGGAGACGCCTACCACTTAAGGCAGCACCTTAGTCAAGTAATTAGTAGCATCACCCGTAATTGGACAAATCTAAGTCGTGTGCCATCTGATCAAATGCAATAAGAAAAACAGATCACTTCTGTGAGGTTTCTGCCAAAGATGTATAACTTGAGTGTAATCTTAAGAAATTACCAGATAAACCCAAATTGTGGGACATTTTATAAAATGACTACCTGCATACAATCTTCTAAAGTGTAAAGGTCGTTAAGGTCCAGAAAAGATTTAAGAATTTTTTCAGATCAAAGGAATCTTAAGAGACACGGCAACTAAATGTAATTCTGGACTGGATCTTTGGAGAAACGTGAATAGGATCTGAGGGTTAAGTGATAGTGGGTATCTGAAACCCATTGGTGTCATTTCAGCGGGGCTCTGAAGAGCTCCAGTGCCATAATCTTTTATGTCTCGGTGCAGAGAAGAATTCATTCAGAAGCTGTGGAAGATAAGTGATTTATTAGAATAGGACATTTGTGATGCTTACAAGCTGGTGCTCGAGAAATGCCATGCTCTGAGAACTTACTGGGTTGCAGTTTTATAATCAAAAGAAAAGTGAAAATGGGGAGAAGACCTTTGTCCTTCTTGAATAGACGTCGTGTTTTCTTCATTAGTTCCTCCTCCAGGTTGAGCTGGGAAGTTTTCTTGTCCCTGAATGGTCAAGCCAGATCCACAATTTAATTGTTTATGTGTATTGAGATCATGTGCTAGGGAGCATTAACTTTCTGAGCTCACTGGGCAGGATGTGGGTCTCATCGCACCATTGTTTTACTGTTTGGGGGCATGTCCCATGGTTCTGTTGCATGGTTTTGTGGTTAAGCAAACCTGCTTTCTCCAGTAATCATTGACTTACAGGGGTCTCCCGTATTTTTCTACTTAGAATCCCCTGGTGGGCTTAACTGTTTAATCACCTGTTTTGTCCCTTCATTCTGTCCCCATCATTCCGCCCTCCAGGTGCTTACCCTTTTATGCTTAAAAAAGGGTAAGAGGAGAAGTTCGTTCAGTCATTAGCTCTTTTGAGCTGAGGTAGGGCATAGGCTTGCCTGGGGAAGGAGTGAACACATGACTTACTGTCCCTTCTGTATTGGGACAACTGTAAGTTAGTGTCATTCTGGTTAGCATCATCTCTTTAGCTCAGATGTTAAGCCTTGAAGGGTGAGTCTACAAAAAAGATATAAATTAAAGGAAATATAACAATAAGCATTAAAAAATCATTAAAAGATTATAACCATGATTTTGAAGATCCAAACCATTTTTTCCCCAGTTTCCAAATCTGTAGTAATGTCACTTAAGACCTCAATCTGTTCGTTCTTAGTTAGGCCCAGAATCTCAGTGTTTTATATTTTAGGGAAGAACTAATGAAAACATAACATCTACTTAAAAAAGACAAAGTCTTCTCTCCCTCCCCACTTTTCCTTTGATGATAAAACTGTAGCCCAGTAAGTTCTCAGGGCGTGACATTTCTCACCTGCCCATTTGTAAGCTTCACACGCATCCTATTCTAATACAATAAATTAGTTATGTTCCACTTTGTTCTTGCTGAATTCTTTTCTGCACTGAGAAGTTATCTCAGTTATCAATTTAATGTTCCTTTTTTTCTGTTACTAATATTATTTGGTGATGAGAGTGGCTCTCTTGCCCCGAGAGAGAGAGAGTGACCCCTAATTTAGTTAGTAAATCCCTTACCTTAAAGAAATAGGATAATCAGACACAAATAGAAAGCAATGTAGAAAAAAACCGACTATTGATGTTACAGAAAAGTGGTCTCAGTAAAGTGTGGCCCTGTCTCCTGACACTCCCATTACATATTTTCTACAGTTGTTAATGGCTTCCTGGTGGCTCAGAGGTTAAAGCATCTGCCTACAATGCAGGAGACCTGGGTTCAATCCCTGGATCAGGAAGATTCCCCTGGAGAAGGAAATGGCAACCCACTCCAGTATTCTTGCCTGGAGAATCCTATGGAGGGAGGTGCCTGGTGGGCTACAGTCCATGGGGTCACAAAGAATCGGACACGACTGAGTGACTTCACTTTCACTTTGAATTCTTTGGGTTAAAACCAAGAAGGTTGCACCACTGTATGTGAGAAATTCTATCAGGTGGCCTGTCATTTCAATGACCACCGAAGTCTTGGTATTAGTTATCAAGATCTCATCTCTAGGCAGAGCCACCTTTGGCCTCGGGCCCTGTTAGTCTTATGATTATGAGACCTTCAATGGCCAAGGGGCCCCTGTTACTCACTGGCATCTGTGGCATTCCCTCTTCCAATGCCCTGGTTGTTGGCAAAGGGCACATAGATCACAATCTTTCTTCCGGTGTCCCATCTGTCCACATAGGGCAGGCACACTGATTTTGTCTGGGTACCCATGGGACTTGTGGTCGTCGGTGGCCTGATTGTCCCAGAAAGCTTGGCCTCTTCTTTGGTTGTCCTGAGTGGACAAAGCCATGTAATCATTTGAGCCTTTTGTTTATCTTTCTGGGTGCATTTCAGTCTTTTTGGCCATACCCCTATTATTGAAAACTTGAGTAAGCCATTTGGAGCAACTCGTTTGTAGAGATGTGAGAGCTAGCAGTTTTTTAAATGTTGTGCCTGATATATTGGGCAGACTTGCCTATGCAATGCTTTAGCTTAAAGGGCTTGTCCCTCGAGGGAGGAGGGATCCATATATGTATACTTTTAAAAAGTTTTCATTAACCTCCCTTGAAAAACTGCAGGATTTTCATCTTGCCTCTGTTGGACTGCTTTTATTTTTTCATAAATAACAGGCTTCACTGTAAACTTTTTTATTCCCTCTATTTAACAATCATATAGTCCCATCTGTCTCTGTCAATAAAATTTATCTGGTGACTCCATTGTGGATCTGCCTGAGGGTCAGTGTTGTTCCACACCTAGTGTACTATATGGCTTTCTTGGACTTGGGCTGCCATTTGGTCTGTGTGGGCTCTGGCTGTAATAACCTTGACTGGCGCTTTGGCTGCCGCCTGTGAGATAGCCCTGTTGGAACAGTCATTTCCCTGGATATAGTAGCTTTCACTGGGGCAGTAGTTAGCTATCCAAGAGTTTCCTTCCCATGTTAAAATCTACCATGTAATGTAATTAAGATTTGTGCTTAAAACTTTGGATGTTATCGCTTCTAAAGCAGTCTCCCAACCAGGTGTTAATGTCCAAGAAACTGCTGCAAAGGAATAGTATAGAAGGAGTCCCTAGCGCTGTTGAGTGAGTAAGAATTGGTCTGGCTGTAAATTGGAAATAAAGAATCAGCACTTTTAGGAGTTGGAGAGAGGGAAAGACTGACATCAAGGCTCAGGAAGTCCTCTGTGGGGCACATTTATTACTTAAGGGAAAAGTAGTAAAGTAATGCTCAAAATTCTCCAAGCCAGGCTTCAACATTACGTGAACTGTGAACTTCCGTATGTTCAAGCTGGATTTAAAAAAGGCAGAGGAACCAGAGATCGAATTGCCAACATCTGCTGGATCATCAAAAAAGCAAAAGAGTTCCAGAAAAACATCTACTTCTGCTTTATTGACTATACCAAAACCTTTGACTGTGTGGATCACAACAAACTGTGGAAAATTCTGAAGGAGATGGGAATACCAGACCACCTGACCTGCCTCTAGAGAAACCTGTATGCAGGTCAGGAAGCAAGAGTTAGAACCGAACATGGAACAACAGACTGGTTCCAAATTTGGAAAGGAGTATGTCAAGGCTGTATATTGTCACCCTGCTTATTTAACTTACATGCAGAGTACATCATGAGAAACGCTGGGCTGGAGGAAGCACAAGCTGGAATCAAGATTTCTGGGAGAAATATCAATAACCTCAGATATGCAGGTGACACCACCCTTATAGCAAAAAGTGAAGAACTAAAGAGCCTCTTAATGAAAGTGAAAGAGGAGAGTGAAAAAGTTGGCTTAAAGCTCAACATTCAGAAACCTAAGATCATGGCATCTGGTCCCATCACTTCATGGCAGATAGTGGAAGGGAAGCAGTGGAAACAGTAGCTGACTTTATTTTTGGGGGCTCCAAAATCACTGCAGATGGTGACTGCAGCGTTGAAATTAAAAGACGCTTACTCCTTGGATGGAAAGTTATGACCAATCTAGATAGCATATTAAAAAGCAGAGACATTCCTTTGCCAACAAAGGTACATCTAGTCAAGGCTATGGTTTTTCCAGTAGTCTTGTATGGATGTGAGAGTTGGACTATAAAGAAAGCTGAGTGCCAAAGAATTGATGGCTTTTGAACTGTGGTGTTGGAGAAGACTCTTGAGAGTCCCTTGGACTGCAAGGAGATCCAACCAGTCCATCCTAAAGGAGATCAGTCCTGGGTGTTCATTGGAAGGACTGATGTTGAAGCTGAAACTCCAATACTTCAGCTGCCTGATAGGAAGAACTGTCTCATTTTAAAAGACCCTGATGCTGGGAAAGATTGAAGGCAGGAGGAGAAGGAGACAACAGACAATGAGATGGTTGGATGGCACCACCGACTCAGTGGACATGAGTTTGGATAAACTTCAGGAGTTGGTGGTGGACAGGGAGGCCTGGTGTGCTGCAGTCCATGGGTTCGAAAAGAGTAGGACAGGACTGAGCGACTGAACTGATCTTAAGTCTTGGAAGTTGATTCCCTTTGGTTTTTCAGGGGTGGGGGTGGGGTGGCGTGGTGAACTTAAGAATACCTGATAAGAGGTCTTCTATCTAGGTGGGACACAGTCCTTTTAAGACAATTTTTTTTTAACCATATATCCCCTGATTATAGATTAAAAGCATTTGGTCTTTATCCAAAGATAGATTACAGTGATCAGTTTGAGAAATAAGCTTAGAATACCTTCTTAATAACTTAATTAAGTTTTACAATAATATAACATAGGTCCAAAGAGCTATTTGGGAAGTAAATTTTAAGCAGTAGATATGGACCTCAAGTAGCAAAACTAAAATTTAATATTTATTAAAATATAATTTTTCCCAAAAATTACCCTTACTTTTACCAAATATAGCCAAATTAAATTGATTTGTTTGTAAAATAAGTCTGGCTAATTGATCACATGGGCTTGTACATTTGTCCAATAAAGAAAAAGTATGCCCCAAGTGAAAAACACATTTTTAACCATTTTGTATGTGTGTGACAGAGAGCTTAGCTTCTTAGTTAAGAAAAGCTTTAACCCATTAAATAAAAATAGGGTTGTCAAGGAGCCAGAAAGAACCAGGTGGCTGTCTTGGATTTCCCATACTCCTGACTGTTTAATTTACAGCTTTTTTTTTTTTTTTTTTTTTAAGTTTAGGACTGAACCCATGTAACCCAGATTAGGATGTAAACCCAGGTAGCTGGGATTCTAACCCAGTCAAAACTCAGGTTGGGACTTGAACCCAGGGTCATTTAATTGAGATTACACACCTGATTTTAAGACTTGATGAAGTTTTTGATGTCTCATCACAGAAAGAATTCAGCAAGAGACAAAATGATGGGTATTTACTTAGAAACATTTCACAGTCAGAATGTGGGCCATCTCAAAAGGCAGGAGGCCTTGTGAGAAACACATAGTCTTCAGTTTTAATCAGGGATAGAAGAAAAGTCTCGGAATTAAGCTGGTTTCTTGCCAGATAAAACTGAGAGAGAAGAATGCCTTGGTCTCGTGAGTGTAGTAAAAGGTCTTCTGGAGTCCAAAAGGAAAGAAACGAAACAAAAACAGATGTAGAGCAGAGAAGGAAAACCTCAGAGTGAAAGACAAGAGTATAGATTGCTAAATCCTGTGACATCATATAGTGGCTGGCTTTATCCCAGGCTTGCTGTTGAGTGTGCACAAGCATAGACATTCTGTTGTCTTTTTATGTTTCTATGCAGTCAGGACTGGAATCTAACCAAGGCAACCCAGACAGTAAAATCCTTCCTTTTCATATACCATTTCCCTTGTCTTCTGTAGCGGTAATAAGATCCCTTCCACATCTCCATACCATTCTATAGCAACCTGTGCTGGTTGCCATCATTCTTCCAGTTCCCTGTCTTTAAACATTCATATATATCATCATTTCCCTGGCCTATACTTAGGTACCTGATCAGAACCCCAAAGCGTTCAGAGTTGATCAGACCACCTGAAATGGGCTGTCATTGATGGAGCATCCTCCCCAGAACTGCTAGCCTGTGGCACCCCACGGCCTTGCTAGGACCCTACCCTAGACCTGATCTTACCACAGTCCTGCTGCATGAAACAAAGTGAAGCCACTCAGTCGTGTCTGACTCTTTGCAACCCCATGGACTGTAGCCTACCAGGCTTCTCCGTCCATGGGATTTTCCAGGCAAGAATATTGGAGTGGATTTCCATTTTCTTCTCCAGGAGATCTTCCCGACCGAAGGATTGAACCCGGGTCTCCCACATTGTAGGCAGACGCTTTACCGTCTGAGCCACCAGGGAAGTCCTGCTGCAGTCGCCATCTAACAGTGATTGGTGTCATTTCAAGGGTGCTCCAAAGACCTCCAGTACCATAGTCCTTTATATCTCACCACAGGGAAGAATTCAGCAAGAGCATGTGATAGATAAGAAGTGGTTTATAAGAATAGGATGCTTGTGAGGCTTACAAGAAGATGGGCAAGAAATGCCATGCCCTGAGAACTTACTGGGCTACAGTTTTGTAATCAAAGGAAAAGTGGGAAGGGGGAGAAGACCTTCTTGAATAGATGTCATATTTTCATCATTAGCTCCTCCTCCAGGTTAAGCAGGGGAGTTTTATTGTCTTTGCTGGTCAAGCTAAGTCTACAGATTATTGTTTTTTGTATGTGCAGAGAGGATGTCCTAGGGATCATTAACTTAGTGAGCTCACTGGGCAGGATATGGGTCTCTTGCCACCATTGTTTTACTGTTTTGGGACATGTTCTGTGCTTCTGTTGCATGGTTTTGTGGTTAAGCAAGCCTACTTTTTTGAGTAATCATTAACTTACAGGGGTCTCCTGTATATTTTTACTTACAGTCCCCTGGTGAGATTAACTATTTAGTCACCTATTTGTCCCTTCATTCTGTCCCTATCATATCAATATTAAATTTCTGATTTTGTTGTTTATATTATTGTTATGCAGGAAATGGTATGGTTTGTAGAAATATATTCTAAATTATTTGAGGGTGATGTCATCATTTTGAAACTTACTCTCAGATGGTTCAGGGAAACGAATCATTTTTCTATTTGTATGGTTTTTTTCTTTTTTTTTATGTGTCCTTTTTCCACACCAACACCCAGTTCTCAGACTCCAACTGGGTATCTGGCAATTCAGTTCAGTTCTAACATTATCTACCTGGGATTTAGTGTCAGATCCCACAAGTTTAAGGGTAGTCCTACAGGGCAGTCCATACACGGCAGTCCATACACCAGCTGCAAGTGGAGTCCTGAGCACCCATACTTCTGCTTGGTCAACTACAATATTGGGACCTACATGACCCACCCCTGCCTCACATTTGGTAATTTGCTGAAATGACTCACAGAACTCAGGAAAGTGCTCTACTTATGCAACAGACAAATGGAAGGAGATGCACAGGGCAAGGTATTGAGGGTTGGGGTGATTATTTCAGAGTTCCCATGCCCTCTGTAGGCATGCACATTGATATATTAACCAACTTGGAAGCTCTCTGAACCCAGCTGTTCACCGGGTGGCTCAGACAGTTAAGAATCTGCCTGCAATGCAGGAGACCTGGGTTTGATCCTGGGTGGGGAAGATCCCCTGGAGAAGGCAGTAGCAACCCACTCCAGTATTCTTGCCTGGAGAATCCCCATGGACAGAGAAGCCTGGTGGGCTAAAGTCCAGGGGGTCGAAAAGAGTCAGAGATGACTAAGTGACTAACACACATGTATAATTGATTAAATCTTTGGTCACTTGAACTTAATCTCTAGCCCCTCTCCGAGCCTCACTGGAGGTCAGGGAGTGAGGCTTAAAGGTCTAACACCTAATCACAGTCTTGGTCTTTCTGGTGACCAGCCTTCATCTTGAAGCAATCTGCAGGGTATGAAGGGACTAGCAAAAGGCACCTCATTAGCATAAGCTCATTTTGAGCAACAAAAGACATTCCTGTCACTCATGAAATTACAGAGTTTTATGAGCTCTTTCCAGGAATCAGGATCAAAGACCGCTTGCATACATATGTTGTTATTTATACCACTCTATAATACTGTACCTACAACTTTTCTGTAAGTTTGAGATTGTTTGCAAATAAAAAGGTTTTTTTTTTCTAAATGTATTTTTTCTGTTCCCCTAAATTTAAAAATTAAATCAGCCAATTCTAGACAAAGGGGGAATTCCAGATTTCCTATTCATAAAGGAGTGAAATTAGCAATATACTTTAAAATAATTTATATTCATTAACAGTGCTGTCAAATGACAAAAATAATGCAGTTTAGTAAATGAGTTTGATATCCTTTATTCAGGGGTAGACAGTTCATGGATTGGGAAGTACAATGCCTCACAAACAGTGGTACTCTCTTTCTGAAGGATTTGGGCAGGCAGGATCGAGTTGTATAGTTATAAGCTGACTTACAGAAAAGGCAATGGCACCCCACTCCAGTACTCTTGCCTGGAAAATCCCATGGACGGAGGAGCCTCGTAGGCCACAGTCTGTGGGGTTGCTAAGAGTCAGGCACAACTGAATGACTTCACTTTCACTTTTCCCTTTCCTGCATTGGAGAAGGAAATGGCAACCCACTCCAGTATTCTTGCCTGGAGAATCCCAGGGACAGAGGAGCCTAGTGGGCTGCTGTCTATGGGTTCACACAGTCGGACTGAAGTGACTTAGCAGCTGCAGCAGCAGGCTGACTTAAGTTTAGATTTGTGATGTAGTCTGGGTCACTGGGGCAGCCTCCGTTTTGTAGGTCCTGATATATGAATTTCCTTTATCAGCACAAAACCATTTTTTAGGAAGTCAGAGCAGTGTGATGGAATATGCTTAATTTTTCAATTGAGACTTAATTCACAGATCATGGAATTCATCCATTTAAAGCGTATAGTTTAGTGAGTTTTAGTATATTCACAGAGGTGTACAGCCAGTACCATAGTCGCTTTTGAAACCTTTTCATCACTCCCCCAAATCCCTGTACCACTGGCAGTCACTCTTCCTTGCTTTTCATCTCCCACAGACCTAGGTAACACCAATCTGCTTTCTGTCTTTGGATTTGCCTATTCTGAACATTTAATATAAATGCAGTCAGACATTATGTGGTCTTTTGTGACTAGCTTCTTTCATTTAACAGAATGTTTTCCTAGATCATCCATGTTGTAGCATGTATCAGTACTTCATTTCTTTTAATTGGCAAATAATATTTTATCTTATGGATAAGGTCACATTTTATTCAGCTGTTAGTCCATCAGTTGATGGATGTTGGGGTTGCTTCCACCTTTTGACCATTATAAAAAATGCTGCTATGAATATTTGCATACAAATTTTTTTATGCCTTTAAGTTTTCAGTTCTCTTGCATATATACTTAGATGTGGAATTTCTAGGTCATAAAGTAACTCTGTTTAAGCAGCTGTACCGTTTTATATTTCCATCAGCGGTGTATGAGGGTTCTAGTTTCTCTTACCCTTGCCACTTGTAGTTTTCCCAATTTTTGGTTATCACCATCCTAGGGATGTGAGATAGTATGTCATTGTGGGTTTTGGCTTGTTTGTTTTTTTGGTAGTGCTGCATATGGCTGGTAGGATCTTAGTTCCCGGACTAAGGATTGAACCCATGCCCTCTGCTGTCAAAGCACAGAGTCCTAACCACTGCATTGCTAGGAAATTCCCATATCATTGTGGTTTTGATTTGCATTTCCCAACTGGCTAATGATACTCCACAGTTTTTCATGTGCTTATTAGCAGTTGTATATTTTTTTCAGGGTAATGTCTGTTCAGATCCTTTGCCTATTTTTTAAATTGGTTCTCTTTTTATTGTTGAGTTATTAGAGTTCTTTATTTATTTTGAATACAAATTCCTTATTGGTTATAAAGTTTTGTAATCAGGAAGTATGAGTTTGCTAACCTTGGTCTTATTTTTCAAGATTGATTTGGCTATGCTGGGTTCATTGTATTTCCATAAGAATTTTAGAATCAGCTTGTCTGTGTTAGCAAAGAAACCAATAGAGTTTTGTTAAAAATTGTGTTGAATCTATGGATCAGTTTGGGAAGTATTTCTATACTGACAGTTAAATCTTTGGATCCATGAACTTGGGATGTCTCCCCTTTTTTTTTTGTATCATCTTTAATTTCTTTCAACAGTGTTTTATAATTTTCAGAGTAAATCTTTAACACTTATGTCAACTTTATTCTTAAACTTTTTATTCTTTTGTACACTTTTCTAAATGGAATTGATTTCTTAATTTCTTTTGAAATATAATTGGTTTTTAATATAGATATTGAAAGTTCTTTTCGTAAGTTGTATTTGTTTTGATAGTTTGCTTTCCTGGCCATCGTCTTCTTTTACAAAGAAGAGTAGATACAGATGGAAGAAGTTTGTAGTTACAAACTAACTCAAATTATTTATTTTCAAATTTCACTCACTAATTCCAAAAATTTTCTTTATGTTTGCCTATTAAATTTTTATCTTTTTTGGTATCCTCTAATTGCTGTTACAAACCGATAGGATTAGTTTCATCTTTAGTTTTTCCAGATGAATCACAGCCGATTTGTATTCCTCATTTGGGAGATTCTTTTTTTAATTGTTTCCAAATTTTTTAGTATGCAGGCATTTGTGTGTATTTTTTGGCAATAGCAATTTTTTTTTCATTTATTTTTATTAGTTGGAGGCTAATTACTTCACAACATTGCAGTGGGTTTTGTCATACATTGACATGAATCAGCCATGGAGTTACACGTATTCCCCATCCTGATCCCCCCTCCCACCTCCCTCTCCAACCGATTCCTCTGGGTCTTCCCAGTGCACCAGGCCCGAGCACTTGTCTCATGCATCCCACCTGGGCTGGTGATCTGTTTCACCATAGATAATATACATGCTGTTCTCTCGAAACATCCCACCCTCACCTTCTCCCACAGAGTCCAGAAGTCTGTTCTGTCCTTCTGTGTCTCTTTTTCTGTTTTGCATATAGGGTTATCATTACCATCTTTCTAAATTCCATATATATGTGTTAGTATGCTGTAATGTTCCTTATCTTTCTGGCTTACTTCACTCTGTATAATGGGCTCCAGTTTCATCCATCTCATTAGAACTGATTCAAATGAATTCTTTTTAACAGCTGAGTAATATTCCATGGTGTATATGTACCACAGCTTCCTTATCCATTCGTCTGCTGATGGGCATCTAGGTTGCTTCCATGTCCTGGCTATTATAAACAGTGCCGCGATGAACACTGGGGTGCACGTGTCTCTTTCAGATCTGGTTTCCTCAGTGTGTATGCCCAGAAGTGGGATTGCTGGGTCATATGGCAGTTCTATTTCCAGTTTTTTAAGAAATCTCCACACTGTTTTCCATAGCGGCTGTACTAGTTTGCATTCCCACCAACAGTGTATGAGGGTTCCCTTTTCTCCACACCCTCTCCAGCATTTATTGCTTGTAGACTTTTGGATAGCAGCCATCCTGACTGGTGTGTAATGGTACCTCATTGTGGTTTTGATTTGCATTTCTCTGATAATGAGTGATGTTGAGCATCTTTTCATGTGTTTGTTAGCCACCTGTATGTCTTCTTTGGAGAAATGTCTGTTTAGATCTTTGGCCCATTTTTTGATTGGGTCATTTATTTTTCTGGAATTGAGCTGCAGGAGTTGCTTGTATATTTTTGAGATTAATCCTTTGTCTGTTTCTTCATTTGCTATTATTTTCTCCCAATCTGAGGGCTGTCTTTCCACCTTGCTTATAGTTTCCTTTGTAGTGCAAAAGCTTTTAAGTTTCATTAGGTCCCATTTGTTTAGTTTTGCTTTTATTTCCAATATTCTGGGAGGTGGGTCATAGAGAGAGGATCCTGCTGTTGATTCATGTCAGAGAGTGTTTTGGCAATAGCAATTTAAAAGTCCCATTTCTAAATACCCTTTTCAAAAAGCTGTCTCCATTAGGACAGATCACTTTTGAAAAGCACATGCATTCTTACTTATTGTTGAAATGTTACCTTTTCTTTGAAAGGACAGATTGAATTTTTTTTTTTTAATTTTAATATCTGCTACATAGCACACTACTGAAAGCTACTTACTCCAGAAAAGTTCAGCAAATACAAAACATTTGTTTTCTGATTTTAGGCTTAACAGCTTTTTTAATTACTTTGATATGAGATGAATGGCACACTTTTGTGTTCAATGAAAGATTTTTACTATTACTATAGCTTACTACAAACTACTTTAAGAATTTCATTACATTTTTTCTTACTACATTTTAAAGTGTTTTTTTTATTAAAATAGTTAATGACCTTGATGAGTTTGTGTAGCAGTTTAGGCACTGCTAGCTTCAGTTTATTACAGTAGTTTGCTCATGAGTAATACAGTGAAGTACTTTAACAAGTTCTCTTCTTTCTCTTTGGCTCAGCTTAATCCTATAGTTCTTTAATTCCAAAGGACCTCCTTCATGTACATGTAATTTTTTTCTCACAAAACATTGGTTTTATTAAATAAGTTATTTGCTCTTAAGAATATCTTTTCCAGTACATCTTTTTTTTTTAATATATAGCAAAAAAATTGTTCTTTTGTTTCAAATTAAGATAAAATATGGCAATTTCATAAGCTGAGATATACTAAAAAATCTTTTTTTATCCTATCAAATAGCCAATGTTGTATAGTTTATTCTTTTTATTTCTTCAAGCCTTCAGCAGTATTTTTTGGTTGTTTTTTAGTAGTATATGCTAAAAAATAAATGTGTTTCTATGCATTTTTTTAGCATTACATTTTAGTAAAGCTTAATTTTTTAAATAAATTCTATAAATAAATATTCTAAATGTTCTTGCCCTCCCCCAAGTGATTACCTTGCACAATTTGAATCACACCTCTTTGGAGACCACTGATCTAGGCTATGACTATTGTAAGTTCCAAAGAGGGATGTTTAGCTTAAATATTTCTTTCTGAATGATTGAGTGCTTAGTATTAAGTTGTAAGGAGAATCAGATGGCATCAACATGACATTGGCCACATTCTTGTTCCTTTTAGGTTTTTAACATATTCATCTCTGAAATAAGTTTCATATCTGGTAATGTCTCAGGTATTTTGAACTCTAAATAAAATTATTTCAGTGGTATCAGGAAGTTTGTAAAGTAACGTCTTCAAGGATGGCTAGATCTTAACTAGCCAAAGAACATGCAGTCTGGTGAGAGATTATGTGTGTATGTCTGGAAGCCACAGCATATGCAGGATAATAGATACATAGATCCATTGCATTGGAGTAGTACTTTCTCTTCTACTACTCCTGTATTACTACTGTCTAGGAAGAGTGGAAATGATTAGACCTCATATAAGCATTCAGCTAGTAAGTGACAGAGCTAGGATTTGAACCTAGGCAGTCCATAGCCAGTTTTCCCAGCCATCTGTTGTGTCCGACACTTTGTGACCCCATCAGCCTCCTCTGTCCATGGAATTCTCTGGGCAAGAATACTAGAGTGAGTTGCCTTTCCCCTTTCCAGGGGATCTTCCTGACCCAGGGATCAAACGCAGGTCTCCTGCATTGCAGGCGGATTCTGTACCGCCTGAGCCACCAGGAGAGCCCACGGTATAATCCATCAAGTTCTAAATTACCTTTATATTTGCATTTGTTCCAACCAATTTAATTTCTTTATATATACTGTGCTTCTTACAGTATTCTGTTTCAGGTCCTTTCGCCCACTGTTTCCCTTATTTGTCTATATCTCTTCTATTCTCATTGACTTCTAAGTCCTTCCTACACTCAGATATTCAGATCAAGTCCCGTCTGATACTGCTTTCAAACGTATTCCCACTTTTAATGTATTGATAGTATTGTCGGTTTTACCATTTCATCATTCTCGTTTTCTTTATAGTGTTAATTTATAATCTTCAGGGAGGTAATAAACTCTTGAGATTTAAAAGAGAGAAGAAAAAAGGAAAATAAGAGACCCCTAGGAGAGATAGAGCTTAACTTACTGTGGTTGTATAACTTTATTATTAATGAAATTGAGCATGGAACTTAGATTTTCTGTCTCCTAGTTCACTGTCCTTTTTTGTCATACCCTTCTGCCTCCCAATTCAGTAGGTTGCAGTTTTTTTTTTTTTTTTTGGTTGACATTGTTGTTGTTTAATTGTTAAGTATGTCCGACTCTTTTTTTACGACCCCATGGACTATAACCTGCCAGGCTCCTCTGTCCACGGGATTTCCCAGGCAAGAATACCGGAGTGGGTTGCCATTTCCTTCTCCTATGTTGCAGTTTTTGTTATTTATTTTTTGGGAAGATTGCATTTGTTAGTACTGTTGGCATACTCTAAGCTATAAGATCAGTAAGGCAAAAAATTATATGAATTTCCAGAAAAATGCTGTAAGGTTCATAGCAGATATTTTCTGTACAGGTTGGTGCTAATGGGAAGGATTGAAATTAAAATTAGCACAAATGAGATAGTATTGGCCATCATATTACTTTTTTGATATATACAGTGTATTAAGGAAAGGACCACTGAACCTGGTGTGTAATAAACAGGCACTAGACGTTTGTTGGGTGTGTTTAGTTGTCAAATGTGATTCTAATTAGGAGATAAACTTGTTCTTCTGGCCCACATTTGGGATGTAAACTTAAAGGAAATGGAATATGCTTTCCAAAAACTTTTTTTTTTTTAAAGAAATTACACTCAGAAGTGAATTGTTATGAAGTATTTCTAGCAGTTAAAAAAGTCTTTTGGTGAAATTGTAATTTGAAAATAAGTTGTGGCAAATAGATTTACAGTGCTGGTGGCTTTAAACTAAGAACATAGTTTTTTTCTGGAGGCGAAGTGATTTCAGGGGGAAAATGTAAACAAAAATCATCAATAAGCATTTATTTTGTATCCCCAAATTAACATGTCTATATCTTGTGCCTTTTATTTCTTATTTTGGGGTGAAAAAATGAAGAAATAAACAGTAATCTGCAAATTTATTGGCTACTTTTATTTCCTAAAACCTTTAACAAGATCCTCTGCTTCATTCATAGAAGATTCATAGATCTAATTCTGGACTCTGTGTGCCAAAAATAACTCTTCAGAATTGAGGTTTCTTTATGCAACTCTCAAACCCTGTAATTCTGTTAAAACCTTCTTTTGGGGAATGCCATCTGAGTTTAGATTGGAAACATGACTAAGATTATATTTATGCAATTCTTTGTGACTCTGAGGACAAAAGATGAAAAGGATATTGTAGAATAAAGTCATAATCAGGAATCTCTGTAGGATTTATGCACATTGCCTTTAATAGAATTAAACAGAAAATATTAAATGTAAGTCTGAAGAGCACATAAAGTTGGCTGTAGGAATTAAAGCCTTCTTGTCCCACTGAGTGTCCTCCAGCCTGTTAGACATTTCTAGGGGCCTTAAGGCTCTAAGATGTTATTTTTCATAATGATTCTCCGAATCTTGCCCAATAAAAGAACTTTATTTCCCTCTATGTGAATAAAAATTCTGTGACTAAAGATTTCAGTAAGTTCAGAAAAAAGCAGTGCTTTTCACTGAGTACTCTTCAGTGAGTTAAGTCAGCTGCAGTCTACTTAACTAATTTGTTGCATGCATCCTGGAACAAGGAAGAATTGGTACTGTATTCTCTTCTCTTTACTTCAGAGATTTTAGCATTCTGAAGCAGTACATTTTAACTTTCTTTAAGGTAAATAAATCACTTTACATATTTTAGTAAAAATATAGATGTCTCCTGGGATCGCTAACACTTCACTCCTAGTTTTAGAAGGAATTCTTTATAGTTTATCTGTGAGCTGCTGGTTAAGAATGCAAGTTTTAGGAGTGTCTTTGATTTTCCTTTGTGTCTTTATTTTTATGTCTTGGTAACTCATTTTGAATAGTGCTTGTCCTTTTTCTAAAGGAGAATTCCCACCCTGTTGCTTCTTAGAAATATTATATCAGTTATTTATGTTTTAATACCAATTTTCATTAATTTGATGTTTTCCAAATGTTCAACACAAGGTCCCATTTTCTTATGAGTCAGTGAAGTCCTAATGCATGTTCAGAGCTAAACATGGAGATCATAGAGTGTAGCAGCACTCTATACAGAAAGCATGTCCTCCTGGTTTGGGAAGGAGCAAGCACTGCTTTGAGGTTAACAAAACAAAGGGAGGGTTAATACCTCTTACTCTCAAATTAAGTGTAATCTTTATTGGAAAAATTATGATCTCTTCTAGTACTTACTGTCTAACAGGATGTGCTAACATCAGGCCCCTGTGAGAAATATGGCAGCGAAGACACAAAAGTGGCCTAGGCATAAGACACTAGAAAGTTAAAAGATGTTCAGATGTTTAAAAGATGTTTAGATGTATAGAGTTTATAATATCCAAGTCACCTGAAGACAATTACCAGAGAGTTCACTCGTTTGTTTTAAGATCTCAATTGTATGATAAAGTTGCCTAAACTTTAATAGTAGTAGTAGTAGTAGTAGAAGTTAAGCTTGTACTGTCTTGACTCCTCTCACAGTGTGCTGGGATTCAGTTGGTAACAGTTATCCTAAATGTAGGTAGAAATTATTCATCTCCATGGATGTATGATATGTTCTACTTTAAGTGTAGAAATGATTATCAGTTGAGTTCTTTCACTGCAAGCAGTTAAATGTTGAAAAGTGAATAAAATGGAGATTTGTTGAAGGCAATTATGGTAGCATATAGGATTGAAAATGGCACCCCACTCCAGTACTCTTGCCTGGAAAATCCCATGGACGGAGGAGCCTTGTAGGCTGCAGTGCATGGGGTCGCTGAGTCGGACATGACTGAGCAACTTCACTTTCACTTTTCACTTTGATGCACTGGAAAAGGAAATGGCAAACCCACTCTAGTGTTCTTGCTTGGAGAATCCCAGGGATGGGGGAGCCTGGTGGGCTCCCATCTATGGGGTCGCGCAGAGTCGGACACGACTGAAGCGACTCAGCAGCAGCATAGGATTGAAAGAACAGAATAGCTGAATCAACTGAAAAGGAACAAACAGATCAACTTTGGTGCTTCTGGCACTAGACTGTGGACTTTGAGAGCTTGTTTATCAAATTATCTGTGGTGAAAGACATCTATATCTGCTGGTTTTTAATTCACTATTTTTTCTTTTAAATAGCTGTTTTGGTTTTGAGCATATTACTGTTTATATGTAAGTACTATTTAATTTAGATAGTGTATTATTTCCTTAACCAGCCTATCTCTGTGGATGTCCTTGGGTTAGCTTTTTGCTTCAGTGTTCAGTTCCTTCATGGATTTGTGTTTTCTCATAGGTTTTTGACCTCTGAAGGTGTCTCTTAACTTTCTTTCAACTCTGCGTATATAGAGATGGTCTTTAAATTTTATTCAGCATTTTTAGGTGTTCTGTACTGTGAAAGGTTCTCAGCATGTCTAATCTGCTTTGTTTCTAGAAATGTCTCAGTCTCTTCACCTGCACCTTCTTGTTAAAGATGCATCAGACCATACTATTCCCCTGCCTAGTATCTTTTATAAGTCTTACCTAGCCCTTCTCTTATCTACTCCTTGCTCTCTGTTCAGGTTTACTTTAGATTACTTTCACTTGGTGCGGTCCAGCAGTACAGAATATTCTTCTCAACTCAGCCATACTCTCAACTCCTGCATATATAGTTACCTCTTCCTGCCCTATATCCTGTAAGTTTCTTCTTTATATCGCATCTGAAGTGTCATTTCCTCAGAAAGACTTGCTTGATCACTTGCACTGCCTTGGTGCTCATTGTCAGGTTCCCCTAGCATCCTGTGCTTTCCTTTTTACTACATATTTTGCTCTTCTAATTACTTAATTAGTGTCTGTTTTCTCTCAAAGGATAGAGACTGTGTTAGCCTTTTTGATCACGATATTCCTAGCCAGTAGCACAGTGCCTGGCACATAGTGGATATGCTTAAAATATTTGCTATTTAACATTGATATTTACGATTTATTGTTGGACCATCTTATTAATTAAATAGTGTGGGGAATGGTATTACAATTAAATCATTCTCTTGACTAGGTTTAGTTGTTTTTTTATTTTTTAATTGGCTTGCCTTCAAGCCATAGATATATTGAATTTTTTTTTTATTTTGAAATAAACTTATAGAAACATTGCAGGAAGAGTACAGAGGGTTCATGTATACTCTTCATCTGGTTGTCCTATAATGTTGACATCTTACATGATCATAGTGAAATTATCGAAACCAGAAAACTCACGTGTTGGTACAATACTACTGAATAAACTATAGACTTTATTAGAATTCTACCAGATTTTTTCCTTGTGTTCTTTTCTGTGCAAGAATCCAGTTCAGGATCCCACATTACACTGAGTTGTTTATCTCTTTAGTTTCCTTCGATCTGTAACATTTCTTTAGTCATGACTTTGACACTTTGATACTATATATATGCTATATACTTTGATGAGTTTTTTTTTTTTAACAGTATCTAGGTTTACTTTTGTCAGATGTTTTTTCATTAATAGATTCAGATCATGCCTTTTTGTCAGAAATACCAAAGAAGTGATATGTCCTTCAAAATACACCATTTCAGGGGTACATGATGTTGACATGTCCCATTTTACTACTGATATTAACTCTGATTACTTGCTTAAAGTATCACCTAGTTTCTGCACTGTAAAGCTCCTATTTTCCCCTTTGTATTGATAAATATCTTCTTGCTCCTCAGACTTTTGCTCTTTGCTTTTAGCATCTGTGGGTGGATCTTGCCTGCAACAGTTTAATATTGTGGTATTTGCCTAATGGTGAGTTTGTGGTGTTCACATTTCTTCTATCTTTATTAATTAGAATTCTCCTATAATGGAGAGTTGTCTTTTCTCCCACATTTATTATTCAGTTATTTTTACTAATATGGACCTGTGGATATTTGTTTTATTCTATGAATTATAATTTATTCTATCATTTATTTTATTGCTCTGGCCATTGGGAGCTTTTCCACGCTGGCTTCTGTGTCAATTTTGACATCTCCCAGTCCTTTTGTGAGAATTTCTTATTTTCTGATATCACAAGATATTCCAGGGGCATCTTGTATTTTCCCTGCTGTAGCACTACAATCATTTCCTAAGAGCCCTGACTTCTGTTAATTGGGGAATGGTATTTAGAAGTCAAGACCTTCTAAAGGTATTTAGAAGTCAAGTGAATGCTGGGTTTCCTCATTGTCGTTAAGAGAATCAGAGAATCATTTTCCTATACTCTGAGAGCAGATGGAGCAGGAAAAATGTATGTGCGAGTGTGTGTGAGAGAATGTGTGTGTGTTAACCGTTGCATATATACATATCTGTATTGTTTTGTCTATTTATGTATATATTAACAACCATGAATTCACACTGGTATCTCTGATTTACTCTAACACATAAGGTTCACTGTAGCTTTTTTCCTTTTCTGGCCCCCTAAGACTTAGTTCCCTAATACCCTTTCTCCTATTCTGTGCCTGAAATTACCTGATACTCCTTGTCCCAAGAGATAATAGACTATTCACAGCCAATATTTTCTTTTATTCCATAGGAATTTCGATGTAATATATGTCATCCAGTCTCAAAGCAAATAGAAAAGTTGCTTATATTGGGTTTACCAAAAAGTTCATTTGGGTTTTTCCATAACGCCTTACAGTAAAACCCTAATGAACTTTTTGGCCAATCCAGTAGTTTTGTGTTCTTTACTAGAATTATTATTTTTTTATTGGGGTCTAGTTGCTTAAAATGTTGTGTTAACTTCTGCTGTACAATAACATAAATCAGCTATATGTATACATACAGCCCCTTCCTCTTGGATCTTCTCCCACCCCCATTCCATCCATCTCGATTACCACAGAGCACCAAGCTGAGCTCCCTGTGCTATGCAGTAGGCTCCCACTAGCTCTCTGTTTTACACATGGCAGTGCACACACGTCAGTCCCAATCTCCCAATTAATCTCATCCCCCTGCCCCGTGTCCACATGTCTGTTCCCTGTGTCTGCATCTCTGTTCCTGCCCTGTAAATAGGTTCATCTATACCATTTTCCTAGATTCCACATACATGTGTTAATGGATGATATTTGTTTTTCTGACCTTCTTCACTCTGTATGACATACTCTAGGTCCATCCATGTCTCTGCAGATAATCCAGTTTTATTCCTTTTTATGGCTGAGTGATACTCCATTACGTATATGTACCACATCTTCTTTATCCACTCATCTGTCAATTACAGTCAATAATTAAATGTGTTAGATATGTTCAGGGTTATTCTGGTCAGTAATATTTCCAGAAAGGCTTTTGAGTAGGGTGTCAGGGAACAAGGGAAATAATGTGAATATGAAAGTTGAGGCTGGGGAAGAGACAGTTTTGGGGTGCATAGGAAGAAAATGTTCAGGGAGAAGAACAACTTGTGTTGAGGTCCAAAGGTAAGAGAAGTACGACTGATTCAGGGAACTGAATATAGTTCAGAATAGCTATAGAGGTTGAGACTTAAAGGTTCTAATTTCATACTAGAATTAGTTTCATAGTAGTTAGAAAAGATGCTTGCTATGATTTCAACTTTCTTAAATTTATTAAGATTTATTTTACTGCCTACCACATGATCTATCCCAGAGAATATCCCATGTATACTTGGGAAGAATATGTACACACATACCTCAGAGATATTGTAGGTTTGCTTCCAGACCACCACAATAAAGTGAATATTGCAACAAAGCATGTCAAAATTTTTTGGTCTCCTAGCTCAAATGAAAATTATGTTTATACTGTATTGTAGTCTATTAAGTATGTACTAGCATTATGACTAAAAAATGTACATATCTCAATTTAAAAAATGCTTTATTGCTAAATACATGCTAATCATCATCTGTGCCTTCAACAAGTTGTAATCTTTTTGCTGGTGGAGGATCTTGCCTGGATGTTGAAAGCTTCTGACTGACTGGGGTAGTGGTTGCTAAAAGTTGTGGTTGTGGCAATATCTTAAAGTAAGATGACAATGAAGTTTGCCTCCTCTGTTGACTCTTCCTTTCTCAGATGATTTTTCTGTATCATGCATTGCTGTTTTACCCTCAGAACTTCTTTCAGAATTGGAGTCAGCCTTCTCAAATCATGCCACTGCTTTATCAACTAAGTAATATTCTAAATCCTTTGTTGTCACTTCACCAGTCTTCACAACATCTTCACCAGGACTCGACTCCATCTCAACAAACTGTTTTCTTTGCTTATCCATTAAAAAGCAACATCTAATTTGTTTAAATTTTATCATGAGATTGCCGTAATTCAGTCACATCTTTTAGACTCTACTTTTTTTGGAGCGAGGGAGGGAATCTACTGTTTTATCTAACTCTTACAGTGATCTATGAGTTATATTCAGATCCGCAAGTTACCCACTTCCTTACTGGCACAGTCTTAAGTCTTTTTTTTCTTCCCTTTTTAAAAAAAAATTTACTAGAATATAGTTGCTTTACAATGTTGTGTTAGTTTCTACTGTACAGTGAAGTAAATCAGCCATATGTATACATATATTCCCACTTTTTTAGATTTCCTTAGGCTTCACTTTTCATCCTAATTCTCTTGCTCTTTCCTTCAAAGCTTTTAGTTATATCCTCCATGGAAGTCTTGATCCCTTCAAGTTATGGAATCAGCCTCTTCCAAAGTCATGTTAATGTTGATATTTTAACCTCTTTCCATTAATCATGAATGTTCTTAATGGCATCAAGAATAGTGACTCCTTTCCAGAAGATTTCCTATTTATGTTGCCTATATCCATCAAATGAATCCTTATCTGTAACAACTATAGCCTTACGAAATATATTTCTTAAATAATAAGACCTGAAAGCTGAAATTTCTCTTGGTCTGTAGACTGCAGAATGAATGTTGTGTTAACAGGCATGAAAAACAGCACTGATCTCATTGCACATCCCCATCAGAACTCTTGGGTGCCCAGGCGCATTGTCAGCACTAACATTTTGAAAGAAATAGCTTTTACTAAGCAGTAAGTCTCAATGGTGGGCTTAAAATATTTAGTAAACTATGTTATAAACAGATGTCCTGTCATGCAGGAGTTGTTCCATTTACAAAGCAGAGGCAGAGTAGATTGAGCATAATTCTTTTTTTTTTTTTTTATTAGTTGGAGGCTAATTACTTTACAACATTTCAGTGGGTTTTGTCATACATTGATATGAATCAGCCATAGAGTTACACGTATTCCCCATCCCGATCCCCCATCCCACCTCCCTCTCCACCCGATTCCTCTGGGTCTTCCCAGTGCACCAGGCCCGAGCACTTGTCTCATGCATCCCACCTGGGCTGGTGATCTGTTTTACCATAGATAATACACATGCTGTTCTTTCGAAACATCCCACCCTCACCTTCTCCCACAGAGTTCAAAAGTCTGTTCTGTCCTTCTGTGTCTCTTTTTCTGTTTTGCATATAGGGTTATCGTTACCATCTTTCTAAATTCCATATATATGTGTTAGTATGCTGTAATGTTCTTTATCTTTCTGGCTTACTTCACCCTGTATAATGGGCTCCAGTTTCATCCATCTCATTAGAACTGATTCAAATGAATTCTTTTTAACAGCTGAGTAATATTCCATGGTGTATATGTACCACAGCTTCCTTATCCATTCGTCTGCTGATGGGCATCTAGGTTGCTTCCATGTCCTGGCTATTATAAACAGTGCTGCAATGAACACTGGGGTGCACGTGTCTCTTTCAGATCTGGTTTCCTCAGTGTGTATGCCCAGAAGTGGGATTGCTAGGTCATATGGCAGTTCTAATTCCAGTTTTTTAAGAAATCTCCACACTGTTCTCCATAGCGGCTGTTCTAGTTTGTATCCCCGCCAACAGTGTAAGAGGGTTCCCTTTTCTCCACACCCTCTCCAGCATTTATTGCTTGTAGACTTTTGGATAGCAGCCATCCTGACTGGTGTGTAATGGTACCTCATTGTGGTTTTGATTTGCATTTCTCTGATAATGAGTGATGTTGAGCGTCTTTTCATGTGTTTGTTAGCCATCTGTATGTCTTCTTTGGAGAAATGTCTGTTTAGTTCTTTGGCCCATTTTTTGATTGGGTCATTTATTTTTCTGGAATTGAGCTGCAGGAGTTGCTTGTATATTTTTGAGATTAATCCTTTGTCTGTTTCTTCATTTGCTATTATTTTCTCCCAATCTGAGGGCTGTCTTTTCACCTTGCTTATAGTTTCCTTTGTTGTGCAAAAGCTTTTAAGTTTCATTAGGTCCCATTTGTTTATTTTTGCTTTTATTTCCAATATTCTGGGAGGTGGGTCATAGAGGATCTTGCTGTGATTTATGTCGGAGAGTGTTTTGCCTATGTTCTCCTCTAGGAGTTTTATAGTTTCTGGTCTTACATTTAGATCTTTAATCCATTTTGAGTTTATTTTTGTGTATGGTGTTAGAAAGTGTTCTAGTTTCATTCTTTTACAAGTGGTTGACCAGTTTTCCCAGCACCACTTGTTAAAGAGGTTGTCTTTTTTCCATTGTATATCCTTGCCTCCTTTGTCACAGATAAGGTGTCCGTAGGTTTGTGGATTTATCTCTGGGCTTTCTATTCTGTTCCTTTGATCTATATTTCTGTCTTTGTGCCAGTACCATACTGTCTTGATGACTATGGCTTTGTAGTAGAGCCTGAAGTCAGGCAGGTTGATTCCTCCAGTTCCATTCTTCTTTCTCAAGATTACTTTGGCTTCAAGAGTGCCCACTCTCACCACTACTATTGAACATAGTGTTGAAAGTATGGAAGTTTTGGCCACAGCAATCAGAGCAGAAAAAGAAGTAAAAGGAATCCAGATAGGAAAAGAAGAAGTGAAACTCTCGCTGTTTGCAGATGACATGATCCTCTACATAGAAAACCCTAAAGACTCTTCCAGAAAATTACTAGAGCTAATCAATGAATATAGTAAAGTTGCAGGATATAAAATTAACACACAGAAATCCCTTGCATTCCTATATACTAACAATGAGAAAACAGAAAGAGAAATTAAGGAAACAATACCATTCACCATTGCAACAAAAAGAATAAAATACTTAGGAGTATATCTACCTAAAGAAACAAAAGACCTATACATAGAAAACTATAAAACACTGATGAAAGAAATCAAAGAGGACACAAACAGATGGAGAAACATACCGTGTTCATGGATTGGAAGAATCAATATTGTCAAAATGGCTATACTACCCAAAGCAATCTATAGATTCAATGCAATCCCTATCAAGCTACCAACGGTATTTTTCACAGAACTAGAACAAATAATTTCACAATTTGTATGGAAATACAAAAAACCTTGAGTAGATTGAGCATAATTCTTAAGGGTTCTAGGATGTTTGAAATGATTAATAGTCATTGCTTCAACTTCAGGTACCCTGCTGCATTTGCCCCTAATGAAAGAGTCCCCCCATTCTTAAGCTTTTAAGCCAAGCATTGATTTCTCTCTAGCTGTGAAAGTCCTGGATAACATTCTTTTCCAATAGAAGGTTGTTTTATCTACATGGAAAATCTGTTGTTTAGTGTAGCTACTTTCATTCAGTAAGGCTGTGGCTGGTTTAATCTTCTATTCAAACTGCTAAACTTTCTCTATCAGCAGTAAGGCTGTTTTACTTTATCGTTTATGTGTTAACTGAATTAACACTTTTCATTTCCTTTAAGAACTTTTCCCTTGTATTTACAGTTTGGCAGACTGGCATAGGAGGCCTAGCTTTTGGCCTGTCTTGGCTTTGATGTGTCTTCTTCACTAAGCTTAAATATTTCTAGCCTTTTGGTTTCAGGTGAGATGTGTGACTCTTTCACCTGAACGCTTAGAGGCCATTGTAGAGTTACTAATTGGCCTAATATCAACGTTATTGTGTCTTGGGGAATCAGGAGAAGGAGACTGGTGAATGGCTAGTTGGTTGAGCAGTCACAGAACACATTCAGTGTTTATGGTAAAATTTGCCATCTTATACGGTGTGGTTCATGGTGCCCCAAAATAATTACAATAGTAACATCAGACATCCCAAGTCATCATAAAAAAAGTATAATAATAATGAGAAAGTTTGGAATATTGTGAGAATTACCAAGATGTAACACAGAGACATGCAGTGAACAGATGTTGTTGGGAAAGTGGCGCAAATAGACTTGCTTGATTCAGAGTTGCCACAAACTTTCAATCTGTAAAAATGAAATATCTGTAAAGTGCAGTAAAGCTAAAATGAGGTACACCTGTATTCTGCTGCTGTTGGATGGTATGTTCTATAAGTCTGGTTTAACTTGTTCAAATCCAGTGTTTCCTTATTGATATTCTGTCTGGATGATCTGTGCATTGTTTGAAGTGATTTATTGAAGAACCCTACCACTATTTTATTGCTTTCTATTTCTCCCTTAGATGTGGGGTCCAGTCCTTTTTCCCCTCTTGGTGAAGCTGGGCGTTCCCTCCCGATTGTCTGGTGATTTGCCAGGGATGGGGTTTATGGCCAGAATGTGTCTCATCCTTTCCTAGTGATTTCAAGTGGATGTGTAGGCATTTTTTCCTTCACCTGATATGTAGGAGTCACTCACCTCATTTCTGGATTACTTTCTGAGTAGTTCTAGATTCAGTGTTGGAGAAGGCAATGGCAGCCCACTCCAGTACTCTTGCCTGGAAAATCCCGTGGATGGAGGAGCCTGGTAGGCTGCAGTCTGTGGGGTCACTAAGAGTTGGACACGACTGAGTGACTTCACTTTCCTGCATTGGAGAAGGAAATGGCAACCCACTCCAGTGTTCTTGCCTGGAGAATCCCAGGGATGGGGGAGCCTGGTGGGCTGCCGTCTATGGGATCACACAGAGTCGGAAGCGACTTAGAAGTAGCAGCTGCAGCAGCACATTCAGTGTGTCTGAGGGAAGAGATGAATTCAAGAGTTGTCTGTGTTGCCATCTTGAACTAGAACACTCAATCCATGTTTTAAGAGAGATGCAGCTATAAAGTATGTTTAGTTGTTCATTTGTCTATATTTAATTAAGAGCCCAAACTGATTTTTAGATTAGGAATTAGTTAAGGTTTTTTAATTGAATTGAATATGTTCATTTTTCCTCAAGGAAATAGAAACCTGACCACTTTCTATTACCAAATCTTCTATTTAAACATAAAATCACTAAGATTTTTTTAAAAACTGATTTTAGTAGCCAGTTTGTTTCATTATTGCTTTATCTGTTTTTCCTTTGTTGTCTCATCTTTCTTAATGTGATTCAGGGATGCATTTTTAAAGTTGTCTGTCAGTCATTGGAAGAGTCTCTTTATTAATGGCTATTTTTCTGTTCTAATTTGAAGACTACTGAACAGTCTTAGAATATAGAGGAGGAGGGAAGTGTATAACGTTCTGGCTTTGAGGCAATTGGAGCTGAGAACTTAATTTTTTTTTTTTAGTTGACATGTTGCTGTGAAGTCAGAATAAAATTTGGAAATATTGGGGAAGTTTTTCAACAAAGGTGTAATTTATGGATCTTAAAGAAGTAACAAAGAGTACAACATGCTTGATTTTTCAATACTTTTTTTGTTAGAAAGCTGTGTTTCCTAACTTTTCATATCTGACTGGAATATTGATGTTATGTCTTATAAAAGCATTCTATCTTTAGCTACCTGCTTGCTGCTTCAGAGAGAAATTACTGTCGTTCTTTGAAATAACTGTCATTCTTTGAAAGCTTTATTCTTGGAATAAGTAACCAGAGTGGTTATAATTCTTATGGTTCATTCTTGTTTT
Organism: Cervus canadensis; assembly: GCF_019320065.1. Lineage (NCBI taxonomy): Eukaryota > Metazoa > Chordata > Mammalia > Artiodactyla > Cervidae > Cervus > Cervus canadensis. Next base: position 18,170,410 of record NC_057398.1, on the reverse strand, counting down.
CATCTTTGCAAAAAGAAAACCCTGAAAATTCAGTTAAACTACTACCTCTCAAGTAATCATCAGATATTTTGTATTTGTCTATGGCCATGCCACCCTGAACATGCCTTATCTCTGAAGCTAAGTGGGGTTGGGCCTGGTTAGTACTTGTATGGGATTTATTTTGGTTTGTTTTTAGTAAATACAATCTTAATGTATATAACCTGTTGCTTTATAGAAGTGAAAAACCTATGATTACTGGATAGCTTTAAACTGCATAGATTTGATTAACAAAGTAGCTTTAAATAATGGCATATACTTTCTAGTTAATGTAAAATAATTAGGCTAACAGAATTAACAAATGAAAGTCCTTCAGTGAAGAATAGATAATTCACTTAACAATATCATCTGTATACAAATCAGTGTTTTGTCCTGTTGGTGAAATGGAGAAACAGTACTATAAAGAGTTCTTACTGTCCTTTAGGGGAATCCAGCTCCGTCTTCCACATGTACTAATTCCTGAAACCGATTTGCCTCAGTCATTGCCAGGCAGTTGTCCAAGAGTCCCCTTTCAGATGGCCTTTCTCTGATTTTATAAAAGAAAGGCTTGTTTCTTATTAAATCTGAATTGACTCTCTGGCTCCCAAACAAAGGAATACTCTTAAATACTCAAATATTTGATGTCGATGTTGAGAAAGTGAGTGATTAACAGGGAAACAAATCTTTCTGAAGTCAAATTGTTTTCAGTGAAATTGAAGAATGACTTTTTTGTCACCCTGTACATTATTAAAACTGTGTGTGTGTGCTCACTCAGTTGTATGCAAATCTTTGCAGCCCCATGGACTGTATGTAGCCTGCCAGGCTCCTCTCTCCAATAATTTTCTAAGGAAGAATACTGGAGTGGGTTGTCATTCCCTACTCCAGGGGATCTTCCCCACCCAGGGATCCTGCATCTCCCTCATCTCTTCCATTGGCAGGCAGATTCTTTACCACTAGCACCACCTGGGAAACCCCAGCAACAGATCTATATACAGGTTTTGGAAAACATTTGGAAGGAGTTCAAAGAATTGATGTTGCTACTTTCATTCCAGTCTACTTATTTATCTTTCTAGGAATAAAGTAACATTTATCAATGGATATAGGAACTAATTGGGAGAAAAAGTATCATCCATTTAAAGATGAGATTTATTTTCAAATTACCAATAACATTTTACTTTTTATATCTGATGTTTATCAAAGCTTATTACATACTTGTTGTACTGATGTAGTATGATGTAGTATGTTCTAATAATAGTAATGATAGCTCAATCCAGAAGAAATTCTAATATTTGAATTTTATGGTTTGAAAAGTTGTATTTAAATTTTCATTTATCTACATTTAATATCTAGGAAGTACAGTATTGATAATCATAAATGACTTCCAGATCCAAAACTATATTAGAATAAATTTTGTAATGTAAGTAGAATGGAAATGTAAGTTAAAGAAAAAAAATGAAATTATATAACATTTCCAAATATTAAGAGCTCATTTATGTATTTGATAATGAATGGATGATCATATTGCAATGATCATATTGCTATGGCATTTAAATTCCATTAGTTACGTTTAAACCAATGTCATATTAATTTAAAATGCAAATAATTATGATGCATCAAAAATTTCATTGCTTATAACTATTTAAATGTGCTCAAAACATTTTGTCATAATTTTATTCAAGATAGTTTTTCAAAAATTTTTTTAGAGGTTTTGAAAGCAAAAAATACTTGAAAACACTGGTATACATGATTTGTTTTGCTATTGAATTATCCCCTCTTTGGAATTATTTATTGCTATTTCATTTATTTTGATCATCTGATGACCAGACTCATTGGAAAAGGCCCTGATGCTAGGAAAGATCAAGGGCAGAACAAGAGGGTGTCAGAGGATGAGATGGCTGGATGGTATCAATGATAACAATGAACATGAACTTGGTCAGACTCTGGGAGATGGTGAGGGACAAGGAGGCCTGGCGTGCTGCAGTCCATGGGGTCGCAGAGAGTTGGACATGACTGGACAACTGAGCAACAACAATAATTTCATCTGTTGGTGGTTTTTGACTAGCAGACATTAGATCAGCATTCATTGGGGTGATAAATAATTCCAATTATGTCAAAGCTAGTGCCAATGAGATAATTTCATCTCAATTATATGTCACTAGAGGAACCAGAGATCAAATTGCCAACATCTTGGGTCATAGAGAAAGCAAAGGAATTCCAGAAAAATATCTACTTCTGCTTCATTGAGTACACTAAAGCCTTTGATTGTGTGGATCACAACAAACTGTGGGAAATTCTTAAAGAGATGGGAATACCTATCTCAGGAGACCTTAGTGTCTAATGAGAAATCTGTATGCAAGTCAAGAAGCAACAGTTAGAACTGGACCTGGAACAGTAAGCTGGTTCAAAATTGGGAAAGGAGTTTGTCAAGGCTGTATATTGTCACCCTGCTTGTTTAATTTATATGCAGAGTACATCATGCGAAATGCTGGGCTAGATGAAGCACAAGCTGGAATCAAGATTGCCGGGAGAAATATCAATAACCTCAGATATAGAATGACACCACCCTTATGGCAGAAAATGAAGAAGAACTAAAGAGCCTCTTGATGAAAGTGAAAGAGAAGAGTGAAAAAATTGGTGTAAAACTCAACATTCAGAAAACTAAGATCATGGCATCAGGTCCCATCACTTCATGGCAAATAGATGGGGGAACAATGGAAACAGTGACAGACTTTATTTTGGGGGGCTCCAAAATCACTGCAGATGGTAACTGTAGCCATGAAATTAAAAGAGGCTTTCTCCTTGGAAAGAAAGCTATGACAGAACTAGACAGCATATTAAAAAGCAGAGACATTACTTTGTCAACAAAGGTCCGTCTAGTCAAAGCTATGGTTTTTCCAGTAGTCATTTATGAATATGAGAATTGGACTGTAAAGAAAGCTGAGCACCAGAGAATTGATGCTTTTGATGGTGGAGAAGACTCTTGAGAGTCCTTTGGACTGTAGGAATATCAAACCAGTCAATCCTAAAGGAAATCAGTCCTGAATATTCATTGGAAGGACTGATGCTGAAGCTGAAACTCCAATACTTTCGTCACTTGATGCGAAGAACTGACTCATTGGAAAAGACCCTGATGCTGGGAAAGATTGAGAGCAAGAGGAGAAGGGGATGATAGAGGATGAGATGGTTGGATGGCATCACTGACTCAAGGGATGTGAGTTTGAACAAGCTCCGGGAGCTGGTGCTGGACAGAGAAGCCTTGCAGCCCGTGGATTCACAAAGAGTTGGATACGACTGAGCAACTGAACTGAACTGATACCAGATCTGATTAGTGTCCCCACATCTCCTCATTTACAAAACATATCTGATCACACAAGGATGTCTCATTGGTCATAGGAAAAGGCTAGGCCTTTGTGCTACAGGGCCTGACTGATCTGGCCCCTGCTTGCTTGTCTAGCCTTAACTGCCACCGGTGTCCTCCTTGCTCCCTGGATTGCTGTTACACTGTCCTCTTCAGTTTCTCAAATGTCTCCTGCTCGTTTCATTTTACAATATCATGTTATATGCTGTTCCTGCTGCTTGGAGTGCTTCTGCTGCTCTAGCGAATGCTTACTTACCTGTCAGATTTCATCTCAGATGACTTTCAGAGACTCCCTCACTGCCCCTCTCCCAATTCTTGCAGACTAGATTGGGTCCACTAATTTTTTTTATTTTTACCTTTACTTTTTTCTTCAGACCCATATTACAGTTCATATATTTGTGTGAGTATTTGATTAAAGTCTGCTTCCTTGTGTAAGGTGTAATCTCTGAGGGCAGAGTTTATATGTATCTTGCTTATCATTATATTCCTAGCACCTGGCTCATTGCCTGATTCATGGGAGGGACTTACTGCTTGTTGAATGAATGACACTGAATTAGTCCTATTTCTACTACACCAGTGATTTTAGAGTAACATTTTAATGTTTGAAATCCTTCTTTGCCATATGCTTTATATAATCACCCATCTGTTGATGAAGTAGCATTTGGGAAAAAATAGAATTTTAAGTTATTTATTCCTTATTTGTAAATCACACTTTTAAAAAAATCTCAGAACACTTTTTTTTTTCCTAAAAGCGTGGAACCAGTAGTGCTAAATATTCTTCCTATATTTGATGGAACCTAGTCACATGTTAATTTTTATTTATCAGCCATCTTCATTTATGAATAGTTTTTGAGATGCTAAGAAGCCATAGAAGCTATTGCATATGGAATATAATAAAAATGCAGAGATGGTGGTAATATTAAAGTTTATGCCTCTCAAACTATTTTTCCACAGAATCATATTCTTGAAAATTTTAATAAATGTTCTTCACCCCCTTCCCTAGCCTCCCTCTACCCCCAAGAAAGATTGTGTTTTTATAAATAACTTTCAGAAACAGTATACTACTTCTCCTCCTTATAAAATAATAACAATGTATGTTTGCATAGTAAAGCTTTTTCCTTGAAGCAAAGTTTCTCAACTTGGTGGTGGTAACATTTCGGGTTCTCTGTTGAGGAAGAGGAAAGAGAGAAGATGATGTCCTGAGCCTTATAGGGTGTTTAACAGCATCCTTGGCCTCTATCCCCTAAACTCCAGTAACACCCTCTTAGTTTTAAGAAACAGAAATGCCTCTAGACATTTACAAATGACCCCCAGGAGACAAAATCATCCCTCATTGAGAATTACTACATTAGAGAGATCAGCTTATACTTGTATTTCCCAGACTTACTTGAATTCCTTGAAATTCTTCTCCTCCTCCTTTCCTGTCATCTCTATACATAATGTCCTGGGAAATGGTATTTTAGATTATCTTTTTAGTAAAACTAAACTAATTCTACTTTTTTCTTCTACTTTTTAGACTCCTCCTTAAAACCCTTCAAAACTTTCCATTGCACTTTGAATGAAATTTAAACTCAACATGATCTTCCTGTATGTAAAGGCCTTTGCTTACTTCCCTGACCTTACCTCCTGTCACATTATACTGTCAGTCCCATTGTGATCTGCTTTCAGGTCCCCTCCGGCACCCGAATTTCTTTCCTAATGCACTGTTCCTTCTGTTGGTAATCATTTGCCCTTTCTTTTCCTTATGTTTTAGGTTCAGGTTTCAGATAAAAAGTTATCTCCTATGGAAAGGTCTTTTCTGATGATCTCTTAGCTTGCCAAAAAGAATAGTCATCCATTCTGGTTCTTCAGTCTATCTCAATACCCTGTTTGTGTTTTCATTATACCTTCTAGTTTGTAACTCTTTGTGTGGGTTTTTTCCCTTTCTGCTTCTGTCATTAGACTATAGACTTTATGAGGGCAGAAACCACATCTATCTTGTTCTTCTATCTCCAGCGTTTAGCACAGAGCCCGTCATCTATAGGACAATAATTATTTGTTGAATAAATAAATAGGCTTTAATGTTTCAGTGTGTTTCTGTTATAGGGTTAAACTTGGAGTTAAAATATTTTTTATTGAGTTATAATTCAGATACCGTAAAATTTCACCCTTTGAAAATACAAATTTAGTGGCTTCTAATATATTCACAAGATTGCACAACCATCACTACTGTCTTAATTCCAAGACATTTTTATCATTCCCAGTCTCCCTCCCCACATCCCCTGCCAACTACTAGTCTACTTTCTGTCTTTATGGATTTAACTGTTCTGGACATATCGTATAAAATGGGATTTTGTAATATGTTATATTTAGTGTTATCTTCTTTTCCATAATACTCTCAAGGTCTGTTCTGTAGCATGTATATTACTACTACATGCTGTATGTGTTGTAGCATGTATAATACTACTACTGCGTCTTATGGTTGAATAATATTTTATTACATGGATATGCCATGTTTTGTTTATCCTACTTCAGTTTAGAGACTCTTCTATTATTTCCACTTTTTGGCTATTATGAATAATGCTGCTCTGGGCATTCATGCACAATTTTTTTTTTTCACTTCTCTTGGGTATATACCTAGAAGTGGAATTGCCAGATCATATGGTAGCTCTGTAATACTTTGAGGAACTTAAACATTTTTCCCAAGTGCCTGCATCATTTCATATTCTCACCAGCAATATACAAGAGTATCAGTTTGTCTCCACCGTTGCCAACACTTGTTGTCTTTTTTCTTTTTTTTTGAGATATGTCTGTTCAGATCCTTGCCCATTTTTAAAATTAGCTTTAATTGGGCTATTTATCTTTTAGTTGTTGAGTTTTAGGAGTTCTGGGTATTAGATTCTTATCTGACATATGGTTTGCACATATTTTCTTCCATTCTCTGGTTGTCTTTTCACTTTCTTGATAGTGCCCTTTTAAACACCTAAGTTTTTAATTTTGATGAATTCCACTTTATCAGTATTTTCTTTTATTATTTATACTTTTGGAAAGTTATCTTAGGAAACATTGCCTCATCTAAGATCATGAAGATTTATACCTGTTTTTCTTTACAAGTTTTATACTTTTCAAATTTATATTTGGGTCAGCATCATTCCTTTGTACACAAATATTTAATTGTTGGAGTTTAGTCTTTTTATTTTTTTAATTTATTTTATTTTATTTTTTTTTGAGTTTAGTCTTTTTAAACTTTAATAGAGAGTTACAGTTTTCTCAAAATTATTATGAAACAAATATGTTTCATATTTACAATTTAAAAAATGAAATATGGAGTGCATACTGTGTACCAGACATTATGCTGGACATAGGATCTGTAAAGATAAAAAAATATATAATTCTTACCTTCAATCTCTCAAAGCTCTGGAAATTAAGAAAACTGAAAGTAGTCGTAAAAATTTGAGGTTACTAATTGTTTTAAAGAATTGGTTTTTGAGAGATTTTATGTGAAAATAAGATGACACTTATGGTAAAATATATATATATATGTATATAGTCCTGAAAATTGCTATAAAAAGCACTTGATGGTGGTTGCTATGCAGTAAGAATATTTTACCTTGATTAGTACTCTTAGAGTTATTTGCTAATAACTTACTAATTTTGGGAGTGGTAGATGAGAAAGAAATGGTCTGCCATCCACAAATGGAAAGTAGAGATAAAACTGTAACAGAAATGACAGATCTCTCGTTATTCTCTCGCTCTCTTTCTCTCTCTCTCTCTTTAATATAACTGACGTATTAATATTTATTTAATTAAGAGCAAAGGGTCTTTACAGCTGTACTCTCTGAGTCATTCTTTGCCAGTTCTGGATTTTTTTCCCCCACCCTTTCATCTTTCTTCCTTTTTTTCCTCTTGATGTTAATCTTATGTTTGTTGATAGATCTTGCTAATATATGGACATATTTACACAAGATTTCTTTGAACTAAATTTAGTCTTTTGTAACTAATTGAATTGATAGTTTTGTAACTGATTGACATTAGGACATGTTGGGGTTTTTTTCCTAATAATACAATAGAGGATAAAATTAAAATTTTTAAAAAGTGGGTAGATAAGTAGAGTAAGATATTGCTCTTATTCTAAATAAACTATAGCCAGATATATTATAAAAGCAGCATCTGGAAATTTCCCAGGCTGTCTGGTTGTTAGGACTCAGTGCTTTCACTATGGGGGCCCGAGTTCAGTCCCAGATATGGGAACTAAGATCCTGAAAGCCATTTAGAGAGGCCAGAAGAAAAAACAGAGTAGCATATACCATGGAGCATCTTTTAACTCAAGGTCAGTTTTTCAAAAAGCTTTGACCTGCTTTATTGTTTGAAAAAATAATTCTCACTGGCCTTGGGCAGTTACAGCCTTTATTGTACCTCAGCTGCTAAGCTTACATGAGGAACTTAAAGTAGCCATCCTTTCTTTACTGCAAAATTAGTAGAATCCTGCATAAATTGTTCAGTTCTAAAGCATAAGAATAGAGAAGTAGTAGTGCTATTTTTTTTTTACATTTTTGTTTTCAAATTAAATGAATAGATTGAACATGCTTTTTAAAACTTCATTTTAAGCTTTTGTTTTCTTTAAAATATCTCTGGAATTAGTGTATGTGCGTGTGTGTGTGTGTGTTTTACATACTACTTCAGTTCAGTTCAGTCGCTCCGTCGTGTCCAACTCTTTGGGACCCCATGAATCGCAGCACGCCAAGCCTCCCTGTCCATCACCAACTCCTGGAGTTTACTCAGACTCATGCCCATCGACTCGGTGATGCCGTCCAGCCATCTCATCTTCTGTCATCCCCTTCTCCTCCTGCCCCCAATCCCTCCCAGCATCAGGGTCTTTTCCAATGAGTCAACTCTTGGCATGAGGTGGCCAAAGTATTGGAGTTTCAGCTTCAGCATCAGTCCTTCCAATGAACACCCAGGACTGATCTGCTTTAGGATGGACTGGTTGGATCTCCTTGCAGTCCAAGGGACTCTCAAGAGCCTTCTCCAACACCATAGTTCAAAAGCATCATTTTTTCGGCGCTCAGCTTTCTTCACAGACCAACTCTCACATCCATACATGACCACTGGAAAAACCATAACCTTGACCAGACGGACCTTTGTTGACAAAGTAATGTCTCTGCTTTTTAATATGCTATCTAGGTTGGTCATAACTTTCCTGCCAAGGAGCAAGTGTCTTTTAATTTCATGGCTGCAATCACCATCTGCAGTGATTTTGGAGCCCAAAAAAAACAAAGTTGATGACAGTGTTTCCACTGTTTCTCCATCTATTTTCCATGAAGTGATAGGACCATATGTCATGATCTTAGTTTTCTGGATGTTGAGCTTAGGAAATACTATTTCTCTTATTTCTGGAGGGGTGAATTATTTAAGAATTTCCAGGATTCTCCTAAGATTTGAAGCATCTGAGGGATGTAAAAGAACCTATACTTTCTCTGGGCATTTCAAGCTTAGAGTGCCCTAGAGATCCAGAAATAAGATAGTTCTAAATTACAGTTAGCATCTGGAGTCTAGTCAGAGCTCACTTGGGCAAGAAACATACCCTTTTTAGCCTTGGGGTTCCTGAAGATATGTATATCTGTACTACAAGATTGAGTAAATCAATATGCTAGATGACAACTCACAAAGTGGATCCTGCCTGCAAAGACATACATTGATTGGCCCACACAGTGTTTTTAAAATATCTAGATATTTTACTTCTCCCTGAAAAATTGGAAGATCTGACAACCTAGGCAACAACTAGCTAGATGGACTTGTGCTCTGCTGTTAACTAGAATCCATACCACTACTTATCCTGAATGTGTCAGTTGCCATTTATCACCACTCTTGCACCATTACCCACATACTTAACTCATTTATGTTGCTATCCAGCAACTGAACATTTGGAATATCTAATTTATAACCATCAGTCTATGTCTCTTTCTCTATGTCTGGTGCAGCTAAGGTGAAAATGAGTAGGTAGGTATAACAGTCAACTCATTTTTTTTCCAGAAACCATTACATATTCATGTCTTCATTTTCTTCTGCATTTTTAAATGCAGTATTAGTCTACTGTCTGCTGAATCTTATTCACTTCACCTTCCAGTACCTTGAGCCTACTTTGATCACCTCTCTCTGCAGTAGTGTCTTCTGAAGTCTTACGAACACTTATTTTCTCCACCACTATAAATTTATTATAGTAGATATTTAGAAAACCTCATTCAGTTTAAAAAATTGTGTGCCTATGAAGAAGCCTTTGATTAACCTTTCCTTGGTATGGTTCACAAGTTCATTTTTTCAAAGAAATGCATATATTGTTGTCATTTTGAAGACTAAGAAAGTATTAGTAACTTACATTTTTGTTTCCCTAGTTGGTCTTTGGACATTAACTTTAAATATTGTTTTCCTTGCTTTCAGTTACAGATGAGGACACAGTAAAGAGGTATTTTGCCAAGTTTGAAGAAAAGTTTTTCCAAACCTGTGAAAAAGAACTTGCCAAAATCAACACATTTTATTCAGGTAAGCAGTTTTTTGGTACAACATATAGGAAACAATTTCTGCTGCTAAGGAAGGAGAAACTCTACCATGTCATTGTTGAAACTTCTGACCATTTTTAGATTGGGGCTTTTCCTACTATACTGCAATTAAGGGATATTTTCTTTAGCTGAGGTAGGAATACATATGGTACTTCACTGTGAGCTTTGTATGGTCACTGCCCAATTCTCTTGCAGTTGTAAGGATTTCAGGAACTCATTATGAATTGATACTTTGATAAAGCTTCACCATGGCCCATTCCCGAGTATTAAAGAGTCAGAAACGTGGTTTTACCATTTCTCTCAGAGCTTAATGACATGGCTGCAGATTATTAACTATGTCACTTTTAAGCCTTTCCATTGCATGAAACACTCATATGTCACTCTCTAGGATATGGCCTCCAGAGTGGCATCTACCAAATGCGATTGGAGTTGAGATGAAAATATTAGAACTTATCTCTTTATGTCTGACCCTTTTAACATTTTGTTTTTATATATGTATTTACCCCCTACTCCTTTAACATCTGTCTGCTTTTCCATCTCACAGAACTCTAAATCCTTGACTCCTTCATCCTGTTCCAGTTGACCAGGGTCCTCCCCAAATTACTTTCATTTCTATCAGTCCTTGTGCTTTTAATCCCTTCACCCTCGCTGCCTTATATTGATTGCTTCTGCCTGGCAAAACTCCAGCTGTAGAGTTTTACCAGCCTTTTACCGTCTTCATTCCTACCCCAAGGCTGCTTAGGACAGTTGGGGGGAAAAAAAAAACATACAGCAAAACAAATGTGAACCACTGTAAATTCATTATTGCATTCTTAACTATGTTCTCAAAGCTACCTGTGAGTCCTACTCTGCCCTTTTCCATATTCCAGAGTGCTTTTCTAAACCCCATACCATTTTCTTGAATTATCTGACCCAACCATCCTTCCTATCATGTTCATTACACATCCTTCACAAATAAAAATAAAGACTTTCAGTTCCTATTGGTGTGTAATACTTATGCAGATCTATGCCACTCCCCTCCCCTCAAATACCTATAGACATTCTTACCCTTATTTATTTTCCTCTAATATTTGTAGAAAAGATATATCTCCTCAGTCCATGGCAAATTCTATAACTAATGACTGAGTTTCAGCTCCTGGAGACCTTGTTCCAGAAATTATTTCCTCTAAGACTTATTGAATAAATGGTCTCCTTAGCAGGTCACTCCTTTAAACAGAAAATAAATTTAAAAAGGAAGCAAATTTCTAAACTCTGTGTTTTCCTTCTCATTTTTCACTTATGGCTGGATTTCTTCCTAGGCAGAGGGAGCAGTTTATGCAAAGGCACAGAGCTTGAAAGGGCATAGCATATATACATGTCCTTTTCACTTTGTTACAAGTATGTAGAAGGCAGAGACAAAACAGAAATATTATTTGACACCATGCAAATGCATAGCTTTTCAACAAGGGTTAAAAATGTACAGCAGAAATTACAGTGTTCAAAGAAATTAGACTTCCTAACCCTAATTTCTACAATTAGGAAGTAAGAGAATAAAGAGGAATCAGGATATAGACAGATGAGAGGGCAGCCATATAATGTAGAGTGAGGAAAATGGAGACTAAAAGAGGAAGGCATTTACAAAGGAAAGAGTGTTTAGACTAAGAAAAGTCCATTGGATATGATCTAAGGTTGTAAATGAGAAACATACAAAGTCAAGTTCGTTAGCATTTTTCTTTTACTATAATTTTTCTGGGAAGGCTCTCTGAACCCAACTCTAATTAAGTATAAATTAGATGACAAAAAACAGGTAATGTTTTTTGATTTCCAAAGAAAATTAAATATCTGCTCTTAGCAATAGTTAGATACTTAATATATTTTGAGTTGCAATAAAAAATGCATGCAAGGCTTCCCTGGTTGCTCACTAGTAAAGAATCCACCTGCCAATACAGGAGACATGAGTTTGATCCTTGATCTGGGAAGATCCCACATGTCACAGAGCAGCTAAGCCCATGTACCCCAACTATTGAGCCTGTGCTCTAGAGTCTGGGAGCCACAATTATTGACCCCATGTGCCCTAGAGCCCATGCTTCACAATAAGTGAAGCCACTGCAGTGAGAAGCCCGCATACCACAACTAGAGAGTAGCCCCCATGTGCCACAACTAGAGAAAAGCTTGCACAGCAACAAAGACCCAGCACGGCCAAAAATAAATTAATACATAGTTATTTTTTTGAATACATATAAATTATGACTTCATCATACAGACAGATGTGTGTGTTTTATGTATGTTTGCAAACATCTATATATGTGGGTATGTGTAATATATTTGATTAAAAATATTCTCATGAAACAATACTTATTCTTACTACTTATAATATATTCTTTATTCTCTATTTGATTTTTTAAATGCTAATTTATTATACACTAAATTGCTTTCATGATTGTGTATTGGGTTACAACCCTTAGTTTGAAAAATGATATCTTAGACTTGGTTACTTTTCAAAGATAATTTTAGGCTTTCTACTAAAAAAAAATTTGGGAGTTATGAGTTAATAACTTCCTATCTGTGTGTGAGTGGCAGAGCCATTGGAGCATGTCTCTTGATGTCATTAAGCAGTAGGTACAAATTGATAGTCTTCAGACTTTTTGCCAGGTCAAGAAGTAATGGGTAATATGAAGACATGACTGACAGAAATAGAATTTGGCACTTATCCTAGATGGTATCATTTTCCTCCTTATTTAGCCGCCTTCTCTGTGGCAGATTGTCTTGTAGACTGCAAACCTCAGATATTAGGGCACATGAAAAACTGTTAATCATATAGGGATGAATTCATCTTTTAAACCCTACCTCTACCCAGTCACATCTCACAAATTATTTAATGGTCAGTTAAAAATGGTTATTTTTAAAGTGAGATCTAGCATTGATTGAGGGCTTCCCAGGTGGCTCAGTGGTAAAGAAATCTGCCTGCCAAGGCAGGAACCGCAGGAGATGTGGGTTTGATCCCTGGGTCGGGAGTAATCCCTGGAGGAGGAAATGGCAACCCACTCCAGTATTCTTGCCAGGGCAATCCCATGGGCAGGGGAGTCTGGTGGGGTCACATGGGGTCACAAAGAGTTGGACACCACTGAGCAACTGAGCACAGCCTTGGCTGAAACCTTGAAGTCCCCCCAGAAACGCTATAGAAGCCAAACCAGTGAAACAGTGTGAGTACTACTAAAATACAGATGCTGATTTTCATACCAAGTCTATCACTTACCAATTGTTTTTTGGATTTTTGAACTTTATTAATTTTTTTAAGATGTATGTAACTTTCCTATGCATCTACGTATGTACCTGTAAAATGAGCAAAGTGATTCTCAGCCCTCTAGGGTTTCACATGTAAACAATCAAACTGTTCTCAGTATTTCAGAAAACCTAATGTAAGTTTTTTATTTCTTATTACATATTTTTAGCTAATAAGATAGAAGTGTTTTTTAGAGTTACAGATTAAATCTTCAACATTTGAAGGCCATGGGAAGAGAGGGAAATTTTTTAAAGATGTCCTTTTGATGATAACATTTTTGCTAATACCTGACCTAGAAGTCTTCCAGCTGTTTTCTATTACTGAAAGTGGTATCAGTCAATACAAACTGAAGGTTGTAGTGCTAGAAACTTTTTTTTTATGACGGCCAGTACTGTTCTTTTCCATTGGGAGTACAAGTTACTTCATGTCACAAATTTCTCTTTTCTTGAACCAATTTGCTTTCTCCCTCCATTCAAAATACTTGGCTTCTAAGGAGTATTTTTGTGTGCCTACATTTAAAAGAATCTTAGACTGTATCTATTGCTTTCAGTATTCCACAATTAAAACAGGGAAGTCCTTTTAATTGGTTGGAATAATTTATTTTATTTTTTTAAGTGTTCACAGCAGCTTTATTTAACATAGGTCAAACTAGAAACAACCAAATATTAATCAGCAAGTAAATGGTTGAACATACAGTTTATCCTTACAGTGAAATACATCTCAGCAGCAAAAAGCAACACGTTACTAGAACATACAGCATATGGAGGCTCTTAAAAATGTTCACAGACTTAGAGAATGCTCTGTTTAAAATCAATAACTAACAAGGACCTTCTGTATAGCACAGGAAACTGCTCAATGCTGTGTGACAGTCTGGATGGGAGGGGAACTTGGGGGAGAATGGATAATGTACATGTATGACTGAGTCCCTTCCCCATTCACCTGCAACTATGACAACATTGTTTGCTAAAGGACTGTACCCCAATACAAAACAAAAAGCCCCAAAATAAATGTCCTGCAGAGCAAAAGAAGCCAAAGACTTTACATTATATCATTTCATTTACATTAAGTTCTAGAAAAGACAGTGCTAACCTTTAGGCATATAATGGCAGAAAATAAGGAGTTTCCTAGTTGGGATGGGGGGTGAGGGCGGTCAGTAATTGAAACCAAATGGATATAAGGGAACTTTCTGGCATGAAGTATTCTGTTTCTTGATTATAGTGGTGATGAGTCAAAACTCATCAAGCCATATACTTAATACATGTGCATTTAATTTTATTTAAGTTAGACATCAAAAGAGTTTATTTAATTTTTTAATTTAAGTGATAGTCAATTAGTATTAAGTGTCCAATTATTTCTGATTCCGTACGCCCGGAAATCAGCAGTCAAGGGCAGGAATTACTCTGCTGTG